>NW_026542599.1:11778627-12387318 GCF_028750875.1 Macrosteles quadrilineatus | reverse complement strand
AAAAACTACCACATCTTCAGGATTTACTCCACCTTTTACATTAGTTATCTTTTTGTTCTCAGCATGCCAATTTCCATTCTTTTGTAACATGATTTGACTTACAGTGGCAGCATCTGTTGGTTTTAATCCTTCTTTAACCTTATGTAATATTTTACCTTTGCAATCAATTTGTTCATTATCGTGAATAATACAATTATCTTTAACATATTTGAGGTTAACTGCATCCGAATCTTCTTTAGGGTATCCTATATCATTTATAACAAAGTTATAAAAAGAGAATCTATCTTCTTTTCTTTCAGGGATTATAGAATGTAAATATCCTTTATTGACTGAATCTTGACTATCGACAGGATCAGCTAAGTTTGTAACTCTTCTGTTTTTAACATCGTAAACTTCATTATTAACTTGTAAAGTATTTGACAGTTTTGAAAGTAAATAATCTTTGGTGACGGAATCGGTGTTTTCTATTGGTTCACCAACATTTGTTATTCTATGAGACTTAGCATCATAAGAGTCGTTTTGAAGTTGTAGGTTCAACAATTTTTCACTTTTTAAAGTTTTCAAATTTATTGCATCATTATCATCTTCTGGATCTTTTACAAACTTCAATCGTTTGCTGCTTATGTTATAATCTCCTTCAGCTGTTAATGGTAAACTATATCTTTTACCATTGGATTTTGGTTTTTCTCCAAAATTGGAATACCTTCCAAACTTGTCCACGCTCATGATTCAACTGAGTTCCCTCGATTCTTGTCCTCCTTTTATATGCGATGATTAAGCAATAATCCTTCGATTTCGTAGTTCATCGATTAAAGCTACCCATTCATTGTCCAATCCGGTATGACCGGCTTCCATGGCTTCATGTAATAATCTCATTCGATCAACCAGCTTATTGACATCATTATAATATATTATGTTGGTATTGTATAGACTTTTTAATAATCCTTTCCCTGAAGATGTAGGTTCGTTGGTTCTTGGTCTTTTGTGTAACACATTTAATTCAGCTGTAGATATAGCTCTTCTTTTAAGTTGAGATTTTTTCACTTGTGTTGGAAAAAGATCAGCTATGACACTTGTGTATTTTATTGATCGATTTCGATAAATGGGCAAATCTTTGGAATACTGCTTTTTATGTGCATTTGTATCATTTAGTATATTTTTAAACACTGATAGGTCTTTTTTGGTATATTTACCAGGTTTGTTTTTAAAAATAAGTTCAAACAGTCCTGTTGTACCTTTATATTTTTGGTTACCAATAAGGATGTTATCGTTTTCATCAATATCCAAATTACTGTCTCCAATCATAATACCATTGTCTTCTAGTCTAGCTCCATAAATGTGATATCTTCGATTAGCCTGTGTTGAATGTAACATGTTTAATAAATATTTTCTGCCCAAATTCCCTTTGAATGCTATGTTTGTGCTTAATGTACTTAAATTTGTAGGATTAGTAGATCCTTCTTCTTGACCTGCGGAAAATCCTTCCTTTTCTCTTGAATCTTCAGTTTCTTCTGTTTCTCCTGTTTCTTCTGTTTCTTCACTTTCTTCGCTTTCACCACTTTCTTCAGTTGATTGAAATTGTTTGTATTGTTCATAATCTCTTGATTCTTTTTCATACTTAGAAATCGGTAGAATAGCATCTCCTTCGAAAGGTTTTTCAATATTCTTAACTAATCTGTTTAAAGGATCAGTAACGGGTTTAAACGTTGATTCTATAAACTTTTCTCTTTCGCTTATACCTAACTTCAGAGCTCTGTTTTTATGTCTAATAGAATCACTAAGTGATTTTATTTCTTTTAAGAGCTTTTCTTGACTTGCCATGTTTACAGTACGAAGTGTTGATTTGAAATAGTGATATTTAGTGAAGCAGAACGTATTTATCAAACCCTATTCTATATCGTCCGTCTTTTATGGCTTGTTCTTTCATAATGACCAAAAATCCATACTTTTCTGCCCATGCTTTTCCACAAATTTGTTTAAACTTATCAAATGACATATCAGCATTTACATGATCGTTATATACGTGTTTCAGGTTGGTTTCATCTTGTTTGAACAAAATTATAACATTTGCATTATCTCTGATAAGCTGCTTTGGAATTTTACTGTATGTTTGTCCTATATATATGCTGTCGATATTATTATGTCTTCCCATGGCGAAATAGTTCCTAATAGTATCATGATTTTCACATGAAACGTCATCAAATAGAAATACTGAATATGGTTTAGCTTGGTTTGGTTGCAAAACTTTATCACTGGCGTTAAATTTATAAAAGTTAACACCTGACACCTTCGATATGATTTTCTCCAACAATTGATACTTTGGCTGATGTAGTGACTTTGAAAATATGTATAAGTTATTAAACCTCAATCCTTTAGGATTTGTAATCAAATTAAATACGACATTAGTTTTTCCACAGTTTGAAGGACCACTTATAATACATCTGACTGTGTTTGGAAGTAAACTACCATGTTTGCCAGTGTTGATTGTGTCGTTATCAACAGTGTAATCATCAATATTACTAATGTTGAATTGATCTTTATGATGAACAATCTCCATCTTATTCGAAATCCAATGGTACAATGAGCTGTTCCCGTTAAATTAGGTCTTTTATAGGTATCCAAGAATCTTCTGTTTTGTTAAAACCTAGCCATCGTACTTTAACTTGGTCTTTTTTCCTTTGTAACACTTTTTCAACAAGATATACATCACCTACTGTAGATTTCAATAATTCATGTCCGTAGAACGCACCTTGTAACAAATTGCCTTTATTATCCTTTAATATGTATGTTTCTGGTATAGTTGGTTGCACTTTGTATATGGTAAATACTTCATTTGTCCAATTAGGTAGATATTTTTTAGTAAATATCGTTTTATACTTACTTATTCGAACTTTATCATTTACATTGAATTTTCTAGGCTTCTTTATTTCAACTTTAGGTTTTGTATTGTGCTTTATTCTTTTTAATACAAGTTTAGCATTTTTCTTGTTTACTTCATTTGGCGTCATCCCAATAGTTCTGTGAAACCTGTTGTTGTAATCACTTATTAACATTGGTAAAATATCAATCCATAAGTAGGTTCCTCTGTTTGAAAACATTTTATACATCGCTCCTTTTAACGTTCTATTAAATCTTTCAATTATAGCCGCTTTTTTTTCAGATTTGGTTGAGTAGTGGTTTATGTTGTATTTTTCCATTAACTCTGAAAAACTTTTATTAAAGTATTCTTTGCCATCATCAGTTTGTAAATGTTTCATTTTGTTTTTATCTCTCTTTATAGCGATTTCCATGGCTTGTGTTACGCTTTTACCAGTTTTATCCTTTAATGGTAATGCATCTGCAACTTTGGTAAAACAGTTAATCACTGTAAGTATATAATTATGTCCTTTATTTATTTTACTATATGGCCGCATTTCAATCAAATCTGCTTGATACAAATCATTTATTCCTTTTACAGTTGTATTTCTTCTTGGAAAGTTTACTCTTGCAGGTTTGTGTAGCTCATTTACAACGTTTTCTTTAAAAGCCATTATGTTGTTTTCACTGTCAATGTTGGCAAAGTAATGATTTTCATTTTTTCTTGCATCTCCTTATATAGGTCAAGGTCATTCAAACCTTGTGTAAAAAAGGGGGAACACAGCGGACAATGCTGTGTTCCCCCAATTTTACGGAAAGGAGAAAGGATAAGTGGTGTAGGACGATGAAAAGGTAATTAGTCGATAGGGTTAAGGGAATAGTGACCAAATGGAAGTGTGTGGATCCGGTCTGGTAGGATGTGTCGTTTGTCATCGTTGCAGGAGAGCGCCTTCTTAACTTCTGTCACGCTGTACAGTTGATGATTATAACTCCTGATTGTGTTGAAGTGTGCAGTTATAACTTTATCTTCATACAACACTTGCTTGTAGTCTTCAAAAAGTACATTTTTCTTCAAATACAAATTCTTTACACCTTTTGCCTTTTTTATAATGTTGTCATCATGTAGTTTCACAGCATACAATTTTGATATAAGTGCTACGATTTCTTCAAGTAACACTCCGTTAGCCTCATCTTTAAATTTCCCTAATACTTTCTTGTTTCTGTCTTGATCGTAGTTCGGATGATCTTTAGGATAGTCAGAAAAATCAAATTCATCTTTATATACAAATGTGCGAAGATCTTTATACATATCTTGAGTAATTATCTTGTAAATAAATGCATCTGTATCCATGTAAGTTATAACTATGTTCTCTCTTCCATAATGTGCAACCATCTTGTTGTAGTGAAAATCATACATGTGCGTTTTCGATATATCTAATATTGACATTCCTATATACAAAGGTCGATCCATTTTTATACTGGTTTTCTTCATTGATACGGCAACAAGGTTTTCATTAATGATTACTGATGATCCAAAGTTAGGTGTCTGTACAAGTTTCTCCAATTTCCTAGCATCTGTTACAAGTTTTACATTTTTGTGTTTCCTTTTATTTTCCAGAGTTTTACCGAATATCGCATTGTTCATTAATTTAAAAAAGTCCTTCTGGAAGGCTGTCGTTGCTGCTGCTCTTCTTGTAGTGTTGGAATCGATGTAGGGTTTCAGCCAGCAAGATTGAGAAAATTCCAAAACTCTGTGTACTTTGGTTAGACGAAGTCCTAATTCAAGTGCTTGTTGTACAGTCCAAAAGTGCGCTACATATCTTTGCTTGTTATTTAAATTCATCATTAATTTAGGATGTTTTCCAGTTGGTGAAATTTCTGTTTTTGGTAAAAGAGGAAGATCGTAGTGAAGGTCGTGTAGATGTTCTGGGTATTCGAAATCGCAGTCTAATATATATCCTGTGTCACCATGTTTTGGAATTTGAACTATATCTCCAATTGACTCTGGGTCGATCCATTTAAAGTTATCGTATGGAAGGGGGTTGGACATTGCCCATCCATACAAATTGTTTGCATCAAAATACCCAAGATAAACTGATGGCTCTTGCTGGTTGTAGTTTGGCAGATCTTTATTGTTGGCTTTAACATGTCTTACAACGCTTTGAGTCAATCCTCCTCTGACACCGGACTCAACCATCAGCACCATATCAATATCTGTTAAAAGTTGAAGTTTGCAATTGGTTTCTTTTAACATCGCCTGCCAAGCTAATCCTGGAGAGGTGTAAGAATGAAGAGGGTCTAATCCGTATGCTCCCAAACAGGTGTTTCTGAATTCTTCCATCACATCACCAAGCAGAGTTACATCGAGTTTAACATAAAAATCTGAATAATCCCCTAATGTTTCCATATCAAGTTCGTTCCAAACTCTGCATGCATGTTGGTAATCTTCTGGTGATATTTCTGAATTGTTCAGCTTGTTGGTAAAGGCTTCTGGTGGAGGAAGTGATGTCTCGTCAAATCTGTGCAATCCATCGATGTAATCATAGGGGAAGACTCCTTTTCGAAGAACTAAATCCAATTTGTTGTTGTCTACTATTTTACTTGTTTCTATTAAATTTTCTCTTGTCAAATTTTCTGATAGTTTCATAAGACTAGAAGGCATAAATCTGTAGGAGTCAAGAAATCTGAGTTTCATTTTACCAACCTTTTTTGAAAAACTAATAAACCTTTCCATCGTTACGGCTAATACATCAATTTTACCATTGTCCCTTCCTAATTCAGGTATTATAAAATGTCCATCATAGCCGCTTAAGTTGTGCATTACAATTGGAATATAGTTAGGAATTTTATAGTTTAAGTTGCAAGCGTTACACGCAGCACCTCTGTAGCTTCCAGTCAGATGGTCGTGGTCATGCACTTTATGATTATCTTCTGTAAATGTTTTCTTGCACAAATAACATGATGTTGATAAATCGTATTCTTGAACTTCATCGGGTGACATAGGTGTCATAGGTTTTACCTGTGTATAAATTGCCTCTACTTTTTCAGCTATATTGTACAGCTCGTCGACAAAGTGTTTAGCTGCATCTTCACCACGATACACTTTTGGTTCAGCTGTCAGTCCATAATCTTGTAAATATTCTTTGGAAAGTGTTGACTTGATGAGTAGACAAAAACTGTTGGGTGAATGTAGTTGGTACTTGTTTCTTCTTGATGTGTCCTCCTCTTGATGTTCTAATGGTAGTAGAGTAGATTCAAAATCAGCATACACGACAATAGGAATTCTATATTGATGAACTACATTATTAAACTGTACAAATGCTCTATCAGCTGGTGGTAGGTTAATCTTAACTTCTTCATTTCCATTGCATAACCTTTTATGTTCTAACAACCATTCAGACCCTCCATTTCTCATAGATTTGTTCACATGACAGAAACATCTTTTACAAATTGTTTTACATCCCCCATGCTTTGAAATCTGGGAAGTAACGAGTTTGTTAAAGTTCTTAATATATACATAGTGCGATATTTCACCTTTCGTAATTAATAACAAGTCAGTGTGATTATTTAGTTCGTGTGCACTTATACGTAGAGGATATACATTGTTTGATGAATCTAAACCATATATATTTACAGAAGCAGTTGGGTTCTGTTTTTCAAACTTGGTGATGTCTTTGATTTTTACAGGGTAGCTCATTCCTTGAAAATTATAATTGTGCTGCACTTCTTTATATTCTCTTCCTACCTTTTCCGGGTGATTGTTTTTGATATGTTTTACTAACATTGAATATTTAAAACATTCTGTATCATCATTTTGTACATTTATGCAAGATAGAGTATTAGCAATTTTCTTGGGTAGAGGAATATAGCTACTTCCTCTCATTCCATATCCATGTTTATGCACTCTTATATCCAAACCTGATATGCTCAATACAGTCCATCCTGATCCCCTGCCTTCATGTTCTTGCAATTTTGTCAAAAGTTCTTCAAAACATTCATCTACAATTAATTCAATATCTGAGCCAAACATGATAGTTCTGTTTTTTGTTAAAAACCCTCTAGGCGATGTTTCATTTTGCATGTTGGTAAACATAGTGTCCAGCAATAGTCCAAACTTTATAAAATTTAATCTTTGTAATTCATTTTGTAGCGTTTCAATTACTAGTCCTTTTGCACTAAACATAAATTCTTCCAGTTTTAATGTAGCATTGTCAATTTTAAAATGTGTTACCACTTTACCCGGTAGAGCATGAGCGTGTAGTTCCACGTTTGTTGGAGATGCATCAGTTGAAGGTGAAGTTGGGCGTTTGGGTGCATAATGAATAACACTTGGTCTTGAAGTTGATGGTTTGGGTTCTTCCTCTTCTCCTTGTCCTATTTGATTTAATTCTTCAATCAAGTCTTGATATCCTTCCAATTCCTCTTCATTTGTAGGATGATCGACTATTTCATGAAGTAGAAGATCTATTTCATCCTCGAATGTGGCTTGACAAATGGCGCAGCGTAGCATGGAAGTAGATGGTTTTGGTTCTTCTTCTCCTCGATCTCTTGAAGTAGATGGTTTGGGTTCTTCTTCTTCTTTTTGTCCTATTTTATACAATTCTTGAATCAAGTCTTGATATCCTTCCAATTCCTCTGCATTTGTAGGATGATCGACTATTTCATGTAGTACAAGATCTATTTCATCCTCGAATTCGGCTTGACAAATGGCGCAGCGTAGCATGTTGTAGATGTTCTCTATTCAAGAAGCAGCAACATACTGATGAAAGGTGTGAACATCCACCCCTATTTATACCATTCCCTCCCCTCTCTCCCCTCTACTACTACTATTAAATTAATGACATCACCCCATTTCCCAATTGCTTTATAATCTAACGTAAATACAGGCTATTCTTCAACTTTCAAACATATTTATAGAAAAACAAGGTATTTTATTTTTTACTAACTATTCTGGTTTAGTAGGTCAAGGTCATTGCAGGATAATAAAAAAATGTGTGAACAATTCGTTTAGTTCTGAAACACGTTTTTACACATGTTATACCAGAACTAAATAAATTGGTCAGACATTTTTTTATTCAAAATTTGGAAAAAAGTTATTTACTGTTCAAAACTTGGAAAAGCCCCAATTTACTGTGTTATAGTCTTGGAAATTGAAGATTTCCAAGACAAACCCAACCTACCCACGTCCCATTTTTTTATTTGTTAGTACTCTTCATCAATTTCACTATCCAATAAATCCATCATTTCCGACAGAATTCGCTCTTCCATTTCACCATTCATTAATTGTATCATGTCCGACAGCATTTTTTCATCATCATCTTCTTTTAATTTTTCAACGTGGTTATCAATTATAGCACTAGCTTCTTTCATTTCTCCCACAGTCCTCATTCTTGCTTCTTCAACTTCCTTTTCTAAAAACCTTATTCTTTCAATTGATAAATTTATAATTTGGAGTTTAGACGTTCCTTTTTTAGCTTTGAGTATGGTTCTCAATACCTCAAATGTTTCATTTAGCTTCATCACCCTCCTTCTTTCTCTTTCATTATGTCTAATCTTTTTTTTATCCATCTTGACTAAACTTGCGTTTGCGAGTTCCAGAAATAAGAATGTTTAATGCAGGATGTCAAATCTCTTTTATACCTCCATATAGTGGTGGGGGTAGACCACTCCCCACTTTACTTTATAGTAGTAGGGGAAATGGGTAACATTTTTCCTTATTGTTGAACCATGGAATTTATTTAAATCCTTTAAGTAGGTCAAGGTCATTGTAAAATAATAAAAAAATGTGTGAACAATTTATTTAACCCAGCAACATGTTTTCTTAAACATGATATACCAGAATTAAACAAATTGCTCAGACATTTTTTTCAAAATTTTGAAAAAGCCGATTTACTGTGTATTTTATGATTTTATGATTATCAGGATTTAAAATAAATTAAATATTTCAGAGATTAAAAATTTAGAAATAGAAAATTTACTGTTATTGTTGTGGAAATTTATGATTTGCAAAACAAACCCCCATCCCACCCATTTTTCCCACTCATTTTATTTTTTGTACATTAATCACTATCGGAGTCAGAGTCAGAGTCAAACAATCGTCTTCTACTTCTAAACATTGCACTAAACATTATATGACTTGTTGTAGGTGTTTCCCTTAGCTCAACAAGTTTCTCCGAGCATACCATCTCTTCAGTAGATGATGAATCTTCAACAAGTAGAAAACTTCTATCTTCTTCATCTAACTCTTCATCAGTCAATACTTCCAAATTTTCGTCACCATCCGATTCCAACTCTTCTTCGGATAAAGATTCTTCCTCCAAGTCTATGTCTTCTTCCTCTGAACCAGCTTCAAAAACAATGTTTTCCAATAAGGTTTTTAAAAAAGAAGTTGTCGGGAAAATATTGTCCACAGGAGACATAATGTACAAGAGTGGTAAATCTGAAGTAACTGATTGTACCTCAGCAAACATGTTATATAGACAAACCCCCACCATTTACCTTTACCCCCACCCTTAACCTTTACTCCATTTTGTTTTTAGTTATTGCGGTCTGGTTTTATGTAGAATGTGGCAGTCACAATATACCCTTTTTCTAACATTTCCACTAGCCTTCGAATTGTTTTATTAAATCGTACATCAGTTAATTCTAGTTTCAACCCGTTTGCTTCTGAGTTCCAGATGTTTCTCTCTTCCTTCCACAAAGTAAAATGACATGTCACACTATGATTTAAATATTTTTCTAAACTTCCCCTGAATGCAAATGCTTCTTGAAGGTTTTTTAAGTTTCTTTTAATTATTATTGTAGCTGGGGAATTCATAGTTAAACTTGCCTCTGCTAGCTCCAATCTAAGAATGAATCATGTGCAATATCAAGCGTCTTTTATACCTTTATGTACTGGTGGGGGTAAAGGGGGTGGAATTAAACAAACCACCTTAATTTTAGTAGTGGTAGAAATTGATATTATCATTATTTTAAAATTTTGCAGAAATTTATAAGTTTAAGAAGTGGGTCAAGGTCATTGCAAGATAATAAAAAAAATGTGTGAACAATTCATTTAATTCTTCAGCATGTTTTTACACATGATGTATCAGAATTAAACAAATTGCTCACACATTTTTTTTTTAAGAATTTGGAAAAATTGAATTTACTGTGTTATCTTTGGTAATGTAAAATGTTAAAAGAAAAAAAATTACCGTGTCTTCTTGATCTTGGAAATTGAAGATTTCCAAGACAATCTTCCTTTAGCATCCCGGATAAGGTAGTCAGTTCTTTTCGGATGTTCAGGGTTTACAACATCTCTTGGTAATCTAATTGAAAAATGCTCTCCTGTATCGTTACGTTTTATAATGATGTTATTAAACCATACACATCTGACAAAGAAATATTTCGTACACCTTTTCATCCTTCTTACCCGGATTGCTTTGGGAAGTTCTTTAATTTTATTGGAAGACTCTGTGGTTTTATTGTGTTTTGAATGAATGGAGCACATATCACTATTCAAAACACAAACCTTTTCACAGTGTTCCCCCTTACTAGCACCCTTTTTAAAAACATATCGACACTTAGAGAGGGTGTGTGCAAATTTTCTTCTCCTGTCAGCAATTAATTGTTTACACTTATCTGAAGGAGAAGTGTGAAGGTGGTCAAAGGATTTGGAAGTGGCTGGTAGGGAGTCTTTTAGAGGAGATATGATGGGTGGTGGAATAGTGAATTGTAAAGGTGGAGTTGTCGAGGGAGAAATACATGGTGTAGAAGTTGGAGGTGGAGATGCAGTTCTAGTAGCAGTAGGTGTTGATAGAATATCAGCAACAGTGCAGTCAGAGGACGAGGAAGAGCTTGTAGACGAATCAGATGAGGTTAACTCCGAAGAAGATGAACAAGACGAACTTGATTGTGAAGATGAAGATGAAGACAATATTTCAATCAGTGGAGGAGATTGATCACCAATGGCTCGGAAGGTGTATTGTTCTTCTGCTCCAGGACTTGCACCTTCTGACTGCAGTATTTCTCGAAGAACCGATTTTGGATCTGACGCATGTGATGAAATTAAAATAGATCGAGGAAGAGACTTTGAAGATGAAGAAACTACTTTCGAGGGTCTAGTGGGAATTCTAAGGTAAGCCATGATAGCAAATGAAACAGTGAATAGTAACTGGAGCTGACTCAGCTAGCTAGGACTACTTCAGACCATTGAATGATGATTGCCTGCGAAGCAAACCTCCTTTTATAGCAAAACTCAAGTGGAGGGGGGAAGCTTGTGGGTGGAGGGGGGAAGCTTGTGGTTGGAGGGGAAATGTTGTGTCCGTTGGTGTTAACTTAAAAGAACTGTTCTCGGTTCCCAATAATGTACTGTAAGGAAGCTTTCTAAGTCCTGTAAGTAGGTCAAGGTCATTTAAAAATATTGCCAAAAGGAGAGATGGAGCAAAAATTGGCTCCATCTCTCCTTTTGTTGTAATAGGGGAACTTAGTGTTTGTTATGTATTTTAAGGGAAGCTTTCTAAGTCCTGTAAGTAGGTCAAGGTCATTTCAAAATAATGCCAAAAGGAGAGATGGAGCAAAAATAAGCTCCATCTCTCCTTTTGTTGTAGTGGGGGAACTTAGTGTTTGTTTTATTTTCGTGTTTGTGTGTAAGTCTGAATTGGCTAAAGACCAATGTATCAGTCTTTTTGATCAGAGGCAGCGCAGCCAAAGGACTGTCCTCATGGTATTGATCAAAGACTCATTAGCAATAGCCGGAGCAGCGCAGTCAACGAACTGTCCCCATAAAAATGTGTGAATGTCATCTATCTCATTTTGTTGTAGTGGGGGAACTTAGTGTTTGTTTTATTTTCATGTTTGTGTGTAAGTCTGAATTGGCTAAAGACCAATGTATCAGTCTTTTTGATCAGAGGCAGCGCAGCCAAAGGACTGTCCTCATGGTATTGATCAAAGACTCATTAGCAATAGCCGGAGCAGCGCAGTCAACGAACTGTCCCCATAAAAATGTGTGTATGTCAAAGAGAACTCTATGTCATGAATTTACTATTGGTTTCATGTTTTTGTTTTGTGTGAACGTTTTCAACTTACTAATGTCACTTAGAACTTTGTAACATACAATGATCAACTCAAATTGAAAATAAAATTACTAATAGGGACTTTATTATTTTGATACCTGAAATAGAACAACACATAATTAAGAAATACAACACCCTTACCAAAGATACAAATACGCAAAACACCCTCTAACTACAAGCCAACAAATACTACAATCAACATGCTTCTAATATAACTACTAAGTGACAAGAACCTTAGGTTAGAGTGGTACCAACTCTAAACTAAGGGTCTCGTCTTTAGCCAGTTTGCCCATCCGGTCAGCTTCACCGGTTGTGCAAGACTGACAATCATCCGTCTGCTCGCAGCCCTTTTATACGCTCGGGTTGAGTGGTGGGGGTAGAACAACGCTGCACCTGCTTATGTAAATTAACTAGCGATAGTAGGTCCCTAGCTAGAATATGTGCCCGGTCGGATTCAAACATATACAAGGCTTCATTCAAAGATCCATTACTACCGTTTTTATATTTTTTCCAAGATATTTTCAAAGTCCTGTAAGTAGGTCAAGGTCATTTAAAATAATACCAAAAGAAGAGATGGAGCAAACATGCTCTATCTCTCCTTCTGTTGTAGTGAGGAAAGAGTCTGTGTTTAGGTATAACAACAAAAGCTTAAAATTTAATTTAACCAAATGCAGAATAGTATGCAGGCCATTGGACCTCTCAACTAATTACAAAATGGTCAACTTAAATTTTAAAATATAGAATATTTACAGTCACAAGAAAGTGTTCATTGTTAGCTGACATAAGTTAACTACCAATGACAACGAAAAGTTTAAAATTTAATTTAACCAAATGCAGAATAGTATACAGGCCGTTGAACCTCTCAACTAATTACAAAGTGGTCAACTTAAATTTTAAATATAGAATATTTACTGTCACAAGAAAGTTTTCATTGTTAGCTGACATAAGTAAACTACCAATGACAACGAAAAGTTTAAAATTTAATTTAACCAAATGCAGAATAGTATGCAGGCCGTTGGACCTCTCAACTAATTACAAAGTGGTCAACTTAAATTTTAAATATAGAATATTTACTGTCACAAGAAAGTTTTCATTGTTAGCTGACATAAGTAAACTACCAATGACAACGAAAAGTTTAAAATTTAATTTAACCAAATGCAGAATAGTATGCAGGCCGTTGGACCTCTCAACTAATTACAAAATGGTCAACATAAATTTTAAAATATAGAATATTTACAGTCACAAGAAAGTGTTCATTGTTAGCTGACATAAGTAAACTACCAATGACAACGAAAAGTTTAAAATTTAATTTAACCAAATGCAGAATAGTATGCAGGCCGTTGGACCTCTCAACTAATTACAAAATGGTCAACTTAAATTTTAAAATATAGAATATTTACAGTCACAAGAAAGTGTCCATTGTTAGCTGACATAAGTAAACTACCAATGACAACAAAGGTTTAAAATTTAATTTAACCAAATGCAGAATAGTATGCAGGCCGTTGGACCTCTCAACTAATTACAAAATGGTCAACTTAAATTTTAAAATATAGAATATTTACAGTCACAAGAAAGTGTTCATTGTTAGCTGACATAAGTAAACTACCAATGACAACGAAAAGTTTAAAATTTAATTTAACCAAATGCAGAATAGTATGCAGGCCGTTGGACCTCTCAACTAATTACAAAATGGTCAACTTAAATTTTAAAATATAGAATATTTACAGTCACAAGAAAGTGTTCATTGTTAGCTGACATAAGTAAACTACCAATGACAACGAAAAGTTTAAAATTTAATTTAACCAAATGCAGAATAGTATGCAGGCCGTTGGACCTCTCAACTAATTACAATATGGTCAACTTAAATTTTAAAATATAGAATATTTACAGTCACAAGAAAGTGTTCATTGTTAGCTGACATAAGTAAACTACCAATGACAACAAAAGTTTAAAATTTAATTTAACCAAATGCAGAATAGTATGCAGGCCGTTGGACCTCTCAACTAATTACAAAATGGTCAACTTAAATTTTAAATATAGAATATTTACAGTCACAAAAGATTGTTCATTTTAATGGGGGACTTCTTTATCCTTTGTTAGCCGAAATATCACATGATTAGAAAAATACAACACTCTGCGCAATTCAAGTACTAAAGACACGATGCACTCCATAAAGTAAAACCATCTAAGATACAAGCTAAAAAAACAACATGCAGCACATGCTATTGACTAAAACATTAAGTTAGATTGGCCAAATCTAACGAAAGGTTTTAATCAAAAGTCAGTCAGTCTACACTCAACCAGTCAGCTGTGCCAGTTGGGTGAGACTGACTACAGTCCGTTCGCTGCCGCTACTTTTATCCGCGAGCCAGTTGGGAGGGGGTCGGTTGGGAGGTTTACCCTGCTTCGCGGGTAAATTTCCCTACTGTCGGGTAATTCTACCTACTAAGTAAGGAAGTCTCCAACATCACATCATTCAGTGTTGAACCTTCAACGGAGACTGTTCACATATGCTAGCTCTGTTCTGATGTTAACTATGGATAAGCCAAGTACAATCACACAAGATAAACTAAAGAGAATAAAAGAAGATTTAAAGAAATCTACTACTACTAAAACTAGCAATTTTCGCAAGTCAATGTCACTACGTCTAAAGTTTCAGAAGCAAATTAAATTACCACTACATTGGAATGCATCAGGATCAAATTATTCTAATCAATTATCACCTGAAGCCATATGTCAAGAAATGAAGCTTCCTCAACTAGTAAGTCCAATAGAAACAGAAAAAGTAACATTTAAATATCTGTTACAAAACAAACATTATCAATTAGTAGAACAAAGACAAAATGAAAATGGTAAAACATTTATTTTCTTTTATGACAACAAGTTTTTAGAGGTTTGCTTTCCGACACGATTAAATGTGCCAAAGCCTCCTGACGTTGAAGATGGCAAACTAATTTATTTGATTCACACAAGTCAGGACACATGGAATTGGGTATAATTCACTTAAAAAAATCAGTCTTTCTAAAGACTCCATTATATAAACATATTTGAACCACAAAGTCTAATCTGTCAAACTATTTAACAAAATATAAACGATGTTTAATTTTACTTTATTTTTTACGTCACGGTCTCCAGTACCCCTAATACAACACTACTGATGTGTTTTTTTAAGACCAACAAATATTTTCTAACAGGGGGAAAATATATCTACTATTAGGAACATATTTCTGTATAAACATTTTTTAACCACAAACAGCTAACCTGCGACTATCTAACATAAGATATAAATTAAAATTGGTTTTTACAATACCTTGTGTTGTTGAGTCAATCGAGGTGTAGTATTACGATGGCATCACTGCAAAACGATAGACCCAGGACCGTACAACACTCCGCCGCTATGTCCAAACGCGAACTGTGTGGATACTATCCAAATCTGGGTACAGCTCCGCGAAGGTTGAGTAACAAGGTCGGACATGGCCGCGACCCTGACCAAACTTTCCTCCGTCCAACTAACCCAATTCCGCGGCGACCAGTGAGTCACCCATGCCACACCGCGCCGCGCCCCGCTGACCTTACTAGAATACTACACAGTACTGTTGACTATGAATTTAACTAAATCCATCATTTAATTGTATAAACTGTGTTTTACTCATTAAACAATTAAAACAGTACCCACATACGTCACAAGTGACGTACGATCAAAACCACCTGCTCTTACGTAATTTCCTCCGAATACCCTTTAAACTAATTAACTTTGTAACATCTGCTAACATCTGCCCGACAGCTGTTACGCGCGTTTCCACCAGGTCACCACTACTTATTGATGATGTTAATAATGTTGATCTTGTACACAATCTGACTAAATTATTACAGTTAATGGTTACAATTTAATTTTGTTTTCATAATCAATTTGCTGAGTATGGGAAGGCAACAGTACTGCATAAGTTACATAAGATTAACAGCCTAAAAACGTATTTTGGGAGATTTATGAGCTCAAATAGTTAAACAGTCCACACACGTTTACAATAATTTCTCCATCTAAATTATCTTATCTTATCTTACTAATATTATAAATGTGAAAGTTTGTGTGTTTGTTTGTTTGAAGTTCAAAAGTTGTAAGATTTACCAACAGGGTGCAGCACCATTTTTTTTTTTTTTTGCATTTATGTAATCAGCTAATTTTAACTAAGCAGCAACAAAAAAACTGTGATACGCAATGAGAACTGTCAAAGTAGGATTGTTAACAGTTATGTTTATGTTTTTAATGTCATGAATAATTTGTGATTTTTTGTGAGTTTTTTATAATTTATTTTTATTTATTGTTTAGGTGAAGTGGTAGAACATTATGGCTATGCTAGATGTGTAATACCATAGTATATCGTAAATTTAAAGATGCAAATTTGTATCAAACTGTGTCCTCCCCCATTGCAAACGTAAAGCTTGAGTATAACTGCAATAAGCATTTTAAACTTATATGCCAACCCCGTCCGAAGGACGGGTAGGCCTACTCTGCTAGTAATTATCTATTTACACACATATATATGTATGTATGTATTACTAAACCGTCCAAATGATTGTTGTGATACAATTAAAAATTAATTGCAGTAGAAAGACTTTCATGTTATCGTTGATCTTAATATGGTTGCAAAAATATGTAGCTATTTTATTTTTACCATACCATTGCTTATTTGTAAAATTATATATATTATAAAACTAATAACGATCGGGAACTTTTTTTATAGGAGAAAAACGCAAGCCTAAAAAACGAAAGACATATTCATTAAACGAATAGACAATGACTAAACCAATTGACTGTTAATACAAACTAGTAGACAGTTAATAGTAGTATTTTACAATAAACAAACTTACCCCATTTTGTTCAAATGTCATTTATAAATTTCGACAGAGCACAGCACAAACAGAGCACAACAGAGACCGCTGTGGTTAAATACAAGGAAATCGAAACCCATACACCAATTTACTCACTAATAAAGTACAGATTAAGCACAAAACTTTAGAAACACGCACATAACATGAACACACTTTAACCACAAATGAAAACTAATGGTAAACAACAACATGTAAACAAAAAAATTCGATGAAATAAAATAACAATTCAACGATCAGCTGTTAAATTTGTTGGCTCATGTTTCATATGATCAGATGATGCATACCGGCATATTCGTTACTGCTTAGACATTTCATTGACAAATTAAACACAGGCAGCCAAAAGTTGTCTCCAAATAAATGTGTTTCTTAAGGAAATCTATTTTTTCGCCATAAATCACAACAAAAACCAAATTTTCTATATATATTATTTTCAAATATTACATAACGTATATAACATTTTAAGAAATTATATACATGAATCTTGTTTAAGATCCCTCCTGAAGAAGTCCCCCAAGGTTTCTTCGGATGGGTTCTTCTCGTGTTTTGTATTAAAATCATGATTGATAATTGCAATTAGGGTCATTAGTTTTTTAGCAGTCTGTATGTATTGATATACATATTTATCTACATAAACTCATAACTTGTACGAGTATAATGTGACTGTGATAGAGCTATTTTATGCGCAATGTTAATAAAATAAAGACGAATAAATATCATTTCATATATAGGTCTATTTTATTGAGACTGTAATATATGGCTACTTATGTGAGTATTTGATTACTTTCCTTTTAAACGAAACGGACAGAAACATGGAAATCACAAATAAATCATATCTTATTCCCTATGTAAATAATTATGAAAAGTACTTGGAGACCAAGTCATAGCTCGGTATGTTTATTATTTAATAATCAGTGGAATTTTTATTCATCATTATGGAGTTTTAACCTGGCCATCCACAGCACATTAATTTATTTTACAATCGATGGTAAAAATCACTCGTTCATAATAACCTATAGAAATTTTTTTGACAATTTGTTTAAATCGAAACAGCTGATTGAAAATTGTTGTTTGAAACCTATATTTATAAAAATAAATATTATTTTATTAAATATTTAATTGCTATACTGTTTGCTAATAATTGCCTCAGTACATCGGGGATTAAGTTTTGGTAGGAGAAAGCCAAACCAGTATTTCTTCAGACCTATTTTTCCCTTTTGAGTAATCTCAAGTGTAATCTTTACACACTGTAGTGTTAGTCTCAAGTGATGTTTTTTTTCCTTTGCACTGTAATTTGTAATTTGCTAGTACACTGTGGATGGCTTTTTATAAACACATGTAACAAGTCTTTTAATTTTTTCTTGTTATTTTGTTCAACCAACATAGTTAATTGGCAACCCATAAGACCAATGTTAAATAATTTTTGTAGTGAAACACGAATTATTCTAAAATCACGTTTTTAGGCTAGAAATAAATGCATTTGAAGGAAATCTTCCAAGCAGTTTTCGAGACCTTTATAAATCTTGACTTTTATTTATCCTGAGAAAATTCAATCTGATCTGATCCTAGGAAAGTTATAAGTTTATTAAAAATGTTCAACACGAAATAGCTTACTTGGTAAAAACTGAACAACTTACCACTAAAATAAAGGACGAGAGCAAGTTTTATCCAAGGCAGCATCTCGCACAATCACATGATCTTGCCACCACAAACGCGCGCACAAAACTGACGATAATCGCTGACGATCCTAGCTTCCTGACCACGCCGCTAGGAGCGCCACCAACCGGCAGCAGTGTTGCCATGCGCTTCCATTCCAAACACTATACATACTGTAGTGTACATTAGCCTCACAATGTAATTAAAACTGGCATACAGATCCGTCGCATTTAAACTGCTTTCTCATTTACTACATTTCCCCGTTAATATTTCACAGCGCGATTTAATCTGCTCATTTTAATTTTATTTGTCGAATTGCAGATTGCCATATTACTCTGTTAATGACTGAGGCGATTTCAAATCATATTTTGTGAACGCTTCACATTTACATTTTAATTCTGTCTCTGGTTTAGTGAGTTTTTTGATATGATGAGTTTTCGTTCGTGGAATTTAGTGATTTATAATTTTTGTTATGTAATGAAAATATAGAACTGTGTAATTTTGTGTATATCTTCGTTCCTTTTCTCTCTCTTAAAATATAATTTTAATAATTTGGAATAGTACCTAACTTATTTGACTTGCAATACTTTAACTGAATATTTTATAATATAGCTGGTAAGCTAAGTGGTTTAGTACTCTGACAATCAACATGGTCATGTAAGAAATCTGGAAAGAAAGAGTTGGTTTGACTGACGAGCTTGATGCTGTGCAGAAGAAATTCCTAAGGTTGAATACGACAGGGGCTTCGTTGGACGGAGGTTCCACTTGCTGATCTCCAGGCTGACCTCCATCTCCTAGATCTTCAAGTCAGACGTGAAGTAGCAGATGTAGTATTTCTCGCCAAGCTGTTCAATGGCCTGTTGGACTGCCCAATGCTTCTCACTCAGGTGGACTTCCGCACTCCATCAGGGACCCGATCTCTTGATCTGTTCGGCAGGAGGCATCATTCACGTCGTTGCGACTTTCACAGCCCACTTGCAAGAATGACGAAGCTTGGGAATCGATTCTGTCACACAGTCAACTTTTTCCACGAGAGTACTTCCTCTATTCGTAGAAGAGTTCTCGACGCCCGACACACCCTTGAACATACATGAAAAGACTTAGGCGGGTTACACACCGGTATCTCCGACATGATGTCGCAGATATTTTTCGTGCCTGCGACATGCCCCTCGAAAACCAACCTATGTTATCTTATGGAGCTTTACACACCAGTGTCGCAGACATGTTGCCTCCTCGTGTCGCAGGCGCGTGTCTAGAGCGAACCAACCGTTCGGTGTTTGGACAGACATGTCTCTTGTCTCTTGGGCCCGCGCATGCGCAAAACACGTTTCTAGTAGTTTTGGCGCTTTTTTACTTACTTAATTGCCTTATGGTGTGAAATTTAGGATTAATTATAATACTTCAATTGACACCATAAGGAAATTACGTAAGTACTGTAATACAATTAATTACAATGTATTTTGGAAAAATTACCATGAAGTTATCTTTAATGTTTTTGTAGAAAGAACAACAGCAACAACACGTCCTCTTCTTCTGACGATGACATTATTTAAAACTTATGAATGTTGTGATTCCTTAATTTTCATGTCGCCAGCACGTGCCTTTTCCCATGGTTGTATTTTATTATACGTCGCACACATCATGCCCGCGACATCAGAAATATCGGCGACATTATATCTGCGATACCGGTGTGTAACCCGCCCTATTGTTGCTGTCGTTGTTGATGTCATTTGTTTGTTATTTGTTATATTTATTTCTACTATTTATTTATTTAAATATTTTCATGTGTGTTATTACTTTGTTATTACTACTTTGTTATTACTAGTTATTTATTTGCTTGTCATGTTATGTATTTGTTAGCACTCAGTATTTATAAATTTTTGGAATATGTGAATAGTACCTAGCCATCTTTCTTGTATTTGTTATGTTATGTATAATGGTTTTGCCGTTGGAATGAAATAAAATAAAATAAAAATAAAAAGAGCTTCCAAACCACAATCTTAGACTGGCTGGTTGAAAATCCTTTATTCAAATTTAATGTTTTTTACACAGTTGTTAGCTAAGTAAGTTTTCCAATTAACCGTTTGTTTCCTGATTTTGCATAGTGCATGCAATTTTGAGTGAAATGCATGGTTTGCTTGTTTTATTTTGTACGGTTTGTTTTTGTCAACTTTAGCTTGGTTTGATTATTCAACACTATTTATTTCATGCTTGTACACTGCTTGACATTAGCCTGTAACAATGTATTTTTTATCAGGCAAAAAAAAACATTTGTCATTTTGTCATTGGTTTTTGTATGGTTTGAAATTCGGCCCAACTCGGTCGTAAGTTTATTTGACATCTTACAAAAAACCACTGTTGTTTCTGAGGTTTCCCTGAGAAAGAGCATGTATAAAAACATTTAGTAGCATCATTTTTTAATTTTCTATGGTACCAGCACCAGTTCTTAGAGGGATTGGGCATATGTTTCCTGATCTACCACGAGACCGCGAACGACCTCTAGGTCTCTCCTGTGTATCTCATGTTCTGATTTATAAATACTTGAACTTGTTAATAGACGAGGGATTCTATTGTGTTTTGTTCAAGTAAAGGCCTAGGCCAAGATTTTGACTTGAAGAAGAGTAGGTAGGTAATAGAATAGATAGAAGATACATTGTCCAATGTATCTTCTACCTACACTTCTTCAAATTCAAATTGTTGCATAGGTTAGTAATATACCTATAAGAAAGATACATATAAATGTAGATGTACAAATCTTGAAAAGAACCAGTATAAACCATAAAGCCACTGGGGCAGAGCCCGAAAGAACTTTTGAGATAAGAATAATGTCTATATGTTAATCCGGAATGTGAGCTATTATATCATACCAAATTTCAACCCAATCCGAACAATAGCTATGTGTGATTGAGCAAGCCCCCACTAGAAAAACAGGCCATGCTGCAGGATCCATGACATCACATTAGTAGATAGATTCATTGATAGATTCACTGCCTTTTTGCCATATACCATATGTTTTAGGTAAATAAACTGGCTGTTTGTCAGATTTTAATGGTAAGCTATTTTGTAATGAAACCAAAGGACAAGACAAAAACATTATATTTTTTTATTATTTAAAATCGAAACAATAAAAAATATAAACAAATAAAATGTTGAAGTAATGGAAAGAAACATAACTTAAAACTCTCTTGAAAATGCTGATACATATTAAATGATAATCTATAATGAATTCAATCTCTAGTAAAGGAGGATGTGTTTGTTATAAACATTGACAAAATATTTTCTATAGAATCCAACATTCATTCGCTGACACTACAGTAATGACGCTGCGCATTAGTGAACAATCTTATCAAAAAGAACGGTTGAACAATAAGATACAAAGGGTCTCGGAATTAGCTAATTTGTACAGCCGCCAGTTTGCAGCTTTACAAACTTTTTCACAAAAGGAGTGTTCGTTTATGCCCTTTGGGTCTTTTGTAAGCCGAGCTTTGTGTCTGCCATATCGTTAAAAATAATTATGCGAGGATGATTATTTTATTGTTCTGTTGTACAGAGATACTAATTGCATGGGATGAAAGAAAAGTAATTTTCAACGTATCATTCGTGAGGGTATTTTAGAATAAGGAGATAACGGTGAAATAATGATTATTTAACTAGAAAATCTTAAACTCCCACTTACGACTACTTCATTTATGCTCCCACAGGGAAGTAAGGTACAAAGGAAACATGCAATAATACACTCCAGTGGTGTCTAGCACAAAGTCCACCACCATCCCCCTCGCCATCATGTACTACAGCGATCACGGTAGAGTAGACCCTGTACCCTGTGCGATGGGAATTTCCGCACAGTGCTTGCCCCTCGGGCTCTTCCTTGCTCGTCTTAAGTATATTTCTGGCACAACACACCAGGGCTGAAAGAGCACGGTTGTACCAGGTGGGTTTACCCTGTACCCTACTTTTTGTGATGCTCACAAAATTCATTGCAGAAGTAAAAATCACTAAGAGTCTATAATATACTTAAAAACATAAGCTATTAAATACATTATTAAGGAAATAAGTTCACAAATTCTTATCCAACAACAGCATTATTAATACATGGTGTTCTATTTTTTTGGTAGAATTTATAAATGCTGGTTGTGCCGTACTCATATGGTTTGGTGTAATTTATAAAGGTGTAAGTAGGGACGTCCCTCATCCGTTCACCAACATTAACTGTAAAGTAAGATGTTTAGTTAACTTAATCTCCATAAACCATTAAGTTACTGAAGTAAACTTAACCCTGGCTTTGCAACAGCAGAACTGTAACTTCTGAAAACTTTTTACATATTTGTCTTTCAGTTTTATTTCTGACACAGGTCTCTTTGCCAAATTTCTTTCAAAGTGGTTAGTAACTAACACAATCCTCTACATATGGATAGTTTCAAGCCTTATTATGATTCATCTAACTGTTATTTATCCACAAGAAACATTACAGGGAACACAAAAACACCCAGGTATTAAAAAACATCTTTATTGCACTTAATAACTTAATATTAAAATGTTTCTCATAAATATAATTTAAATAAGAAAACTATTCTCTAATACTGTTTCCTCTCTAATCGGGGTGGTTTTTGGAAGGAGGTATCCACATTGGCGTGATTGTAGTGGGTTGAACTGTTCGTTTGTGGACATTGGTGTCCGTGTACAGCCGAGCCACATGGTACAGGCAAGCGAGGAAGAGTACAGTCACCTCCATGATGACAAAATGAGACACCGACGTTCCTATCTCTAACCAGCTGCCCTGGTTGGTCACCAGGTACAGGAAATGAAGCCCCATGAGATCGCAGTAGATGAGGACTATGACCAGCATTTTCTCTGCTTTCACCTACACAGTTCAGGTTATTATAATTTGATTTTCTATATTGAAATGAGTCTTTGGTCATTTTTTTAACTACACCAAAATGTCCAAAATATTGTTTTGTTTTCTTTTAAGAGGTTGGAGGCCGATTTACACTTTACTTTTACTTTCTCACGTAGACATAGTAGAGAAAGTATTGTTTTGGTCAAAATTTTTGAGTTTGAGATTTGGGTGGAAATATCTGTTTTGGGCCCCCTGAAACCAAAAAAATTGGTGTCTGTGAGTGTGTGGAGGTGTACAGAGCTACAAACTACGCATGTGGTCTGATTTTGATGAAATGTTGTATCTAAGTACTAATCCATTGGTATCTTCAGGTTTTTTTTCATTTTTAATAAAGATTTTCCTGTAAAATAAAGGAAAAATTGATTTCTCACGATAACAGCTCAAACAATTTTGATTAAAATTTAGTATGTTATGGTTCATTTAACTCTAAACAAAACAATCCCCGAATCTGTAAAAATTGCGGTTTAAAAATTGTTGCAATGGTTGTGATTTTTCTATAAAATATTATAGTTACTTTCATTGTATATAAGAGGTTAAGTTACCTTGATTCTGTCCAAGTAATCCTTAAGTCGTCATTAATGCGACCGGTTTCGATGTCTATGGCATCATTGTCAAGCTGAACGTAAAAATCGCTCCTAGGAGGTCATCATGAGTCATGAAACACACGTAACACGTAACACATAACACGTACACAAACAAAAAACGATAAAATGCATGGCCACACAATTAATTTACAACACGGCGGCGGGTACAGGGTGTAGGTTAACTCATTAGAACTAGACTCTACTTGTCTACTGTCTTCTAACTAGACTCATTAGAAGAAAACCAAATAAATTTGACTTGTGAAGGAGGGATGACAGTAGTAGTTAATATATTAATAACATATGGTAATTGTTCTACATATGTTTTGTGTTATTGTTTTATATTTTGATTGAGTTTTTGTTAAATTATAAATAAACAACCTTTCTTGAGTTCAGTACAATTATTTAATAATTAATCTAATGTAGTCTAGACCTACACCCTGTACCCGCCGCCGTGTTGTAAATTAGTTGTGTGGCCATGCATTTTATAGTTTTTTGTTTGTGTACGTGTTATGTGTTACGTGTGTTTCAAGACTCATGACGACCTCCTAGGAGCGATTTTTACGTTCAGCTCGACAATGATGCCATAGACATCGAAACCGGTCGCACTAATGACGACTTAAGGATTACTTGGACAGAATCAAGGTAACTTAACCTCTTATATACAACTCATGAAGTAATCCGGAAGGCAATACACAAGATTACTTTCATTGTTTACCCAAGATATAGGTTGTTGACAAGCTAATGGGGAGAAATTGTGTCAGATTGTTGATATTGTTTATTTTACCTTGCATTTGCTTGTCCTCATAGGCCTCGGCCTGTACTTACAAATATGAAGCTAAGCAATGGTTGAGTTTGTAAAGCACAAGAGTCAGTGGCGGCACCAGGGAGGAAACTCGCAACGCTGTTATGGAGTATTCATTCATGCAGCTGACACAGCCACCATCTCATAAAAAATATGTTGAACTAGGTAAAATAAATACTTAACTATTTGTACATACTTCAAAATAGTTGTGCAGGTTGTTTAATATTCCCATAAATAAAAAACATTGACTGTTCTTCACTTTTTCAGAGAGTATTTGTCGTAAAGAATTCACCGTATCATCAAGTATTTTGTATATTTCAACACAGCATCCCAGAGCTAAAAGTGCACGGTCGTCCCATAAGTGTGTTTCCTCTGTACCTTACTTCTCTGTGGTTTTAAAAGCATTATCATACAAATCTATTGTAATTCAATATGTTATAATCTCGTTTCTTCACTTTTAATCTATCTATGCAAATAAACCAAGAATGAAAAGTTAGGAGTGTTACTTAATTAGAAATGTTAATTTTTTACCTCTGAAAATATGTTCACAGCTCTAAAACTACAGGTGACTAGAAGGAATGGTATCACAGTCTTGAGTAAAATCAGCGTCATCATCGTAAACGGAGAAAAGACAGTGAGGAAACATCGGACCCACGACACGTCAAATGAGTTGACAGACGCAATGTTGCCGGTTCCGAAGAAGGAGAGGATTATAAACATCAGCTGTAAAATATCTGTCAAGGATCCATTATAAACAACAAGAGATTATTGGAGGTTGTTTATTTTATCCATAGGTTCTAGCCCAGAATTGTTTTCTAAATTACTTCAGGCATTATCACTTAGATAACATCAATTGGTGATTGGCGGGATTTGAACCCGAGACCTCGGCGACCGAAGTCTGACGCTCTACCACTAGACCAGCTCGCTCCCCAGATTGTTTGTAGTTGGTATCTTGGACTTGGTATGTATGATATCAGCTTAATACTTACATAACAAATACATTACTACTAGTAGTTTAAATGCCAATTGCATTAAATATGTTTGTCAGCAAATTATTCTGATGGGAAACAGCTGTTACATTAGCCTTAGACTGCTCAACCATTGAATGTGTAGTAGTTCTAAGCTTTCCTCCTAGATTGTGGCTCATGTTAAGTACAATTTTCACAAGTTTTCTTTTAGTTAAGCTAACACGAGTAGTGGTTTATACATGTCACCCTTGACATGGTTTGTTGGGACTACAGCATAAACCCAGCCATGAACCAATTTAAGCCACATATTATTTTTTCGAGACACCTAAGAAAAGTGATGTCAAAAAGATAAAGTGTTTACTTAATGTTGTGTCAATCTTTTTCATATTTTAAATAATTGAGCAGATGATGTAAAACATCCAAATAAGCATTTGCTTGTAGAAATCAGATCCTAGTTGACATTTTGCTTCCCATAGGTAATAGGTCTAGTAGAGTACTTTATCTTTGACTCTTTCACCACTGCCTACTGATTTAAAATTAAAAGGATACAAAGAAAAAGCATTTCCTAAAATCATCCGTTGATAAGAGGCCACTTGTCCTTGATATGTCTTCAAATCTGATTTTTGATATCTGGAAAATAAAATAAAAGTATTACATTCAGATTAAGTTATAATTTAATTTGTATAGTTGAATAACTCAACAGTTCAAACTATGTGGGATACAATGTGCAAACTGCGGCACTAAACCCCAAAACGTAAACATAAATCAACATCAAAATGTTTTATGAAAATATTTGTCAATACCAAATTAGCTAAAAATATTAGGAGCAATCAAAACTTGACAAAGCCTTAATTAGGTCTCAACCAGAGGAAACTATATTTTATTCAGGGAAGAATTAAAAAGTAATAGGATAATAGCCATATACAGCTCTCTTTTTTATTATTGAATCTCCGCCCCATGTAAGATTAGGTTAGGTCAAGATATGGTTTTTGACTATAAGAAACATATCGGCTGCAGACAATTATTGTCAGATGACTGAAGTTTATGGTTTCAATGCCAATAGTAGAGTGCAGAAGTAAGTTAGGGCGTTTAAAAATGGCAGTGAAAATGTCTATTTCAGATGGTACATAATAATCCTATTTCAGACAGAAGTGTGTTTTTGGTGGGTACCCAGTCATGTCACAGAAGACCAAGAAGGAAAAGGGTGTTCATGGCCATTTGCACACTTTTTAATCCATTTTCCTACTTAACCCTCACTCTTTGCGTTAAAGCTACAACCTTCAACCATCTAGTGATGAATGATCATCTAGTGTCGGCAACAGACGCATCTTGTGGTCGAAAAACGTATCACTGACCTTACCATGGTATGGGCGGGAGATTCAATAATTTAAACAATTTTTTTTAACACAAAGCAAAGCTTACACGTCAGATTCAGAGCATATGGAGCCATTTTGTGCACCAAAGATGCCAATAAGGGGCGAGGATCCTCTTTGGGACCTACTTGTGAACCAAAGAGCTATTATGCCATTAACAGCCCTTACTTTCAAAAAAACTACCCTCGTATTTACAATTTTTATCAATTACAAATTGACAAATACAGTAGGGCCTACAAAATAATCAACAACCACTGAATAATCTTCCAAGATAAGGCAGCAAAACTAACTTTTATAAAGTAAATCTTGAACAAAATAATGACAGTGTAAAAAAGTTAACTTGTAGCCACTTTGTTTTTTAGGGTTAAAATACCTTAACTTGCGACAGATTTGCTTCCACAAGAAGCCAGATACAGAGGCTGACGAAGAGAGAGAGGAAGAAGAAAGCCTCATGGCCGACACACAGCAGGAGGTAGGGTACAGCCAGACCTAGTCCTATGCTGAGGAACCTGACGGGTACTTCAGCACTGGTCAGCATCGGCATCATTACACTGACAACTGAAACAGAATCAGCAATCTATATAAGCCCAAGAACTATCCCTGGCATGCGATTCTCTCATAGCTTCCTACCCTTGTGATTTAAACATAAAAGTTAACTGGAGATAATGTCAGCTATAAACATTTAGGTGGCCTTAACCATCAATCTGAGGCAAATAAAGACAAAATTAATACTGCATAGTGCCCAAATTTGTAACCATTTGCTTCAACTATATACCATGTATGTTTTCCCCTTGGTAATTTGAATACATACCAATCTCATCTCCTTGTCTAGTTTGGGTGCAACAAATGCAGACTTCAACAACATACAGACAACAACAGATAGTCTTCCAATGAAATTTTTTGAACACATTTTTTATTACTAATCTAGAAAACAGAGGTTTATATTTATAATTTTATTGCAGGACAGGATTTTTATTGCCTATCCTTCCTGATTTTTGGGATGGGTATGGCAATGGATGTTTTAATCCGCGCAAGAGGGAATCTTATTCCTTGTTTAAAATCTTCAGTAAAACTTATTAAAAATGGCAATAATGAAAAAAAAATAATTTTGAGCCTTTATTGTCCTGTAAAAACCAACAATGGGTAATAAAGTACAGGTAACAAAAAATGTCATATTGCATTCAGTTTAACAATAGAATACAAGCCTTATCATAAAAACATTGCAAGCTTATCACAAACAAGTATTCAGGTTGACTATCTCAAAATGTTTACACACTTTAAGACCGAGTATGGGTCAACTGTCTAGTAAAGCCAGTACTAGCCACAGTGAAGTAAGATATAGAAGATACAAGTTTATGGGGACAACCGAGTGCTTTTAGCTCTGGTATGGCGGGGTGCAAATGTACTTGTACCGAGTAAGGAAGATCCTGAACGGCGATGGCCACATAGCATCTTTGTACAGCAGTTGTAGCGCACAGCGTCTTAATATAGCATGACGCTGTAGTACGTTTGGGGAGGGGGAAGGAAAGTGGAAAGGGAAAACAAATAGAATTTGCTCTATACACCGGTAACTAGTCCTAGACACCACTTAAGTGTACCATTAACCAAAGTGTATCCTCTATATCTTACTTCTCTGTGTACTAACTTGAAGCAGTATAAGCATATTATCTATCACAATGTCATCATGACTATCTCCTAAAAAATCACCCACCTAAGCCACAAAATCGTGATCTCCCACCTATAATTTGTTATCGTGAACATCTCCCAGGTTCGCAACACCATTGTGAAAATTTGACGCATTTGCGACCCATCGTTAACATCTACTACGTTCGTGACCCCATTGTGAACCTCTCCTAAGGTTGCAAACCCATTATGAACAGCTCCCTTGTTTGCAACCCCATAGTGAACATCTCCTACATTTTCAACCCCATTGTGAACATTTATGTTCACGACCCAATCGTAAACATCTCCTATGTTTGCAATCCCATCATGAACATCTACCCCACACACTCACCCAGTAAGCTCCACGCTGCCAGTTGGTTGACAGGTTGTAGACCCAGGCCAGTCTCAAAGTGTTGATCAGTAGAGTAGATTACCACTGTGGTTACACAGACCATCACAACTTGTACCATCATTGGCCAACTCAGCCTGCGAGCTCCCAGTAGGTAGATACTGGCTGACCCAAACAACACCCACAGACCAGCACAGCCCACCCTATAACATCAAATAGTGAAGGAGTATTAAATAGTGCTTGTGAATAGTACAATAGTACAGTACAACCTTTCTTAACCAACCCACGCAAAATTGTGATGTGCAAGGAAAGGACTTGAATGTGTAATGGTCAGTGACACGGGCAACAATGAAATCAATGTAAAATACAGTAGAATTAAATTAAATCTTGTAATAACTTTTTAACTATAATTTATAGGGTTTGAAAAAAAAATGCTGTCCCAGCTTTCTAGGATAGTCCTAGCCCAGAACCATTTACACATTACTTTTGCCTCAAGGACCATAGAAAGCCAATGGTAATTTGATTTAAATCCAGGACCTCGAGGTATGAACCAAAAACTGGAACCAGGTGAAAAGTCACCACTAAAAATGGAGCGAGTGAACAGGCGTGCCATCACCAAGACAACTCGAGATGGTCGGTATTATTTAGTTACATGCATGTGCACACTAAAATTTTCCGGGGGATGTGCCACAAGGAGACGAGGCAGCAATGTAGTGGAAGAAGCGCCGGGGTCGACATTGCTCTGTTTCGAATGAGTATTAAATGAGTAGATAAAGATATAGGGCTTGGGGAAGGGTGTAGACTAGGGTGATGAGCATTCATTTAGTAATTGGTTAATGTACAATCGTTAGGCTACCAAGTCGGTCGGGGTCCAATTCTTAACATTCCATATTCAAATTCACGCTAGCTACTTGAAGTCATAATTAAGTAATACTACTAGTTCAAATGTAGTATAATCTCTTTTCTCTATTTATTAATTAAATGTAATTAAACATAAATTCTGGTTGTGATATGCAGTTAAGGTGTTATTAGGTGGTATAGAATATATTGGGCCCAGGAATCCTAATAAACATCCGTCCTACTGCATTTTGCCACACGGGTGTCCTTGATCATTGGGCTTTTCTACATGTTCCTGGCTAAGGAAACAATTCTTAGTCAGTAACAACACAATCATCTCCATTCAACATTCATCCTTTACCTTCTTCTTAAAATAAGCACAGTAATGTGTCGGCATATACTGTAAATATAATCTAGACTCTACTAACACTAGTATAGGTTGTGTCTGCTGTCCGACCACTGGAAGCGCTGGGAAGACAGCCAATGTGAGGCAAGACAAGAGCCAATAGACCTCAACATTGTGAGTCAACAGCGTTCGTCTTTCTGCCAAGAAGAAAGGCCAGAGCCCCACAACAGCGACGACCAGAGACAGCACCCAGCGATGGAAGAATGTCAACACCTGGAAGAGAAATTTTTAATTTAGTGACAATAAATGCATGCAATTGATTACTCAAATGGATTCTCTAAAATTTTTTTAAGTGAGACTACAAAACAATTTGAGTACAATAGAAATTAATAATTAACCAAAGTTATTGGGACCGAGACTACTTCTTGATACATACAACTGCTAGTGAAAACCGTTTTACACATTACTTTACTTTAGGATAGTCCTAAAGGGATGCAGCATTATCATATGGATAAAGTCCATTAGTGATTAGCGGTATTTGATTCCAGGACCTCGGGCACCGAAGCCACCTCATTAAAACCAAGGCGGCACTAGAAAAAAGGCCATGCTGCAGGATTCATGACATCAGACTTGTGGATAGATTCACTGCCATATCCCATATGTTTTAGGTAAATAAGCTGGCTGTTTACGTTTGGCAACTTTAGTACAACTATCCACTACTGTAACGTAGTGTTGCGCTGCCCGCGCTGCAGCATGGCCTTTTTTCTAGTGGGGCCTTGCTCAGACCAATTTACTGAATGGTTATTTTTTCCAACAAAGTTATTCAATTTAAATTATAGCTCATTTACTGGAAATTCCTTTATCGCTGAACTTACCTAACAAACAATTTTAGTTAGACTTATTCACTACACTTCGATGCTGCGTTCGAGTTTTTGAATCAGCACAATATGTGGCAGCTTAAATTCAATTTACTTATTTGAATTCCAGATTCGATTCATATTGTAAAGTACGATTAATGCTCCTTGATTCCAAATGAGCTTACCAATAGTTCAAGAAGAACTACATAGATGGCAGAAGAGCAGATAACTTGTGACACGCTGTATTTTGTAAACAACTGTACTGTCTTGACTTGACGAAGTACACTCCACCACAGAAGCAGTGGCAGGCAGCAGTACAGGTGAAACTGTACAGGGAGTGACTGTACTGCACAACACATCAGCTGATATGTATCACATCAATGACCAGCTGTTTTATAAACAACAGTTTGTTCTAAATCTGTTTATACATAAAAGTTTTCCTCCTACTTTGACATACTATGTTGAATTATAAAAAAATCATCTGACAAACCGGAACCTTGTGCTCCAAAGAAGCATCCTCAAATTGAGGGAGTACTTTGTCCAACATTTACTTAGCGAAAACATAAATTACTCGAAAAATTCAAACTCATCACAGACATATTTTATGATATTTTAGTAACTTTTTGTAAAGTAAAAACCCATCTTTCACCTAGTAAAACTAATGACTCCTTCAATAAAAGTTAGCATATTAGATAAACTAATATATTCAATTTAGTAAAAATAATCTTTCGATAGCTAGGGGATTCATCGATTTTTGGATTATCTTTTATGATTAAATAACAGCAATGGTTTTGTTTGAATAACATTTTTAGATTATTTTAACCCAATTTAAGGTTGCATTTTTATTCTTAACAAGAAAAACAAATTCAACCACTTACCAAATATGAAAAACATTATGAGAACTCCAAGAAAGAGAAACGTATAATCTGGCCAAACTCTCAAATTCTGCACACTATCATTTGTTGATGAGGATTTTTTTGTTCCTGCAAAACAACGCTTTCAAATAATTGTATGAAACCTATATTGAGAAAGGTTTTAAAATAGTTTAGTTTTGTCCTCACTGCATCAGATAAGACAGAATACAGTTTGTATTTTATGGACAAAAATTAAACTATACTAAAATTAAAATCATGTTTTGACCTGTTTGGACTTTAGATGGTTCAGACCAACGTATAACTTATGCACACACAAACAATTAACATAAACAAACGATTCACAACATGTTCGTCTTGTGCCGAACATAGAGATGTTATTGCTGTTTTCTTTATTGTTTGATACAGTAGTTTACTGATTTTGTGTAAATGTGGTTTTAAAACAAACTTAACACGTTCACTGCTGAAAACCTTTATACAGGCGCTCCTAAACTGCGGCGAGGCCCGGGCGGAGCCCCGGCACGCTAGCTGAATCAGCGATCGCTATTGGCATTGAAATATCTCAGTAAGACAAATCACAAAAGAGCAGTGGTGATTGTTCTGCATTACCCCGAAAGTGGACGTAGTTCACTGATAGACCCAAAGGTAGCAGCACTGCCTGGATCAATAACCAGAGCCTTTGTAATATGGTTCGAATAGAGAAAATCCCCAAAAACGGGACAAAATCATTGCCAGACGGGATTTTACGGGAATGTTTAGTACCAACCTACACCAAAATAAAGCTCGCATTCTACGCTACAGGCTGGCAACAATTACAATGTTCCCCGGCAATGGCTGAGCTCACATTGAAGCAAAGTTGTTGGCATTGGTGAAGGACGTGATTTCCCGCCCCGCACCATTGGCACCGGTACCGCGGGGCGAGAATCCCCGCCCTTAGCACTGAACGTGTTAATGTTTGTAATTTACAAGCAAAGTCGTAAACTTATTATCTTAACAAATACAATGAATTTGCACAATTTTTCCTATTTTACCTTTGCTAGCCATTACATCAGTTATATCCCAAGTTTTGGCATTTCAGGGTATGAATGGTGACAATTTTCATGTAAATAAAAATTGAATGAAGTTAACAACTTGCCAGATGTTTTCTGCATCAGCTGACAAAATAGCCAACCGATCCATCCCAGGAACGACACAGTGACACAGCCTAGCAGCAGACTTTGGAAATACGAGTGATAATAGTCCAGCCCTGCAAGACTGAGTTGGATCAACTCTTGACTCTTCTTCAACTGAAAAAATAACGAATAAGCCTCTGGATCTCCACAGATTAAAAAGGGAAATTGTTTATTTATATTGTCAACGTTCTATAATGATCCATGTTTAGTAGTAATACTATTGGACTAATGGACCGTCAAAGGTATTTCACTATAGTTATAAAATCCATATTTAGATGTCACAGGATCAACGAGCACGTCGACAAAATACCCCCGCCTCAGCAAAACTGCAAACTATGCAAATTACCATTTACCAGGTTGGATTTTGACTAAAATATTCCCTTAAAGTTGTCCGATTTATTTCTTATTTAAATATGTGACTTCATGTTATTTCCTATTTTAATAATCCTTCATAAATTCATTACAAAGCTTTAAAAGATTCTACAACAAGAGGTTATGAATATGGAAATCAGATCAAAAGAATGCAGGCTCATTTATTAAATTGTTGTTTACGTTTTGGGGAAATTAGACAGCTTTCAACACTAGGCACAAACCACAAACCTCTTTAATAAACTTTTCCATTAATTAAATTTGACTGATGAAATAAAAATATATGAAATCAGGGTGGTCGATTATATAACTTTCTTAGTTTGGTATGCAACAGTTCGAATGGATTTCTCAGTTACTATAAAGTAGTTTCTCTTATAATTTGCTTTGTATTCAAGCACAATGTACCAGTTTTGTAGAACTTTTACTGTTGAAAATTAAAATGATAAATCACAAGTAACAATATTTTTAGGAACTGTCCATTCCCATACATTCATGCCTAAGTAATCTAACAAATTACAAAATCGTACCACTGCATCAAATTCTCCATCCCTTGTCAAAAGATCAATATCCCGTCTCAGGGAGCGTTCCCTGTCCCTGGGAAGATCAGGGAAAGGTTTGTAAAGCCAACTCATCAAGTTGGACTCCACAGTTTCTCTCTTCCGGTCGAACTGTGCAGTCAGCTGATAAGCGTTCTGTACCTTGGCGGCCGCTCTGTCGTGATCCGGAATTGACAAATAGTCAAGTGGAAGAACCCCCTGAAACACCAAAAATATTGTAGGTTTGTAATTGATCAGTCTGGACACCCTAATATTAAAATATGGATAAGAAACTACAGGTTTGCCAGAAGGAGTCAAATATAGTTAGGTTTCAAGCTTTTTACAGCTTATCCTCAGCAGCACTAATAAACTGCATTCATTTAAACTGGCTAGATAGCTGGGTGGTTTAAGTGCTCACCTAACAATCAAAAGGTCGCCGGTTCGATCCTGGGAAAGATTTGTATCTTTTTAATGGTTTGAAACTGGACCTAGCTGTCCCTGATCATTGGGCTTTAAATAAATGATCCTGACTGATGAAACAGCTGACCTTACAACAATAATATGATTCTCAATAAAATATTAGCAAGCTCTACATTACTTCACGGTGCTCGCTGTTAGATAGAAAGACATGTTCGGCGTTATTTCAATAGCTCGTTCAGACGACATTACAAAATATAATAGGGTATTCTCAGAAATGTATTACCAAGGTGATACTAGTTAGTGATGGTCAAAACCAGAAATTTTGAATCTCAAAACCGAAACCGAAACTTTAAAAAATCGAACCCCGAATCTCAAATCTCAAAACCTTAACGCGAAACTTTTTTACTTAGCTGGTTACAAAAAAATACACATAATCATAAAATGTTAAGTATGCAATCAAAACTGAAAGAGATCGACTCCTGACCGTGACATAACATAAAAACATGTGAATGTGACTGATAATCTTAAAACCCAATACAACATAATTTTTCATAAACGACAAAAAAAAAAAATAAATAAATAAACTTCTAACACCAACATGAACATGAATATTAGATTAATTAGAACATTTAGTGGTCAATATTTCTTTGTGTTTAGTAAATATTGATGTGAAACTGAATTGTACCAGTTATAGTATTTAAGATACCTTTTGAAGGTCAGAATAAAATTTACTTGTTTCATTACTGTTAATGGTGATGTTTGCTCTGTTTCTACTAGCTTGTTTGGAAACAGCATTGAAAACAATAACAATGACACAAAAAAATGTCAGCAGTTTAAAAAATAAAACTGCTAAAATCTTCAATTTCGAAACTTTTGAATCTCGAAACTTGGTAATCGAATCTCGAAACCGAAACTTTTCCTAAGTTTTGATGGTTTTGAGATTTGAGATTCGGTTTTCACACTTCACTAATACTAGTAGTATTGGTAATAGGCTAGTATTATTTATCCTATTACCATGTTGCCCACCTTTTATACAGTGATTCTACTCACCACAGAATGTACAGGGATAGGCACTCCGATGAGCACAGACATTAGGGGACAAACATCCGCCTGAGCCAAGTCCTTGCGTAGTAGATGACCCAGGCCCCATTGTGGAGGACTGACGGAGGTGGAAGTGGCGGGGGGAAGGGGGCCCGCCACCCCAGCGCCCCACACTACCAGTGGCACCTCAGTCTCCGCCTTTGACCCCGCCCCATGTGAACCTGTTAACAACACACTGTGACAAGTAGGAAATCGGTTAAGGCTCAAGCGAGTTGTACAACAACTGCACGGTGATAGTACGGTACAATAAGCTCATCAAGCTCTATTCATGTTTTTACTCATCTATGTTATAACATTTTAAAATATTAATGCATGTAATATCTGTGAGAACTACCTACCCCAGTCTGGAGAGCGAGCTGGTATAATGGTAGAACGAGGGACTTCGGTTCCTAAGGTCCCGGGTTCAAACCCCACCAAATCACCAATGGATTTGATCTTAGTGATAATTCCACAACCCTTAGGTCTAGCCTGAAGTAATGTGAAAAACGATCCCAGACTAAGAGATTAGCGTCCTAAGGAAAAAACCTACCCCAATCCGTCATTCCATGATCTGAAGTGTAGACGAAGGCTGTTTTGTTGTCATGTTCATAAAAATCACCAATTAGTTGTTCCACTCTCTTGACTCCTTCATCGACCACGTTTATGTTGTCTCTGTACTGCCTGGAAATGACAAAAACACTGTTGATTTATTTGAAATTTTTTAGAATCACATGTCATTTCTGATTAATGAGTCGTTTTCCATCACTATCAGAACTAAAAGACGGAGTTTGAATTCTCAATCTACAACATTGATTTCTGACTGGGAAAACAACAACTTAGACCGCTCGGTCACTAACCAGACTAAAAAGTTTGTTGTACAAAGTATAAAGTTTATTGTTTATTTATAGCACTCAATCAAAAGCCCAAGTGTACCAAACAGGCTCACAGTTTGCATGAGATGAGCTATAGGCTCAAGAGATAATTGCTCCTCTCTCCACCAATGTTTTGGATTAATTTTTCTCTTCCTTGCGCCCCCAACAAACCTAAAACCTCTTGCACCCCTGGACAGAAGCAAACGGGGCTCTATTTATAAAACCGCCCTGTTTTAAAATATAATAGTGAACCATGCCCTCGAGCCTGCCCCCAGACTAACGAAATGGAAGCGTGATCCATGCGCAGGCCCGAGGAGCGGCTCACAAAACTTTACTTAACAAAATGAGAACCATGGATGGAGGTTCAAGAACAACACGCCATTTGAGAGAAACGAGCTGTAATTAACCATTAAAAAAATAAACAACAACAACATTAACAACAATACATGAAGTGAATACTCTCAATTAAACTTTAAATAAATTTAGATACCACTCTGACCTACTAACTTACAGACATTAATTTAGAAAAATTCAAAATAGGCTAATTTCAGTCAAAGTAAATTTAATCAGTTTTAACCTTAAAAAAATAAAATTTGTAAAATTGCAACAATGGATACATAAAAATCTCTTCCTTTAAATAACTGGTAACAATTTAACATTTAGGGGCCCCAAGAATTGAATTTATAGTAAAAAGTAATGAAATTTAAAATATCAACAAATAGGCTAATGAATTTAAAATTTAAAAGGAATAACAATAAATAGGCTTTAAATCTTGATATAAACATCTAAAAATTAATCAACAATAAATGACACTAAATAACAACAGTAGTAACTTGCGGTAACTGTCTAGGGCATCTCAGTCACTAGGTGGAGGGGCGATGAAACTGGGCAGAGAGGGGGCATCCCAAAGTCCAAAAGATTGGCCCCAAGTAGGAAAAGCTTCTCTGCTACCAGTAGAAGGTCCATCTCCTAGGCGAGCAGCACGGGAGGGGAAAACGAGCAGAACGGAGAGGTAGGCCATAATCCCAGAGACAGCAAGGCGAAACAAACTTCCTCTCCACCAAAATAGCTCGGGTCTGCTTCATGTCCTCCTCACAGGCCCCAAAAGGCGCGCGTGGCGCACTTGAACTACTCCATAACCTCGCAGACTAAGTACAAATTAAAAAACATAATTGACTTTGCATAAAACATGTGCCAAAAGGGCGATGTAAAACGATGGAAAAATGTCTGCGAGGTTAACTAGTTGATTGTCACGCAACCTCTGAAGTGCTTGGCGGTGGGAGTAAAAAGAACAAAAACCCACAGCCTTGTTCGGGGTCGTGGAGTGACAACGAAACACTGAACTAGCCTACTATAAAAAAAACACTTGAACCATTGATCATGAGTCGTGACATTCGCCCGGTGGAAATAGTCACGGCTCAACCTCCCTCCCCAAAAGAGGACACTCCTCTCCAAAAGGGACAAACAAACAAGCCTCTCCCCCACTTCCTGAAAAGAAATTGACCTGAAAGACAACTCAGGTGTCTGTGGTGGGGAACGCCAAGGGACTTCCAAACTGAGGGGAAAACTCACCCCCAGGGTTTGCTCTGGCCAGAGCTGGAAAATTTTGTGAGGGAAATTCCTTCGCAGAACACAGGGGACAGGAGAAGTGATCAGGTTCTCTGGCCCAGTGCACTTCCCACCCAGACACAAGAGGAAAGAAAATTGCCTACGGAAGAGTTCCGCGGAAGGGCTTGAGATGAGAAATGTGCGCCCTCCGGAACACTTTTCCAGTCCGCGGATCTCCAAGCTCCGCCGAGACAGGCGTCAAAAACCTCAGGATGCGGTGGGGACCTGACCACCGATGACACAACTTTGCAGCTCTCTTGTCCACAGCCGAACTGGCTGGATGAGCTTTACAAAACACCAAATCCCCCACCTGGAAAGGGTTGTCTACTCTACCACGATTGTGCTTCCTCCGGACCAATTCCCTAGCTCTGATCAAGTTTCTCCTGGCCGCTTGCCAAGTTGCCTTGACATCAGCCGCACCAGGAGGTGGCAGAAGGTCGCCAATTCCCCACACATTCGCTAACGGGTTGTTAGGCGGATAGCCTAGAAACAGCTCGAAAGGGACCGCCTTGTGACTCTCATGGTGAGCAGTATTGAAAGCAAACTGAAGCCAAGGGAGTTCCTGATCCCAGGTGGTCTGCTTGTCAGCATGGAAAGCTATGAGAGCGGAGCGAAGATTGCGATTGAACCTTTCAGCATGAGAAGGCTGTGGATAGTAAGGGGAAGTAGTCACATGGCGGATTCCGTGCCCAAAGCACATTCTTTTGAACAGATGGGAAACAAACTGTGTTCCGTTGTCGGAGACAATGGTGGCGGGTATTCCAAAATGTTGGAAGAGGTGTGTTCGAAGTACCTGCACGGTGAGCTGTGCAGTGGCATTCCTTAAGGGAAAAAGCCAACAAAACTTGGAGAAGGCATCCACACAAACAAGCAGGAACTTATTTCCTGACTTGCTACGCGGGAGAGGCCCTACATAGTCAATGAAAACCTTCTCCAAAGGTCTTTCCGCCACCTCAGATGACAACAAACCAAACTTAGAGTTTTGAGCGGGCTTGCTCAGTGAGCACGTTTGACAAGAACGCACCCTAGCAGCAAGATCCCGATCCATACCCTTCCAGATGAACATTTCCCTAACCTTCGCAATGGTCTTGTGGATACCTAGATGCCCACCCACAGGAGAAGAATGAAAATACTCAAAGACCATAGGGATTAGAAGACTAGGCAGCACAACTTTAGGTTTACCTCGCTGCCGAGCGCGACAGCAAAGGGCACCCTGGGACAGAAAATATGGGGGGTGGGCTCCCCCATTTTGAAGCTCACCAATGATCTTTGCCAGCTCAGGATCCTTCAGCTGATGGGGAATGAAATCAGAAAAGGCGAGTGGAAACTCCAAGAGCACGGCACAACCCGGTTGCTCTTGGTCAGAAGGAGGATCGTCGGGTGAATGGTACATCCTAGATAGTGTGTCCGCAATCACATTCTGAGTGCCTCGAACGTGTTGCACTTGGAACTTAAGGGACGATATTTGGACAACCCAACGACCAATTTTCCCAAGCTGGCGTGGATGTGCGAGAAGCCACGAGAGTGCCTGGTTGTCGGTTTCCAATAAAAACTCCTTGTGCTCCAAAAAGCGTCTGAATTTATTGACTCCAAACACGACAGCCAAACACTCGAGTTCATACACAGAAGAGCTTTTCTTTTCGCAGGGACTCAAAGTGCGTGAGGCGTACGCAATTGGCTGCCTAACACCATCCACCTCTTGTGACAACACAGCCGCAATTGCGACGGAGGAAGCATCTGTTTGCAAGACAAAGTTTTGATTGAAATCCGGCATTGCCAAAACAGGGGGCTGCATGATAGCCTCCTTGAGAAGGTCAAAAGACGTCTGCTGCGCTTCACCCCAGACAAACTTGGCGCCCTTCTTCCGAAGCTCATTGAGAGGAGCCGCCAATTCAGCAACATTGGGTATGAAGCGTCGGTAAAAACCTACCATGCCGATGAACCTAGCAATACCCTTGACATCTCTGGGAGGAGGAAACTCCCTGATAGCCTGGGTTCTAGCGGGGTCGATGCAGACGCCTCTATGAGAGATAAGATGACCAAGGAACGAAATTTCCGGCTTTGCAAAACTAACCTTGTCAGGATTCACGGTAAGGCCAGCCCTATTCAATCTACTCATGACTTCTTCAAGATGAATCAGGTGATCTTCGAAGCTCTCACTGTACACCAAGAGATCGTCGAGGTAATTGAACACAAACTTGAACTTGACATCATGAAAGATGGAATCAAGGAGTCTGGTGAGAGTCTGGGCCCCCACAGCAAGACCCATCGGAACTCTTGTGAACTGATACAAATTCCACGGAACGCAGAAAGCAGTGAGAGGTCGAGACTCAGGTTTCAAAGGAATCTGATGATAGGCCTGATTCAGATCAAAAACAGAAAAATACTTGGCCTTACCGAACCAATCAAACGCAGAATGCAAATCGGGGAGAGGCACAGAGTCGATTTCAATTTGCGCATTCAATTTGCGATAGTCCAAAACCATTCGGGACTTGCCATTGGGTTTTGGGACGAGAAAAGCTGGACTAGCGTAGCTCGAACGGGAAGGTTCAATGACACCATTTTCCAGAAGTTCGTCAATGATTTTTCTGAGAGTTTCCATTTTGGGTGGAGCTAATTTGTATGGGTGAGAGCGAACGGGACGGGTATCTGTTAGACGAATCTCGTACTCTAACAGGTTAGTGACTCCAAGCTTTGGCGTCAGCACATCTGGGAAACGAGAACACAAGGTTCTGATGGCTTCAGCCTCGCAAGTAGTCAGATGCCCTAACGGATCAATTGTTGGCTTGCTGGGTATCTCAGGCTCGACTACCGCAGCACCACCACCAATTTCATCAGCAAAAGATATTAATACCCGTCTCGCAAATCGGAAAAAACACTGACCTCTGCCTAAATCCAAAATTAGGCCAGTGTGCTTGATAAAATCCGCTCCCAAAATGACAGGGAAACAAAGGTCCTTAGCCACCCAAAAACTCCAAACCCAAGAAAAATGTTCAATTTTGAACTTGAAACGGGCTTCATAGATGATGGGAAGGGGTGAATTTGACGCAGTCCAGCAGATAGGGGTTTTTCGCTCAACTTGCTTGATAAGCCCAGACGATTCAAGTTTTTCAAAAAGGGACAAGGAAATGAGGCAACGGGCTGACCCAGAATCCACTAGGGCCTTCTGCACCGTGGAACCTATGAAGATGTTGAGACGTGGGCAAGTTGAGCGCGCCGCTTTCACGCCCATGGAAGCAAGGCCCGCAATCCCCCGCAGCAGAGGCTCGGTCACAGGCACAACACTCCCAGAAGGGGAGGCAACAGAAACATTAACTGACTTTAACTTCGAATTTGACTTACTTGAAAAAAACATTCAAATTATTGCCCTTTACATTATCACCAACAACCTCACAGGAAGGATTGGGCAAATTTTCCTCCTGTGAGCAAACTAGTTTTTTGGACCACGTCCAAAATTTCCACCTTGACGGCAATGCCGCCGAATGTGACCTGGTTGCCCACAACCAAAACAAACAACAGGTTGCCTCTGCCACTGCGGCGGTTCGGGACCCAACCCCACGGGTGCTACGACAGCATGATGACCAGCTAGGGGAAGATGCCCCACCGCTTGGTCTCTCTGGTAATCAGCGTCCTGGACAGATCTCGAAAGGATGGAAAGTCTGTCCAGATCCGCAAAAGATGAAGGTCGTGGTGCAAAAACCAAACGGGAGCGTTCCTCAGGCTTCAACCCCTGAAGCACAATGTCAATGAGCTCAAGCTCACTGATCCCCAAACGCAAGACCCTTTCCACCGTGCGAATGTCCCCCACGTACTGGCTGAGAGACTCGGCTGGCTGCTGAGGACGAAAAACTCTCTCAACTTTCAGCTTCTCCATGACCCAACGGGGCATGAAAAGCTCCAAAACTTCTTTATGAAAAACATCAAAGGTGACGCCTCTGCGCAAACAATCAAGCAATCTGTCCCCCAACGGTTTCAGACAGTATGGAGCAATGAGTTCCATCAAAGTTGCGTCTGACATGCCAGGGTATTCACGCATGCGCAAAACACTCTCCAGAAAAAAACAAAGACCATTCACATCTAACCCGTCCACCGGCCGGAAACCACTCAGGACAGAGGCAAGGGGATGGGGAAGTTTGCCAAAGGAGTTAGAGATGGAAGGGGAACTATGAACTTGAGAAGGAAAGGGAGATGGGGACTGGACATTCAGCGTAGCCGCAGCCAAGGTGGACGTGTGAGAGGGGGACGGTGTGACATTTGCATTTGACATTTGAACATTTGCATTTGACATTTGAACATTTGCAGGCAACTGGAGCAGTGTACTTGGCGTAGGCGGAGCCTGGGGGGTACCCACTGGAGTCACATCAACTGACCTTGGTACTTCGTTTGAAATTTCCGAAGAACGGTTGTCTTCAAAAATTTCAACTTTCTCTTTGACAGACTTTCCTGCCTTAATACTCTCCAAAATACCTTCCAGCTCAAAGATTCTGGCCTCCACCCAACTCTTGTCTTCATCCTGGATTTCAGGTTGCCCTGAAACCAAGAGCAGACGCTTACGCCAGTGCGTCAGCTGTGTGATAGCCGAACCCTTAGCTGAGCCCATAGGCAAACTACTCCAACTATTAATTTCCCCACTTAGCTCTTCCATCCTCTCTTTACATGCCTCCAGTTCCTCATCCAAACTGAGAGACTCAACCCAAGCTTGAGGCATGCTAGCCATTTGTCTGAACTGTGTACGCAAAGTGCACAGCCCAACCTCCACTAGTAACCCTGCCAGTCCAAAAGTCACTCCTGGTGATCTTCAGTTTAGTGAAGTGGTCAAGCTTCCGGGAAGTGTTAAAAAGCAGAGCAGTGGCGCATTAGAGAGTGTAAATAGTGTAAATATTCAAGTTCCACCATGTCAAATGTCTTTAAATAATAGTAGTTTTTTATGAATACCAATTTGTCATCAAATTTGAAGGGGGTTAGCTTTAAGTATAAGAGTATATCATGTGTTAAAACTTATCCAGAGTTTCCAAAAGAATCCAATTCAATCCATACATTAACTACCAAACAAAGAGAAATTGAAGAAAATTTATCTTACCCCAGAGAAATAATTCCTTTAAATGTTGATAAAAATTCATCTTTTTTAAATGCTGATAAATCCTCTAAATCCTCTAATGTAAGCCTTTTAGACCAAGATAACTACTGTGTAAATTGCAAAGAGTGTCATTTTGATCTGTATAAAAAATGTGTTAAGTGGGAATATGGTCAAACCTTTTGTGCAAATAAGAAAAATGCATTTATCATGCACTTGAATATTCAGGGTGGTCTGGTGAAAAAACTGCATGATATACACTTATTTTTGGATGATTCAAATGTTGATGTAGTGTGTTTGAATGAGCATTGTTTACAGGATAATCAAATAAATTTGTTATCAAGTCTAAACAAATATAAATTAGCAGCTTATTATTGTAGAAGCTCAATTGCAAGGGGAGGTTCATGCATACTTTTAAAAATTGATTATGTTTTTAAAGAAATGACAGATTTATATATATACAATGAAGAAAGTATTTTTGAAGTTTGTAGTATTGAAATACCTATTTTGAATGTTATTATTGTTTCAATTTATAGAACTCCATATGAGAATAATTTTATAATATTTATAGATAAATTAGAATTGTTACTTTCTAAGCTACAAAAATATGTAAAAACTTATCAGATTTGTATAGCAGGAGATTTTAATATAGATATTTTAGAAACCTGCAGCTCACCCAGCCATAAAACTAGGTTTTTAAATTTAATCAGCATGTACGGTTTTACAATTAATTTTCGTTCTCCAACTAGAATAACTGTAAATACAAGCTCATGCATTGACAATATTTTAACTAATGACAACTTTGTTTTTAACCAGAATATAAGATCTAAAATGAACCTTGAACTAGGTGTTTCGGATCACAGGGCACTTTTTATTGAAATTTCAAGAAATACTGCACTTTGCAAAAAAATACAGTACAAAAAAGATTATTTTCAAAACAAAATAAAGCGCTTTTTTATCAACACATATCAGGAGTTAATTGGAATGCATTGCCTCAACAAGATGCTCAAACTAATTTTAACCATTTTTTCAATCAGTTGTTAGTAAATTTTGATAAATGTTTCCCTCTTAAATTTTACACTAACAAACCACCCAAAAATAAATATAGGAAAAGCTGGGTGACTAAAGGTATTAAAATATCAAGTCAGAGAAAAAGAGAGCTAAGCACTATTGCCAAAACGGTTCAAGATGTTAATTTTAAAAAATATTACAAAAACTATAGAAAAATATTTAAAGCTGTTTGCGATAAGGCTAGGAAAATGTTTAATTGTAAAGTTATATCATCTTCAGATAATAAGAGCAAAGCGGTGTGGAATGTTGTGAAGTCTGAACTTGGAGTCCTGAATTCCAATCATTTGGATTTCCCCGATTTGTGTGTCGGAGACAAGCAATTAAAAGATGGACAAAATGTGGTAAATTTTCTCAATGATAAATTTTGTAACATTTACAAAAATATAAATTGTATGCCTTGCTTACACACTGCAACTAATTTGATTAATAATACTAGTAGGCCTAATAATATAAGAATGAAATTTCAGTTCAGACATGTATCGATTTTAGAAATTAAAAAAACCGTTAGAAATTTAAAAAATAAAAAATCTTTTGGATGGGATGAAATTCCTATTGAATTAATTAAAAATGTCATAAACCATATTGCAGAGCCTCTGTGTCTAGTAATCAATCAATGTTTTGATGAAGGAATTTTTCCCTATCAATTAAAAAATGCTGAGCTGAAACCACTTTTCAAAAAAGGCTCAGTAATGGACCCTGATAACTATCGTCCTATTTCAATACTCCCATCTTTGTCTAAAATCTTTGAAAAAATTGCTTACAACCAAATCTATTCATATTTCGAAAATAATGATTTATTTACCAATAAACAATATGGTTTTAGATCTGGGAAAAACACTATATCTGCTGTCTCAGACTTCATAAATCAGGTTTCTGATGGCTTGGATGGGTCTCAGAGCACAGCTGCGGTGTTCTGTGATCTATCCAAGGCATTTGATTGTGTAAATTACAATATATTAATGAGTAAACTTAAATATTATGAATTTTCTGATATGGCTCTGTCTTGGATGCATTCATATTTGACTAACAGACATCAAAGACAATAATCGTAAAAAATGGTAAAAAATGTATTTCACAGTGGCTTAACACTAAATGTGGGGTTCCGCAAGGGTCAATACTAGGCCCCTTGCTATTTTTAATATTTATTAATGACTTACCTCGAAATGTATCGTCTAACCTTATCTTATATGCTGATGACACTACAGCAATAGTTAAATCAAATAATTTGCAAAATCTTAAACAAGAAATCAGTCTTTCTATTCTTAATTTATCTAATTGGTTTACAGCCAACGGGCTAAAACTTAATAATTCTAAAACACAGGTGATGTTATTTCAAACAATTCAGAATAGGCAAAACTCCACTGTTGAATTATCTTATGATAATAATATTATATCCTTTACTGAAAATGCAAAATTTTTGGGTTTAGATATCGATAAGAATTTAACATGGAAAACACACATAAAAATGGTAGTTGGTAAATTAAATACGGCTTGCTTTCAAATGTATGTTTTGAGAAATGTAATAGATTTAAAAACTAAACTCACAGTGTACTATGCAATGTTCTTTTCTGTCTTGCAATACGGGATTGAATTATGGGGAGCAACTTCTTATTCTAAAGCAGTTTTCAAAATTCAGAAGAAATTTATAAGGATTTTATCATTTATGCCTAAAAGAACCTCATGCAGAGCTTTATTTGCTAAATATGAGATATTAACTTTGCCTTCACTTTATATATTTAAAATGATGGTGAATTTTAAAATTAATTATCAAATGTACAATGATAAACAAATCAGTCATCCATATCATACACGCTCAAAAAATTTTCAATATCCAAGACATCGCCTTTGTTTATATGAAAGATCTCCTTATTATATGGGATTAAGGCTTTACAACAGTCTACCCACTAATTTTAAAGAAATTAACAGTATTTCAAAATTTAAAAATGAGTTCAAACGATACCTTTTACAGAAAAATTATTATAATATTTCTGATTATTTAAATGATAAGTAAATATATTTTAGTTTAAGCTATGTGGATTTTAGTTTTGTTATGTAACTTAGTGTTTAAGATCTCTGACAATATCACCTGTTTCACCAGCTAACGCTGGATCTGTGAAATGTTTTGTGATATTAAAGTAATATTTCATTTCAAGTGCGTACATCAGTTCCAGGAGTCTCCCCCCGGGACCGCACCTCGTACACCAGCTCCGGCTTCCTCAAATATTCCGGCACAATTGACGCCATACCGAGTCTCAACCAGCACTTGACTCAAAATAACAGCCAACAAAAATTTTTTCACAAAACAAACACAGAAATTTAATTCCTAAGGCTTCTGGACGTTGATGCCCACGCACCTGATGGGGCCCAAAAGAAGAACCTGCCCATTCATACCGCAAGAAAAAACAACAACAAATGACCCACGAATGTACACACACACAAACATACACCGATACATACACTAGACAACACCTAACACTTGTGTGATGGGGTGTACACACAAACCTTTTTTTTTTTTTTTTGAAAAATGACCATGCTTTTGACACTCTTGCTCCCGAAGGATGCAAGTCATTACCACCGATTCCACCCGGTGCCTCGGCCAAAGGGCGAGCTCCTAATAAAAAGTGTTTACGCCCCACCACAACACAACAAGGCCCTTTTCCAAAACTGCCAGGCCAGAACATTTCCAAGAAACCAATCCATCCACGGCTCTTAAAAAAAAACAGAACGTGGACAGTGATCGCATCTCTAAGTATCCGAGTCGTGAAACCAAATTTCACGACAAGGCACCCAGGACGCAACCAACTAACCACGCTCTGCTACCAGATGAACCATGCCCTCGAGCCTGCCCCCAGACTAACGAAATGGAAGCGTGATCCATGCGCAGGCCCGAGGAGCGGCTCACAAAACTTTACTTAACAAAATGAGAACCATGGATGGAGGTTCAAGAACAACACGCCATTTGAGAGAAACGAGCTGTAATTAACCATTAAAAAAATAAACAACAACAACATTAACAACAATACATGAAGTGAATACTCTCAATTAAACTTTAAATAAATTTAGATACCACTCTGACCTACTAACTTACAGACATTAATTTAGAAAAATTCAAAATAGGCTAATTTCAGTCAAAGTAAATTTAATCAGTTTTAACCTTAAAAAAATAAAATTTGTAAAATTGCAACAATGGATACATAAAAATCTCTTCCTTTAAATAACTGGTAACAATTTAACATTTAGGGGCCCCAAGAATTGAATTTATAGTAAAAAGTAATAAAATTTAAAATATCAACAAATAGGCTAATGAATTTAAAATTTAAAAGGAATAACAATAAATAGGCTTTAAATCTTGATATAAACATCTAAAAATTAATCAACAATAAATGACACTAAATAACAACAGTAGTAACTTGCGGTAACTGTCTAGGGCATCTCAGTCACTAGGTGGAGGGGCGATGAAACTGGGCAGAGAGGGGGCATCCCAAAGTCCAAAAGATTGGCCCCAAGTAGGAAAAGCTTCTCTGCTACCAGTAGAAGGTCCATCTCCTAGGCGAGCAGCACGGGAGGGGAAAACGAGCAGAACGGAGAGGTAGGCCATAATCCCAGAGACAGCAAGGCGAAACAAACTTCCTCTCCACCAAAATAGCTCGGGTCTGCTTCATGTCCTCCTCACAGGCCCCAAAAGGCGCGCGTGGCGCACTTGAACTACTCCATAACCTCGCAGACTAAGTACAAATTAAAAAACATAATTGACTTTGCATAAAACATGTGCCAAAAGGGCGATGTAAAACGATGGAAAAATGTCTGCGAGGTTAACTAGTTGATTGTCACGCAACCTCTGAAGTGCTTGGCGGTGGGAGTAAAAAGAACAAAAACCCACAGCCTTGTTCGGGGTCGTGGAGTGACAACGAAACACTGAACTAGCCTACTATAAAAAAAACACTTGAACCATTGATCATGAGTCGTGACATTCGCCCGGTGGAAATAGTCACGGCTCAATAGGTATAGGTAATAGGTAGGTAGTAGGTATAGGTATAGGTGCTTTTGAGTAATTTTTATTGTGTTAAGAAGTGGAAGTTTGGCTTGCGACCAATAATGTAGGGTAACAAAATAGTCCAGGAAAGCGTAGTTTCTTATGTGTGTCTCTTATGTTGGAGCTCACAGGGTTGAATAGTAAAATGAACTTCTTTCTAGTAACTTCCTCTTAGGAAATTTAACGGAACGCATCCTTTTATACGAATGGATTACTAAGCACTACCGTATGCTTAATTAATAAAACCTTTAACCTCATTTTCACCTATCCTTTGACGGATTCCTTCTTACCGTGAATGTGGTTTATTAGCGTGTCCTGCCACGTCGGGTCCGAGTAGGTGGAGAAAAAACACAACCCCTTGTCGGTTCAAACTGTCGTAAAGTACAACGTCATTCTTGGCTGTCTTTAGAAACTCTTCAAATTTATCAAAAACCCATGTGTTTAGTCTTGTGGAGCCTTGTCCGGAGAAGTTCTCATCTTCTGCGTCATAGCACAAAATGTGCACCTTATTGGCTGCAGCGCCTGTTAACAAAAGCACAAGTATGATAAGCCTACAACTTTTGAAATAGTAAATGACAATTTTTGAGGAATACTAACGTTTGAAAACTGAATTGGCAAGCATTCTTGACAAATGTAGCCTACATTAGGTTTGTACTCCAACATAAATGTGATATACTTTCAAAATTGTTTATTGCTAGCTTAGATGAAAAGGTCTTGGACTTTAATGCGAGAAGGACGGGTTGTCAGCACATCCACAACACATATGGGTTTTACCCACTCGACCTTTAAGCATAAATGCTCTCAACACTTGATTTACCAATAGTGGTGGAAAATGTCCCCAGTCAAGAATCTGTTTAAAATTCTACTTATTATAAGTTAGTTCTAAGTTTTAGGTTTATTTTTAAAAAATCTAGTATGTTAAAACTAGAAAAAAGTCTGTTTTATGATACTTGAAGAGGGGATAAGATTTTCTCTAAATGTCTAAAAACTTGTGTTTTAGACTACTTTTAGTGGTGAAAATGTCAACAGTAATATTTTGAACAAAATTTAAACTCAAAATCATCAACAATAAAGTTAGATCAAAGTACATTTATTACCTTTTTTGAACATGGGCAAGATATCTGGACTACCCCAAGAATATGTGACATAACTTCGGTTGAATACTGAATCAAACTCAATCAGATTGTCCTTCCATCCCTGAAATATATGAAAACAATTAATTGAGTCTATATTTTAAACGACATTGGTACAATTACAATTGTACAATTATGATAGCCTACTAGTTAAAATAACTTAAGCATTTAATTCACTCAATCTTCAATTGTTCACTGCAAAACAAGAAAATTGATCAATGACAATCACTGATTAGTACCCTAATGAGTTAATAAATCCACAAGATTATACCTAGGTTCCAAGATCAAATACCGGTATTCTTTTGTTAATAGTTTCAGGCATTTAAATATAGGTATCTAGATTTCCTAATTCTAAGCCCTTTTATGAAGCATAGTGCAATATGATGATCCTTTAGCCCATTAGTTTGAACGACTTGCCTTCATCCTATATTGGTCAGGTGGCAATCTATAGTACCCCCAGTCTTTCCACCACAGTTCCGATAAATTCTTCATTGGTTGTCCTTGCCGCTCAGATGCAGGTAAAAAAAATTCAAACACAAGAAAGAAAAATACCACTGACAACGTTGGCCGAAAAATGTAGTTGTTTTAATGTCTACTGCAACTTAGAAACTAAAACGGCATTTTGAGCTGGAGCAAAGAAGCTGTCATGATGGCTGACCGATTAAAAAGCAGCAGAGTTTGCTATTTTTGAAACAATGTAGCCTGTACAGTCTATCCCAGCGTTAATAACATTTTTTTAATATAGGCTAGGCCTACGTTTGGTATTTTTTAAGTAGGCTAAACCAACTAATTTTAAGTCTTGACGTTATAAGACAAATTAATTTAGTAGCCTACCGTAAAAACAGCGGAGGGATCCTCATAGAACCCTGCTATTAAAGCAATATGCCCCGGCCTAGATTCGGTTGGAACTCTAGAATGAGCCACTCCCCATGATCCTCGGGACTCAATGATCGATCTGAAACCAAACAAGACTTTAGTTTTCAGTGAGGGTATAAAATCACATGTGATTTTAGTGATAGTAAGTTTACACAAGATAGGCTAGTGTAAACTTACTGTAAGCAGTCAAGACAATCAAAGATTCAGCAAGTATCATCTCAACTAAATGTGTAAGAGCGACAAAAATTCCATTTGCTGACATAATCAAGATGTTTGCTGCTAATTATCAAGTAAAAATCAAATATAATAACTTTTAAGCTTATTGAGGAACTTTGTGTATTTAAGGGCTGTATCATAGATTAAGTATACTCCCTAAGGGAGTAGGCCTATGCTTTATCTACATGACTGTATGTTCACGGTAGTTTAATAACTAAATATTAAAGAATTGGTTTTTTTGTTCTTATACAAAATGTACTTAGGTACAGGTTTAAGAATTAGGCTACATAATAATATACCAATTTTTTTTTTTTTATTTATTACATATTTAATAACGTAATCCTATAAAATGATCACTAAACCTTTGGGCCATTTTTTTTTTTAAGTTTGTGTGCCTCGTGTTAAGACTGCCTTGTAAAGTGACATTGGCACTTAGAAAAAACCCACAGTTGCATGGTGAAAGGACGGCTAGGACTTGCCCCTCTAGTAAAATGTGTAGCTGCTTTAATTTTGTTACCATGACTTTTATGTGATTCTAGCCCCTCAAACATCTAGACAACTTAAACCCAGATAACCCTTGATATAAAACTTGGTTCCTTGAGGGCTTTAAAGATAAGGTTTACGTACACTGTAATGGTTGCCGAAGTGCCACATAGGCTACTGTGATTCTGTTTATCGCTAAGTAAAAGAAAGTAGACTACAGCCCTTGTGCTGGATTGAGTTACTAGAATTAAATTTACTGTGTTAAAGATGTACGTAGAATACACCTGGTTCTTTCAAAATGTGTGTATTGCTGTAGAATAGCAGCGGGTAGGCTTCTGTATCTGTTGGCACAAACAACCGAATTAAAATATTGATCGATATATCGAATGACACAATCAAATAATCAATATTTTCATTCAGTTGTTTGTGCCAACAGATATGGATGTCTACCCATAGCAGCAAGAGATCTGACTGTTTGTTATACCTGATGTAGGGTGATGGGTACTCATTATTGCCTTTGGAGAAGAGAGAATCTGCCCTTAATCCATCGGCAACAAAAAGAACAACACGTTTGGCAGGTGGATTGACTATTCCTTGTTGAACTTGAATATTATGCACAATTGGAGACTTGAAGTATATATCGAATACCGAAAGTAAAAACACAATATGAAGAGAAAATCCGAATAGTATTACTTTCATTTCACGTCATGAAGCAGCCCAGCTTTATGTTATTTCTGAAGTAAGAAGAGGTTATAATAGTATTCTTGAACCTTCTACTAACTTGTTACTGTGAACAAATTTAAATAGATGAATAAACATAATGATTTATTTTACAAAAATATAACTGATCCTCCTTTGTTAAATAGTTAACACTATATTATTCATTCAACAAAACGTTAATATTTAACTTTTCAATGTTTGACAATGAATTAGAAATTATGAAGGAAGAGCATTGCATTGCAGTAGACACCACTTCGCTCACTGCACAGCTGTTGAGAAACTATTTCTGCTGTAGGCCTGCCAAATTTTGTTATCATGTAACTCTTAAAAACTAAAGAGGCTGAAATTCACATAGACTATTGATTATAAGATATGTATATGCTCTTTGTTTTGGCTGTGTCTAATTCATTTTTATTTCCATAGATGAATAAATATAATTTCGTTTTATTTCAACTAACACAAATTATATGCTGGTATTTTATAATGAGCTAACCATGTTTTTATTTTACCTATTGAAAAGTTTATTTTGGATATTTTTTTTTGTCTTACACCGGTGTCATTTTGTAGAGTAGGAAGTACTTAAACGCTTTTGGGGAAAGCGGTCCAAGCCCATAAGTTATGTGTATTATCTGTGAACTTATGAATACAATTTATGTTTTAGGCAAAAACACTGGGAAACTTCAAAAACATACATGACACCCTCTTCAACGGACATGTGTGGCAGAGTTCAGGGGGGTTCTATTGGCATTGGCTGTAAAAAGTAGCTTCCATAATGAAATTCAAGGCACATAAGAAAACGATCTTTAAAATAAATACTTAAGATCAAAATGCGCTCTAATATGTAAGAGTGGTAATGAACTATTTGGAAAGGTTTGTCAACATATACTGCCATTATGTAATTGCACATGTTTGTTGATTTGAACCAATAGATCCACCAAATTCAGATCCTAACGAATATGTTCTCACAAAGTCAGGATAGTGTAGAGCTCTTACAAAATTGCATTTGAACATCTCATACTAGTAAAAACGTAAACCTGGGGAGTAGATTTTTTGCATTTCTTTAATAGTTATGTATTGTGTAAATCAAAATTTTGATAGCTGAGCTAGAGATAGATAGGAAATATGTACTATATTAAATGAATCGTTTATATACTCCCATAATGCAATCTATGGACCTTATCTTACTTGTGGTTCTACAGAAGACAGTTATATATTGTGTAAACTATTTACATTTAAACAATTTATATGGATTGAATCACTAGCTGGTATTTATTAGTTGTATGCATTAACTTGGTTTATTTTCTGCAATTATATAGTATAGTTAAGAGTTGTAACTATTTATATTCGACGTGTGGCAACACTGCAACTTGTCCGGCAAAGTAAACTGTTATCAAGGTCATTTGATGCCTGGGGTTATGGAGGTTGCTGATCAATGATGTCATAATGACATCATCTGAAAGCAAAATAAACATTAATAAAATAAAGTGTTTCTTGGATAAATTGGGACTAACAACTATTTAATTAAATATTATAAAAATAAAATTTCATTCCTAGACAATTCTTTCCCTTTTAGACATGTATTCCTTTTCAGATTATCAAGAAAAGTTCTTCTGCAAGGTTACAGACGGCCCGCTCTATCTGTGACGTCAAAGGAAGTATTTAACATTTTGTTGCTTGTTGGTGGCTGTGTGGTGATTTTGGAATATTTCTGATCAGGTATATTAATTTTACTGCATTATTTTACATGTTATGGAAATTTGTGTAGTTTACTGTGCTTATTATGCATTAGATCATGCAAAATAGTCATACTATTGATTCAGAAAGGGACAGCAACTATAACCTTAGTCTGAAGTTTTAACAAGCTCAACATTTCTGTTTGTTACAATCAATACCATAACTAACTGTTCTTTTGAAATATCCCTTATCAATTCAATTGGTATATAATACATATGTATTAAAGAGGGGAATATTATCGTTTAAATTTAATTTACTGTGATATACAATGTTACTATCAGCTATCAACTCTGTTATCTTGTCAACAACTAGGGCCTAACTTAACATTCAGGTAATTTGATTCAGTTCGAATTAGGACTGGTTCGATTCAATTTTTCTATAGGGTAACAGCCATCAGTTTTATTCGTCCAATTTCATGTTGGGGCAAAAGAATTTTAGGTTATAGGCCAGACTAGGATTTTGATCATAATTTATTAGACTTGACCTTAGACCATAGGACCTTGATCTTGAATCCTCCAGTTGTTTACACCTTCCAAGGATTAAGTTTTATTTGGGAAAAACAAATCAGGCAAATGAAATTTACATAGTCTGCAGGTTTGGTGCGGTGGGAGTAACTTATTTATAAGTGTCACCTTGTTTGTTATCATCAAAAACTATAAACTTATGTAAGTTAAATTTTTCCAAACTGAACAAAACTACGCCAAACTAACTGCAGCAGAACAGTGTGAAAGAATCTTCTTGAAAGACCTCCTATTGTGAAAATGCTTAAATATTCAATAGGCTATTTAATCGATCAATATTGCCCACTGAAAACTAAGCTAAGTTATTACCGAACTAATATTTCACCCATTTATATTGTAGGTTGTCTGTTGGATTGAACCCAACTTATTTCCTTGCATTTTTTATATAAATTATCGGCGAGATTTCTGTAGAACAAAATCAAACAAACAATTTGGGTCTTCCAATCAAACAAATAGAATTTTTGTGTTTACCTAGCTATGCTGATGCTGAGGCTAAATGGTTTGGAACTCACCTCATGTAAAACAAGTGCCCTAACCTATATTATACAAGTGCCCCCTAGACCTATATTAAAAGCAAACAAGGAACGTCTCTCAGGTATGATGACCTAACCGTACTTTTTATACGTAAGTTACCTTAATTTTGGTTGCTGACCGAGTTGATGGGTCATAACAGTTACTATTTTTAGCTCACAATAAGTTATTCTATAAGTTTTGTTGGGTAAAAAAGTTGGTATAACTTATTCAACGGAAATTACTGAAGTAATTTAGATAAGCACAATCTGTCGGTGGCTCACATCAACTACGAGACAGGCGACAACATTAACATGGGGATGGAATGTCTAGTTTTATCATTATGGTAGTCAAAGCTAATACTTAACAATAGATCTGCCTCCATCAGTGTGTGTAGATCTACTACGTCTTACCATGAAGACCGGTAATAGGGAGATTCAAGAATATTTCCTAAAAATGTGCATAACTTAATTTTATCCTTTCTAAGATGACAGCTTTTCTTTTTACTAAATGGTGATATTGAATTAGAATTCCCCTACTTTGTGTGGGTCGCCGGAATTTTACCCCCTGGGCAAAGCTGACGTCACTATGACGTACGGTAGTAACCTGCGTGGCCAAAAGTTTGTTCGCGGCCGGAATTTTACCCCCGCGGATTTGGAAGTCTAATGAAAATAGCCAGAGTGTGATTAATTAGATTAGCGATAAAACCCGGAATTTTACCCCCTGTCCATATAACTAGCGTTTAGACAACTGAAGATGTACGGGCCGGATTTTTACCCCCGTATTTTTACCCCCCGGAATTTTACCCCCCTGGCCGATTTTAGAAATTGAATGATTGATTTTCTTATTTCTGTTTATTTCATTACATAACTGTAAACAATAAACATTTCATTATTTAGTAGTCTAGGCTATCTTTATTTTTTTATTTTGTAATCTCAACTAAGTAAACAGAATTCGCTGTTAAATTTTGATGTTCGGGATTTGCGTTTGGGGCCAACTGTTGGTTAATAAGAATATAAAATAAACTGAGTAGCTCATTTAAAATGATAATTGGGTGAACCTTTCTTTGTAAAGAAACAATAAGGCATATTTTGTTATTGTTACAATTCAAACGAAAAACATTGTCTTACCACGGTTGTATATAATAAATCGTTAAAGAAATCTTCGAATCAATTACCATTCTGATGTTTGTTTATATGTCATAATTTAACAGTTGGCTTCAAAGATCGAATCCTGATAGGCCTACTCGAATCTCAAAATTAAAATCAAAAACCTGTTCGATTAGTTGACGTTACAAATAAATTAAGTTAGACTACTTAATAATAAAATGTTTACTAGCTATTAAATTAAAACAGAATGAATATAATTAATCATTCTCACTAATTTACATATCTGGCCAGGGGGTAAAATTCCGGGGGTAAAAATCTGGGCCGTACACTCTAGGTTTTTATAATTTAATGTGTTCTGATTAAATTCACAACCGTGAAAATATATGTTTAATTTCGCGTTTAATCAATCAAGCTGATGTCGCGAAACTCAAAAGTTCGAGGCCGGAATTTTACTCCCGGCTGGTTTGTGACGTCACGTTTACCCAGGGGGTTTTAAAATTCCAGGGGGGTAAAAATCTGCTATCCCCTTTATGCATTGATAGTTTGGCTGGGATAGGGTGAACAAGCAAAAGAGTGTGTTTTAAGTTAGGCCTACCTACCTATAGGTATAATGTTAAAAGCGTACTATGCCCAAGATAAGAAACCTTTTAGAATGAGGTTCGGCTAATCTAAGTTAATACATTATTTAAAAAAAAGGATTTTCTTGCTTTGAGATGTATAGTTGAAACATTTATTGAAAGTTCTTCTTGACCCTAAGTGATAGCTTAGAAACATTCCTGTAAGAGCAATGATGCAAGTAGCCTACATTGAGCGGCGCCCCCCGCTGTACATGTAGATGGCGCCCCCTCCCCCACCAAAATATCACCACTTATATTTTATTTGTTTATCTCAGCAAAATACATGATTGCATAAAAGCCAAAAACTTTTTTACTGTCAGATACATTGTCATCATTTTCCGTAATCGCAGCCAAATCTTAAATACCGTATATGATGCGTTCATGTAGACATGATCATTGTCTCCCGCAGTTACGGAAACGTCACCTTTTCCCACAATAGTGCAAAAATCTTGGATATCTTCTCCGATCTTGTAGACATCTGACATCATTATCGTCTCCCGCGGTCACAGAAATGGTAATATATTTTTCTGTGATTGCAACATAATATTGAATATCTTCGCTCCTGGAGATATCATCATCGTCTCCCACGGTCACGGACACAATGTACCTAACCTTTTTTCGCGATTGGGGTGATCGGTGACAGTCGGACCTCGGCCCCCCCATCCCCACCTGTGGGGGTTGGGGTGTTATTTACGCCACTGTGTTAGAGTCAATCCAGGATTCGGTCTGAAAAACTGGAAAATTCTTTAAAAAATTCAAAGTTTTTGTAAGGGCAAAACGCGGAGAGTGGAGATGCGATTTCCATGGCGGTCGGCTCCGCTAAGGTAAACATTATCATTATCTAAATTACTTTTTAAAGCAACAGGAGAATAGACTCTGCTTTCCGCGCTCTACTGTAGTGCCTAGGAAATTCCAGCTTTATATTTAGTCTATGAGGATTCTCAAAATATCTTCGAACAGATAGTTGCAAACAAATTCAAATTTTTTAAACCAATCAAAAATTTAATAGGGATCGATGCTTTAATCAAAACATTGAAAAGTAACCTAGGCCTAGTAGATACGGTAGTTATAATCACAAAAACCGAACTTCTTTGCCTTTAAGCTCTCAAGAATTATTTAGTTATACCTATTATTATTATGTTTTTCCTCAACTTATAAACAAAAAAAATCCAAATTCTTGGTTTAAGTTATGACACCCGCATAGAAGGGATGGGTGAAAAATACCAAAATATTTTTAGAAGTTCTATTTATAAAGAGTTTTCCTATCCCGTCAATGTTCCAAGTTGTCCACAATTTTAAGTGAATCTTTAACTCCAAGCTCTGCCTAAGGCTCAACTGCCCATGAAGTGTCTAACAGACTTGACCAAGTCTGGATTCAGACCCGCAATCTTCAGTGCTGCCTCCTGAACAGGGAGATAATGCGTTAGACATGATTGGCTATCGGGTCAGACCTGACAATCTACCACTGGTAAAATTAACATCCTAGCTTAGTAAGCCCTCATGCAGAATTTTTCTCGTCGTGTTGTTCTTTTCCTCCACGTCTCATATTACTCCTACCGTTTCATATTAAACTCTTACTGGTCAAATTACTCGTATTTCCACACTTCAACTATTGCAACACTGTGGTTAATATGACTGTGGCTTTGGCAACAAAATTTCAACGTGTTCAAAATTACTAGGCATTAGATTTTTGTTCAATCTTAGACGTGGCGATCATGTCAAACCATATTATATAAATGAATCAATTTTGAAATTAGATGACATCAGAAAAATCCGAATACTTTCAATTACTTTTCTCATTCAGCGATTAATCTTGGAACTCCAAATTATCTAGCGAACAAGTTTGAATTTTTGCGTGAAAGAGGTGCAAGGAATACTCGCTCTGGCTCGTCCACGCTACGTATTCCTCATCACAGGACGACTGTTTATAACAAAACTTTTGTAGTAACTGCATGCTGCCTTTGGAACTCTGTACCTTATCCCATTAAATCCTTAGAAAGCCGATCCCGACTGACGGTGGCGCTGAAAGAATATTACCTTAACCGGATGGCTGTGGCATGGCGGGATGGCGTGCATTAGGCCTGGGTGCAGCAGAGGGTGTATGTGTGTGTGATTGTGTGTTAGGGAAATGGGAAAATGTAATGTTGTTACACCTATTTGTTTATTTCAATCTTTTTTTATTGTTTTATTTTCTTAATGTTTATCATTATTGTTAGTTTTTTAGAGGTTAACTGTAAGAAAGGACCGTGAGGTCCTAAGTTCGCCTCAATAAAGAAGGATTTTCATTTTCATTTACTTTTAGTATTGTCAGTTTTTGTTTTGTCTACGCCTGTGGCATTTTTCAATGGGTTGTAGAGGAGATACGCAAACACTTTTTGGGAAAGCGGTCCAAACCGGATATGATTTGTGGGTGTGCTGGGAATCAAACCAGCCCCTCTCGCACTGAAGTCTGTGAACTCCTATATGTAACTTACCTACAGTTTGATTTATAAAATTGCAAAGGCGGCGGCGGCCTTGAATTTGTTGATAGATCTATGAGTTACAGGAACCATCTTATTTTTCCCCCAAATAGAAATCTCCGAAGCCGACACAAACACGTAGCCTACCACTGTAGATACTCGCTGATCTGGAATATTCAAAACTTCGGGAATGTCAAATTACCAAAGATGCCGGATTTGTAAGCACTGTCTGCGAAAAAATTGTAATTGCTATCATAGTTGAAACACTAAAATGAGAGTCACAAGGTTAATAACTTTTAGTATTTGAAATAACTTTGTCTAATTAATTGTGCGTTAAGATGGCTTATTTAATATTGATTGATTGTAAGAATTGCTAAATGTGCTGGGTCATCAGATGCATGGCTGGGATTTACTGGTACATGATCAAAGGTAGGCTAACTGGGGAGCGAGCTGGTCTAGTGGTTAGAGTTAGAGTCAGTTGGTTTGCAATACACATTTTAAGGAAGGTCTTGAATAGCTTAGTGTGGAATCTAAACCAAATTTAAGAAAATAAAACGATCAGCGACCTGAAATATTTTTTTACTTCTATGTTTTCAATTTTTTTACTATGGCTGGTGATTATTTGTTAGTCCTTTACATCCTAATCAAATATTCTAGATGGAAGCATTCAGAGGATGTTAGACCAAACCTCATTGTTATGAGTCAGCCGCCATCATTAGTGAGCTGCTCATTCATTGTTCTTGTATTGACTATTGATGAATGAAGTGACTATTGATGAATGAAGACATTCGTTTGTGTTTATATCTTTCAGAAGATGACAATGTAGTTTGCAACTTTCCCTCAATGATGATAGGTATCGATCGCTATTCTTGACTCCAGACTTAGTCAAATACCTGTGCTGCAGAAAATCCTACCAGGTACATGGAAATTAGCTTAGTCTGCAAAAATCTGCAGACTAAGCTAATTTCCATGTACCTGGTAGGATTTTCACTAATAATAACCTAGGCATTTATAATTTTCAGTTTTTTACAATTCCTCTGTAACTATTTTGGCGTACAAAAACAATTCAGCATACTAAATTATTTTACAGTAGCTTCAAAATAGGTAAGTACTTAACTAAGGGTTATACACCATAGCAAAGCCTGAATATCAGGGGTGCCCAGAGGGGGGGTACTGTGGCGCGTTTGCGCCACAGGAATTTTGGGGGGGGGGCTTTTTTAAGGGGATTTTGGGGGGGGATATTTTTTTGCTAGCTGTCATAATGAATGAATAATTTTGTATAAGCAGCCCGAAAAAAGTTTTTCTAAATACGGTAGTTCACTATCAACACCAAGAACATTTTGCCATTCGTAATTAAGATTGCTTCTAAGAATGGTAAAAACGCATCTTGTTAGACAATCCTTAACATGTACGGTAGGGTCAAATTTTACTTGCTACATATGTTTTAGCGGTTGTTTAACTCAACGATCGTCAGGTTTACAAAAATATCCACTTCTGGAGGTGTAGTCAGAGTAAGTTACGATAATTTAACGCAAAATGATTACAGATAGGAGATAGGCCATCAATTCAAGCGTGTACATTGCCTTCGGCAAGACTGGAAGTAAACTGAATCAGGATAAGGTTATGATGGACCGACGTGGCGACGTGGTCTCTGGATTGTCGTCTGCGTTTTCAACAGCTGATATTGGACTATTGTAGTGAAAGTGACTGAGAAGAGTGTTGAAAATATAATTGGATTCATATTTAATCGAATGTTTTCATTAAACATTTGTGTGCTGTCCCTAGTATTATGTATTTAGATATTTCAAACTCTTCCAAAGTAACTAATAAATTTCCTTTCACGCAGTAATGTAGAATTTTGAGACCATCATTTATATCCAGCATATTAATATTAATATTAGGTTATTGTTGTCAATAATTTTGAGTGGAATACTCAATTATGTATCCCTTTATATTTTCAACACTCTCCTGCTCCTCCGTCACTACACTACAATTAGTCCAATATAAGCTGTAGATAACGTGATCGTAGTAGATAGCACAGACGACAATCCAGAGACCACGTCGGCCCGCCATAACCTGATTCACTTTACGTCCAGTTCTGCCCGCGGCAATGTACCCCCTTGAATTGATATGCCTATCTGTTATCGTTTCGTGTTTTTGTTTAATGTTTGTAACATATTCTGAAGAAACCTCCAAAAGTGGATCCTTTTGTAAGCCTAACGATGGTGGAGTTAAAGAACCGCCAAAACACTACCATTATTAGTCATAAAACGCAAACCTGGGGCTATTAAAATGAGTTATAAGATTACCATACCTCGTCACAAAACCTTTTGTGGTGCTTGTATTGTGGGTATTTTGCTCGGCGATTATTGTAGAAGGCAGCCGGGGAGTGGCAAACAACGCCTCGTAAGTCTGCCCTATTTAGTGACCTAATTTTGAAACAAGATACTTTTTACTATTCGTGCAATTAAAGTTATTTGAATTCTTAAGCCCAATAATTTACACCACCTAAATATATTGTACAGTTACAGTACTGTGTTGGAGTAGAGTAATTCACTGAGTATAGTGTTGAACGTTTTGAAGACGTTGCCTTTAATACTGAGCGCGTGTTGGCTGACAATACAGATTCTAATAATTGTAAATTGAAAAACTTATAATTCGTCCATTAATTAGATATAACTTTGTATTGTTAAATGACGTTTCCTAATAAACATTTAATTTTGATTATCAGCAAGTTTGATTTTCTTTACCTCAAGTTTACTAAATACTTTAAATGCTCGTTTTATGTGGTAAAGGGGAAATTGCCAGGTAAATTGGAGGGGGGGGAGGGTAGGTTGAAATAAAGAGCAGCATAAATGGGGGGGGGATTGCGCCACTGGGTTTGGGGGGGATGGGCATCTCTGCTGAATATAGCTACTATTTCAACTTATGGCGTTGATAAACAAAAAAGTATTAAATCAAGATGACAGGATGAATGACTGACTTCATCCTTCTCTTTAGTAACACATTCATGGCTTGGTCATGGTAGGCATTATGCATCAGTTGAAACCACTAATTATCTTTTATGTATCATCCTAATCATCCAGTTAAGAGAACCTAATTTGAATGATGCCAGTAGACTCATCCCATTGTAAAGTTTTTGTTGGCAACAGTGGCGTAATTTCACCAAATCCTTGGGGGGGGGGGCAAACACTGGGGGGTACGGAATACCCCCAGCAAACGGGGGGGGGGGGTGGTTCGGGGGTCCTCCCCTGGAAAATTTGGCAGTTTTAAACAAAAAAAGAGGGGTTTAAGCTTATTGTAATTGTCAAGAGCACTTCTAATGAAAACAAAATTATGAGTCTAATTTATTTGAATTTAGGCAGAAAATTAATGAAACCAACAATTATTGATAACAGACAGAAACATAATAATATGTTGGTAAGTTAGTCATTTAAGAAACGTGTTTAATAGTTTCATGGTGTATTAATATTATTTTTGTTAATAGATTTATGACCAAATTCTCTTGTAGCCTACAACATTTAGACCTATATAGCAATGGATACGGTTGCATTCATAGCCTAAAGTTCATAACAGTTTAATTTGATTTTTAAATAAAACATAAGTATTTAAGTACTTAAAAGCAAATCAAATTTTATTATCAATAAATTAATTTGACATAATTAATTTGAATGTGCTACTGAGACACTAAAAAATAATATTTTTGTTTCAAATTACTGTAGAAAAATAGGCAAGATTTTTGTCTGCCGTGCTTTTTAGGATTTGACAGGATAAAATATTTGTATATTAGCTGGTACTGCATATTTTTTTCTCTAGCCCAAGAACCAGGGGGGGCAAACGCCCCCCCTGCCCCCCCCCCCAATGACGCCCCTGGTTGGCAAAGATAGATAATCCTTAAAGTGTTTCTCCAAATGATATGTCGATTTTACAACTGGGGCTTTATTGTTGGATTATGGTTGTACAAAGGACAAACCATTGTTTGTAATTAAATTGTTCGTTTAATTAAAAATGTTTGAAAATAAGCCCAAATGTTAAACACCAAAATTCCCTCCACATAAACAATTAATCTGACTTAAAATTGTCTTCAGCTGATTCCTAAAGATGATAAATCTTGCACGAAGATCTATGTTAACAGTCATAGATTTACAAACATTGTATCGTAGCACTTCTAAATTAAAATTAAACACCCACTTTTGTTATTTTTTTATGGATACTTTCCATTTGTGTAATATCCTCAGGATCCTTAAAAACAATTTAATACGATAAATTTAAAGGAATCCCTATTACAAATCCTTTACAAGTGTACACTTGATAGCAAAAGAATAACAAATAAATGTTTAAAATCAATGTACGGTATTACTTAATGAATTGACAGCTTCTCTAAACCTATTTCACAATGATCATAAAAAAATCAAATAATTACCCCCAGGAACCACCTCTAGTTCGTTACTTCCTCTTGCTCTCACTACCGGTCCCACACCCTTCACAACCTCTATTTCCGGATACTATTCCCCTTCCGCCTCGAAAGTAAGGGAAGTCGCTGTAAAGAGACCTTTAAGGGATAACTCGTTTAAGACTCGAATGGAATGGTCTTACAAGGTCCAAAGTCAGTAAATAAGTATTTTTGTTCGTTTACATGATAAAACTGAAATTATCAACAAATGGTTGTGTGTGTAAGTATTCAAATAATAACTTTTACTCACACGAGACCATTTGTTAATTTGTATGACGTTAGTTCTGACACATATTTATTGCGATTTTCGTAGGGAAAATCGCAAATTACTTTGCTCGTGTTCAGTGGTCTTTAATTCATTGATTTTACAGATGTATAAATAGCGTTATGCAGTATTAGCAAATTGTTTTTTACCACCATATTCTCCGTTAGCAAAATCGTTTTATGTTTTGCAGGGAAAATCACAATATGATCGTTTAAGTTGTAGCATAGTGAGTGGTTTTAGATTATCAAGTAATTATAAATATCCGCCTACGTTTGTATTCAAACAATATAATTACTGTGTATATGAAAAAAAAAACAATCGTGTAATCGATGGGTTAATTTTCAGTTTTTTTAAGCAACATAGCCCGTTTACAAATAATATTTCAATGTTTTTGTCACATGACATTAATGACGTTTCATTTCCTGTTTTTATCCAAATATAAAGGATTTTCGAATACAAAATCACGAATTCAATTTAAGCTCGTATTTTGCTGCCCCCAGCAATATTCCACACATTACTAATATTTAGTATTTTTGATAATCACATTATATTTGAGTTTTTCTCTTCTTTATACTCAAAATATATCTGCGGTTTTTGTAAACAAAATTGCGAAAAAAAACGCTTACTTTTGAGAGCTATCGAGCAATATTGCATGTGTTCAGATAATAAACATTTTAATATAAAGTTTCGCAAAGTGCAAAGCCGCGGGGTCTGACAAAGCGGCGATGATAAGAAAGATAAGAGTGATAACGGAGAGCCAGTTCGGTGATAAGACGTGCCGCTCTTATCACCATTGTCTCATGATTTCACTATGTAAACCTATCAGGAAGAAAGGAATGACTTGATGAACTCAATGTTGAGAGATTTGAGCTTATCACCTCTCAAAGCTCACAGTCACCTGACAAAGTGGGCTTCCTTGCACTGATTATAGTACGGAAAATGGCCAATTGCTGAATTTATTTAATTTTGCCGAACTCTTTTTACTTTTTCTGCACTCTTTTTTTTCTGCCGCACACCAGTATTCCAACCAAACAAAACAAAAAAGCATGCTTTTATTAGGCACGTAATCCGCGTACGCTTGAAAATGGGTTGGCAACACTTAAAAACGACGACTACGATCAGCTGGGAGCTGGTCCATTGTTTCCAATTTCGTTCAATGCTTGGATTTAACCCAACCTAAAACACGTGCTGTATAGGCCTAGTGTTTGAAAGACAATTTTTTATACACTTCATAGTAACTGTAGGAAAGATGTAAAGTAACGCGAGTGCAAAGTGCATTTGCTGCACTCGAGAAACTTTCCACACTCGCCTACGGCTCGTGCGTAAACAAACATTTATTTATCTCGTGTGCAGCAAAGTGCCACTTCGCACACTAGTTACACAAATAACTATTCTGGCTTCCAAATCAGTTAAAGTTCTCATTTGCGAGTTAAATTCGACGTGTTTTGGTCTAGGAATACAAACTGTGTCTAAAATTATAAAGGTATTCTAATAATAAACTGAAACTTGGGGATTTTTACTTGCAATACAAGTGGCATGATGTGTCTGATTAGATTACGTTGATTAGATTGATTAGTTGATTATTATGTTATGTAATGCGTTTATGAGTAATACGCTATTTTTTTAATTGTGAAGTTGTATATTTAACTGATTTGTTCAGATTGAAGTGTAATCAGTGAAATAATATTGAATCATGGAACAAATTTTAGGGGATCCTGAAAAGTATTTTGCCGGTGTTTATAAAGTAAATTTTGTTTGTTATAGTCAAATCCATCTTGGTATTTTGATGGTACAGTAAAAATAAACTGTTTTATAAAGCAAACGTATTTGTGTTCCCTATCGGTTCAAAATCTTTCCGAAATAGATTTACTGTAATACGCTTCAAAGATAAATAATGATTTATTTAAACACGGCAATCAATAGATAATGCACGTTAATTTAGATTGGCAAACAACACAATCGCCAAAAACTCGATGGTTTGATTCTTGTTTTCTATTTTATTAATTTGTTTTTAGATTATTTGAGAGCAAAATCGTTTATGGAAGAGTTCAGTTTGTTCAAACTTGTATTTTTGTTTTTAAATAACAAACAATTTGTTATTATAAAGTTTCTTCACTCATTTCCATTCATACTCGGCTTAAAATACCTACTTTGTATGGTCGCCATTTCATTGAACAGTATTAACAGTACAGTATTGTTGCTAGTTATGTTGGCATTTTAGATCTATGAGGTTAGACTACAACTAGTGCAAAGTTTCAAGATTTACACAAACGACGCAAATTTCACGAGAATTCGACCCTTTGAATTAAGTCGTGTATTAAACAGTGTGAACGCTCCAATCAATAAACAACAGAAGGATGTAAGCCGATATTGTCACCTAGTATCAGCGGCAGATAGTGTTTCGCAAGATATCCCTTATCTCTGTTATCACTGGTCGAGATCGCCACACGTTCAGTCAGTGCTGGAACTTCGCTGTGTCCAATCGTGTTGCTAACGGAGCGATTTGTTATTGTAACGGAGCGATTGAGTTGTAACGGAGTTATTGAGTTGAAACGGAACGATTGAGCTTGTAACGGAGTTATTGAGTTGTAACGGAACGATTGAGCTTGTAACGGAGTGATTGAGTTGTAACGGAACGACTTGTTATTGTAACGGAGTGATTGAGTTCTAACGGAATGATTGAGCTTGTAACGGAGTGATTGATTTGTAACGGAGTTAAATCGTAACGGTGTGATTGAGCTGTAACGGGACGACTAGTTATTGTAACGGAGTGATTGAGTTTTAACGGAACGATTTTGTTTGTGTAACGCAAAGTCTGTATTTTTGTGACGTAAGCATTAAATAGTTGTAACGGATCGTTTGTGTTATTGTAACGGAACATTGTGTTCATTCTTTGTGATGGTGAGTTTATGTTTTATTCTTAAATGACAGTTTGTATGCGAGATATTATTCCATTTGTGAAAATTGCTTCACTCGCCTGTATTATTGTATGGTAATATCCAGGAATTGTAACCTGCAGTTAGACACCCATACACACAATCGTCCTGGAGATCAAGCCCGACGTTTCGTGGAACCTGAAAACGTCCCGCTTCTTCAGAGCAGGAAAACTTGATTGTTGTCCCTCAAGCGGGTCGAACGCCTGACAGTCAACTTGTTTTTGATCTGGAACAGCTGGATTTGATCTCCAAGACGATTACCACATGCATGTGTGTGTGTTTGTTTGTCTAACAGTAGTATATCACCATCACCAGACAATAATGAAGGGGAATAAACCCCATAAAATGTCCACAAATCAGTTTATGTTTAACAGTGTGGAAATCTGCATCCTCTATTACTGAAAAAAAAGTTTTCACGGCGTGCCAGGATCAGTTTCCGGATCCCGAAACGTTGTGGAAATTGTGTTCTTAAAATCTTATTAGAATATGTCCGCAAACGTCGATTCTGTTATTGTAAGGGAAGTGTTACTGTAACGGAGGGTTTGCGTTGTAACGGAAATGGTATATAAAATAAAATACCCAGAATCGTGTATTTTATAAGTTAAACAACAAATTAAAATAACCCCTGGCCAAAGAGGCCAACACTTAAAAAATACGTGTTTTTACTAGTCATTTTTGTTGTTCCAAAGATTCAGCTGCAGAATAGTGTGATAAATTTGTATCTACACCGACAAAGCATATGTCATTCCGATATAGACTTGACCACATAAATGCAATTATCATCCATTTTTTTGTCACAAAGAGATTGAGTCATAACTTATAAAATTAAGACAGCGGCGTATTTTGACGTATTGCTGAATTTGAAAGCTGTTTGATTTTAAAATGGGGTACCTTCTTTAGCGCGGAGCATTATTTTATAAAAAGCGTAGTGACCAAAAACAGCTGGGTCCAGATTAAAAAAGAACTGACTTTTCTCAGGATTGAACAGCTGACTTTCTAAATGTCAGGTGAGCTAAGCACTCAAACCAGCTGTATAACCGATTACTCGCCTTTGGCTCGCTGGTGTTTTTATTCTAGGCACCAGAGGAAAGTGCCTCGGGGACAGGATGTTTTCCGGGAAAGTGGTAAAAAGTGGTAATAAAAGTGGTAAAACCATTCAAATTTGAGTGTCAAGAAATAAAGTTACGAAAAACCACGTAAAGAGTAAAATTTAAAGTAAACTAAGCAAAATACAAAGCATTAATAACATTTGCCAAAAAGTTACATAGGTAGAAAACAATAGCTAAAATCATACAAAATTTGAAGGGAATTTACCAAACTTTGAAAGTAGGGCGTTTTTTAAGGTGAAGGGGTGCGATTTTTTTGAAAACGCCTAAGGGTGTTTTGTAGAAAATTTAATTTCACACTCATGATTTTCCTTCACATCTTTTCTAGCTCTTACCGTTTTCGAGCTACAGAAATTAAAAAAAAAAACGTGTTTCCTCTCAAAAATATACTCTTGTACATAAAGGTTATTACGTTTGTATTTGTTCCTATCCTTGCGCCTGTAAGGTACTAGATCTTGATGATGTAACTGTATACGTAAATTAATATATATATTAGCAATAGTGAAATTAATTTTTCATTTCGTACCTACCAATAAGTTAAAAAATTTATCATTAAAATAATTTATATTAAAAAAATAATTTAATAAAAATGTATATTAGTTAAAATATTTATCTCCTAATAAAATATTTATTATTTACCTCTTCATGTAGAGGTATTTTTTCACAGGTTATGTGTGAAAAAGACCATTCGGCCCCAACTTCCTGCTTAATTAAATAATTGTATAATGGTAACACATCTGCCATCCAATTTACGTAGCGCGAAAACGTTAATAATTCCCGGCCGTATGATTTCGGCTTGTTATCAAATAACAATAGGATTTGATCAACGGTGTTAATTATTAACCTACACGTATAATTGGTATTTGTTTATGGACAGAATTTGTTAAACTTGTTTACCAAGCTTAGCTTTATAGCTTTATAAACATTGCACAAATTTTCTAAATCCACTTTGTAATATAATGTAACAATGTGTTTGTTTTTACTCCTAACAGCAATTTCGCCAGATTAAGCATTTTACTGTTAATACTCTTGAGTATTTAGGTACATATAAGTAGTTGTAGCTACTTTGCCGATAGTATGCTGTTTTAAACTGTTTTATTTATACAAATAAATTAACTCCTTTATCGTGCCAGAGAGGACAAAGTTGTTTAAGCTATGATATTTAAACCCCCTATTAGCAGTACGATGGTATGATTATAGTGGTACGATTATCGAAGAGAATGAATAACTTTAAGTAGCACATTGTATGAGTAAACAATCGAATACAACCGGTTCATGTAATCATGTAGTTGGGCTGTCCAATGCAGTATTCGAATTCAACAAACCGTCTGGATTTATAAATAAATAAATAAATAAATAAAATTGTCTTTATTGGTTCAAGCGTTAAGTCAATTTTACAAAACTGTTTTTCTCTTACAACTTTCGTCATCTAATATCTAACAAACAATTAAAAACCAAAATAAGTACATAAGACTAAAAGCTATACATGAAATGAGCACATTTTTATATTTGTTTTGAAGCCTGTTAAACCTTTTTCTCTTATTTTTGAAGGGACAGAGTTGTACAATTTAGGTCCGAAGTAAGCAAAGGCTCTCCGACCTACCTCATGGCTGACTTTAGGCAAGTGCAACAAATCGTTCTGTCGGGTGCTGCGCTTAGAAACGTCCCGCCGGGCTGGCAGTTTTTCTCTCAAGTAGAGTGGCTTACCTAGGGATAACGTTTTGTGTATGAGAACACAAGTAGAGGCCTTACAAAAAACTTCAATGGGCAGCAATTTCGCATCACTTCTGAATGTACTTACGTGTTCTCTTTTTCTTAAGCCATAAATGAACCTGACTGCTGCATTCTGCGTTCTCTGTATTTTATTACAGTCACCTTTTAATATACTGTTTCCATATGCTGGAAGACAGTATTCAATAGCAGAGAGAACTAGCGACTTGACTATCTGGACCCTAGCGTCCTCAGGCAATAGGTATCTAAGCCTATACAGTCCGCGTAATCTACCCAATGCCTTCTGACACGCATAGGACACATGCTGTGAGAGGGTGAGGTTGTCATCTAATATCACACCAAGTGTTTTTACTTGGCTACATATTTCAAGGGCATGTCCGGAAAGAGATATCTTACCATAAGCCCCAATTTTTAGTGCATTTTGCAAGTCAGGAGGGGCAACATGGAGAACAGAGCACTTATTGACGTTTAATTTCAGCCCCTGACTCATGGACCACTCTTCCACAGATTTAAGGTCTTTATTTACAATTTCAAATGCCTCACCCACATCATTTTTACTGTATGTATATAGCAGCTGGCAGTCATCAGCATACATGTGAATGGAACAGTTTTTTACCACATTTACAATGTCTGCAGTGTATACATTGAATAATATAGGGCCAAGACAGCTACCTTGTGGGACTCCTCTACTTTTTTGAAGGACGTTTGACATTTTCAATCCAAGTTTTGTCATTTGTGTCCGATTAGCCAAATATGATTTAAACCATATTTATCTCCCTAGTGAATCAGATGAAAACAATTTTAAGGAACTTGGTAAAAGGGTTCTGGTAGATGTTAAATACAGTAGTGCTTTATGGGAGGTTAAAGGTGGTATGATGGTTTATGGGGATAATTGCTGGTAGATCGTAGATGATACAGTAGTGGCGACTGCTAGGTTGAATGGTACACTGGTTTTTGGGATGTGTTCCATAATGGTTGCTGTAGATCATGGATGGTACAGTGGGGGTTACTGGGGGTTGAAGATGGTATGATGGTTTATTGGGACGTGTTCCATGGTTGCTGGTAGATGTTAGATGGTACAGTAGTGGCGACTGCTAGGTTGAATGGTACACTGGTTTTTGGTATGTGTTCCATAATGGTTGCTGTAGATCATGGATGGTACAGTGGTGGTTACTGGGGGTTGAAGATGGTATGATGGTTTATTGGGACGTGTTCCATGGTTGCTGGTAGATGTTAGATGGTACAGTAGTGGCGACTGCTAGGTTGAATGGTACACAGGTTTTTGGTATGTGTTCCATAATGGTTGCTGTAGATCATAGATGGTACAGTGGTGGTTACTGGGGGTTGAAGATGGTATGATGGTTTATTGGGACGTGTTCCATGGTTGCTGGTAGATGTTAGATGGTACAGTAGTGGCGACTGCTAGGTTGAATGGTACACAGGTTTTTGGTATGTGTTCCATAATGGTTGCTGTAGATCATGGATGGTACAGTGGTGGTTACTGGGGGTTGAAGATGGTATGATGGTTTATTGGGACGTGTTCCATGGTTGCTGGTAGATGTTAGATGGTACAGTAGTGGCGACTGCTAGGTTGAATGGTACACTGGTTTTTGGGATGTGTTCCATAATGGTTGCTGTAGATCATGGATGGTACAGTGGTGGTTACTGGGGGTTAAAGGTGGTATGATGGTTTATGGGGATAATTGCTGGTAGATCGTAGATGATACAGTAGTGGCGACTGCTAGGTTGAATGGTACACAGGTTTTTGGTATGTGTTCCATAATGGTTGCTGTAGATCATGGATGGTACAGTGGTGGTTACTGGGGGTTGAAGATGGTATGATGGTTTATTGGGACGTGTTCCATGGTTGCTGGTAGATGTTAGATGGTACAGTAGTGGCGACTGCTAGGTTGAATGGTACACTGGTTTTTGGGATGTGTTCCATAATGGTTGCTGTAGATCATGGATGGTACAGTGGTGGTTACTGGGGGTTGAAGATGGTATGATGGTTTATTGGGACGTGTTCCATGGTTGCTGGTAGATGTTAGATGATACAGTAGTGGCGACTGCTAGGTTGAATGGTACACTGGTTTTTGGTATGTGTTCCATAATGGTTGCTGTAGATCATGGATGGTACAGTGGTGGTTACTGGGGGTTGAAGATGGTATGATGGTTTATTGGGACGTGTTCCATGGTTGCTGGTAGATGTTAGATGGTACAGTAGTGGCGACTGCTAGGTTGAATGGTACACAGGTTTTTGGTATGTGTTCCATAATGGTTGCTGTAGATCATGGATGGTACAGTGGTGGTTACTGGGGGTTGAAGATGGTATGATGGTTTATTGGGACGTGTTCCATGGTTGCTGGTAGATGTTAGATGGTACAGTAGTGGCGACTGCTAGGTTGAATGGTACACTGGTTTTTGGTATGTGTTCCATAATGGTTGCTGTAGATCATGGATGGTACAGTGGGGGTTACGGGGGGTTGAAGATGGTATGATGGTTTATTGGGACGTGTTCCATGGTTGCTGGTAGATGTTAGATGGTACAGTAGTGGCGACTGCTAGGTTGAATGGTACACTGGTTTTTGGGATGTGTTCCATAATGGTTGCTGTAGATCATGGATGGTACAGTGGTGGTTACTGGGGGTTGAAGATGGTATGATGGTTTATTGGGACGTGTTCCATGGTTGCTGGTAGATGTTAGATGGTACAGTAGTGGCGACTGCTAGGTTGAATGGTACACTGGTTTTTGGTATGTGTTCCATAATGGTTGCTGTAGATCATGGATGGTACAGTGGGGGTTACGGGGGGTTGAAGATGGTATGATGGTTTATTGGGACGTGTTCCATGATTGCTGGTAGATGTTAGATGGTACAGTAGTGGCGACTGCTAGGTTGAATGGTACACAGGTTTTTGGGATGTGTTCCATAATGGTTGCTGTAGATCATAGATGGTACAGTGGTGGTTACTGGGGGTTGAAGATGGTATGATGGTTTATTGGGACGTGTTCCATGGTTGCTGGTAGATGTTAGATGGTACAGTAGTGGCGACTGCTAGGTTGAATGGTACACTGGTTTTTGGTATGTGTTCCATAATGGTTGCTGTAGATCATGGATGGTACAGTGGGGGTTACGGGGGGTTGAAGATGGTATGATGGTTTATTGGGACGTGTTCCATGGTTGCTGGTAGATGTTAGATGATACAGTAGTGGCGACTGGAAGGTTGAATGGTACACAGGTTTTTGGGATGTGTTCCATAATGGTTGCTGTAGATCATAGATGGTACAGTGGTGGTTACTGGGGGTTGAAGATGGTATGATGGTTTATTGGGATGTGTTCCATGGTTGCTGGTAGATGTTAGATGATACAGTAGTGGCGACTGCTAGGATGAATGGTACACTGGTTTTTGGGATGTGTTCCATAATGGTTGCTGTATATCATGGATGGTACAATGGTGGTTACTGGTGGTTGAAGATGGTATGATGGTTTATTGGGATGCGTTCCATGGTTGCTGGTAGATGTTAGATGATACAGTAGTGGCGACTGGTAGGTTGAATGGTACTGGTTTTTGGGATGGTGGTTGATGGTATGATGGAGCTGTTGTGGCGCGACAGCCTGTTATCACTACAGACCCTGATAACAAGTGTCAAGGTCAACCTTGCTTATCTCAGTTTAGTTTTCAGCTCTCACTTTAATTAGTCATTTCGTTCATAATCCGCCTGTAGTGGTTTAAATTTAAACTGACCGTTGTGAATTTAGACACACTCTAGCTAAAATAGACTGTTCTTTTGATTAAGTTGTTTTCCGATAAAAATACTAAATCCTCACAATGTTTTAATTTTTTTGGACAAACGTTTAGCCAAATTAATTAAGCGTTGTAAAAGCGGTTCAATGAAATGTTACTCTGTTTTCAATGTGAAATACAAAATTTTGAATTGTGAAATGGGACGATAATGGTAAACAAATTTCAGTATTTTTCCGCTCATGGGGTATTTTTTCTGTATCCACCAGTGAAAATCATATACGGTATACAACGATTAAGTGGTAAAATTTTGGTTAATTTAATCTACAAGTTTCTTATTACAAGAACTTATTTCTGAAGCAGGGAATTTTTAGCACCGATTTTATTAAATAAAAATTCAGGCAAACAATCCTTACCTATGTGCAGTGTTTTGCTGCAGTGTGAGCAGCAATTTAACGCCTACATAGGCAATTACCATATTGTTAACTGATTGTTGGCAAATAATTCAAAAAAGTATAAACTTTAGAAGAAAAAGTCGATTAGTAACTACGTTTTATACAATTTTGTGGTTATAAATTTTGGGAGCAACCAGCAATCATCATCTTACACATCGGCCCTGTGGCGCAACGGATAACGCGTCTGACTACGGATCAGAAGATTCCAGGTTCGAATCCTGGCAAGGTCGAAACATTTTGTCCCCTAATAATAAGCCCCAAAATTGTCGGGTAGAAGATTGTCGATTTCTCAGGGAAACATACCAATCATAGTTACATGTACATGTTATATTTATTATCCAACAATGTTATTTGATGTATACATCTGTGTAGATAAAATAATTTTACTACAGGCTAAACTGTACGCTGTTTTTGCCGGGATCAATATAAATTATTTTTTTAAGTTGTGTTCTACCTTAGATTTTATAGAACTAGACACTCTACTAATTTCCATGTTAAAGGCTCTGCCGTAAAAATTATGTTTTATGCTACCCAAATTACGCATTTACAAATTCCTGGAAACCCCTTTAAACAATCCCACTAATTTAGATTTCACAGAATAAACAGACAAACACAAAAACTTGAAAAATATTTTTTTAAAACATTAATTTGTTTACAATATGAGTAAAAAATGCTAGGTATTATTTATTTACAATCCATGGTGTAGTGTTTATAAATACTGATAAGGGACTGAGTTGAGTGGTGAACTGTTCTATATTTGTATCGGAGGTCGTTGCAGTCTTTTAAATTTAGACCAAGTTTACTAGTGAGGAAGCTTTCTCACAAACACTGTTGCACACACTGTCGAGTCAAATGTTTTGATTTTGCACAGATGTTAATTAATAAAAAAACTCTATCAGCAATCTGACACATACTTTCTCCCATAAGCTTGTTAACAACCCTTAGTAAGCGGGGGTTTAATTAAAATTTCCAGAAAAAAAGGTCTTGGCGATACTATGGGTTAGTACCAATGTATGGCAGGCCTTAGTACCAAATTTCTTTAAGATCGGACCTCAGGTGCTGTCTGTAGCTATGTAGGCCTACGCATCCTGCTGTACACACACTCATACAGACATCTCTTCAAATACAATTTTTTTTTCAAGGCGACCAAAAACGGAATATATTCAATAAAACCCCAAAATGTTGACGAAAACAATTCTTTCTCCATGTACTATTTAAGGAAAAAGTAAAAATATTTAAAATTAAATCCTTTCCGAAAGAAAATTTTGTAGATTTTTACATAATCACTGTGACATATTAATTGAATAATTGAAGGGATTTCGATTTTAATAAAATGTTCTTCGAACTAATTATGATGCTTTCTAATCCAGAGGTAGCGCTGCTACCTATCTCTATCATTAATTTTAAATACTTCACGTTGAGTAGATTTCACATTGCAAGGGTATTTCAGATTGCCAAACATAATATATCAACCCTGTGCGAAGGACGGGTATTCTGTTAGTTTATAATAAGTTTAAATAAGCCACATAAGGTGATGTATTCTGGCGGGAAATCAACGAAGCTCTGTCACATTTGGCGGCAAGAGCAGTTAACCCCCAACCCCCCAGTGACAACGTCGGCAACATAAATTAATCGCCCCGTGACGTCAAAATAGCGTGATTAAATGTTGTAAGTGTAACCTATAATAAAACTAAGAGTTATTTGCTGCTTAGAAGTGGTATTTGTATGCGATAGAGAACACGGTACTCTTGTACTGTATTTAAATTTATGGACACATTGTTTCTATTCTAACATTTGATATATGTGAAATTTTTAAAGTTTCTTATTCATTAACTCAAACAATTCTCCATCGGTTTTAAGATAAATAAATACTAGAGGTCACCCCATGGTCGAAAACTCGACCAAAACAATTTATTGGGCAAACTTTTCTATTTTCACCCCACGCTGTAAAAACATGTGATTGTAATTTATTACATTTTTGTTTTGGTTTTTTGTTTACATTCGTTGTTATTTCTTCACCAGCATAGCAACCCATAAAATCAATGTTATTTTTAAAATTTAAAATTCATTTTTTTGTGCTTACAGTATGTTTTAGCCGATTTTTAAATGGGTTCTGTACATCTACAGGAATATATCTTTTACAGTATGCATAGATTTTCCCTGCGATGCACACGAGCTGAGAAAAAGGTATACAAGAAATATGCTCGCCTATCAATAAGTTATATAGGATTTTCGAACTTAGCTTTGTTTCATCTTGTTGTCGAAGCATAATTTATAATTTGTGAGTATTTGGGTAGTAAGTAGTATTTTCCCTTAGTGGTAGAGCAAAACTATATTAAATCTAAAGGAGCATATTTCTTAAGTGATAAGTTAAAACTATTAAATCTGAAAGGCAGAACTAACATTTTTGTTTTCGTTACGTTTGGTAGCATGTCGACTCGTTATGAGGGAGCGAGCTGGTCTAGCGCGGGACTTTGGTTCCAGAGGTCCCGGGTTCAAATCCCGCAAAATCACCAATGGTTTTCATCCATGTGAAAATGGCCGCAACCCCTAGGTCTAGCCTGAAGTAATGTGAAAAACAATTCCGGGCTCGTGCCTAGCGTCCTAGGACAAAAAAAGCATGTCGACTCGTCGCGTCGTCACATTTTGATTATACATAACCATTGATATACGTATCGTACTGAAAAAGTGAAAAATATTATAAATGTGTTAAATTACACATATATTTATCGTAGGCCTACAATAAATACTACACACTGATAAGTAATACTTAAAGGTATCATTTTATCTTTATCCACATTCTCACACAAGATTTAAGTAGCACAATCTACCGTTTAAAACTCTTTCAAGATTTCCTATTCGATTAATTTTACGTCTTTACTTCATATTGTATTGTAAAACGTTACGAATTAAATACAAACTGGAATTTTGTGAAAACTGTAAAACCTTGAAACTGATAAAAACAATTTAATTGACAAGAAAAATATGAAAAGCCGATCTTCAATGAAATAACAAGAAAAGGGGGAAAGATAATTTAAGGGAACTTAAGTTAATACACCAATGGGAAAATTGAGGCGATGGAAAGTGCAGTTTGACGAGATGAGGGCCGATATATTGCACGCGTATCCGTTTTGTTGCCTAGCAACTTTATTGATGTGTAGGCTTACATTAGTTACCAAATCATATTAAAATGCCACCTAACCTGTACTGCCTACTACCATTCTACTGCATACTGCCACCATTCTATACTGCTACTGCATATATATACTGCACTGTGTGTTTCTATGCTGTACTGTGTATTCTACAGTGTGATTTAAAAGTCCCAAAATGGTGTAATATATTTTTTTCCATTATGAATAAAGTAATAAAACTTGGCATAACAATAATAACCATTAATGTCTACTCTTTCAAGCTATTATTAGTTTTTTACCTCATAAGGGGGCGGCCCACGAGGAGCAAGACAAAATTCTAAAAAAAGCAGCATAGGTCAAGTTTAGCATCAAATTAAAGGTATTATTTAGTAAAACACATTGTCGCAAACCCGAATTCAAACGGACAACTCAGTCAAACATGGCAGCCGTTCAAATATTTCTTGAATCTACCATTTTGCATCTTTGAATAGCTGCCATTTTTTACCCAGCTGTTATTTTGAGCTTTGACTTCTAGCGGGCGCCCCACATTATAATAAGCATTGCAAATTTAAGGAACTTTAGAACACTCATTGTCCGTTTAAGTTCGGGTTTGTGGCATTGTATTTTACTAACGAAGACCTTTCATTTGATACCAAACTCGACCTATGCTGCTATTGAAGAATTTCGTCTGACTCCTATTGGGCCGCCCCCTTAAGGGATAAAAAAGTAATAATAACTTAATGGTTTACCAAGTTTCTCTAGGTGAGAGGTAGACAAATGAATGGACCCAACGTCGCCTAGCAACATCATTGACGTATACATCAGTCGTTACTGTCACGTGGTGTGATGTTGATATTGTCACTTGACCTGTACTGGACATTCTATACTGCTACTGTACCACTGTAGACAACGTCAATACAGGCCTAGGTGAGAGGTAGACACATGAATGGACCCAACGTCGCCTAGCAACATCATTGACGTATACATCAGTCGTTACTGTCACGTGGTGTGATGTTGATATTGTCACTGGACATGTACTAGACATTCTATACTGCTACTGTACCACTGTAGACATCGTCAATACAGGCCTAGGTGAGAGGTAGACACATGAATGGACCCAACGTCGCCTAGCAACATCATTGACGTATACATCAGTCGTTACTGTCACGTGGTGTGATGTTGATATTGTCACTTGACCTGTACTGGACATTCTATACTGCTACTGTACCACTGTAGACAACGTCAATACAGGCCTAGGTGAGAGGTAGACACATGAATGGACCCAACGTCGCCTAGCAACATCATTGACGTATACATCAGTCGTTACTGCCACGTGGTGTGATGTTGATATTGTCACTTGACATGTACTGGACATTCTATACTGCTACTGTACCACTGTAGACAACGTCAATACAGACCTAGGTGAGAGGTAGACACATGAATGGACCCAACGTCGCCTAGCAACATCATTGACGTATACATCAGTCGTTACTGTCACGTGGTGTGATGTTGATATTGTCACTTGACCTGCACTGGACATTCTATACTGCTACTATACAACGTCAATACAGGCCTAGGTGAGAGGTAGACACATGAATGGACCCAACGTCGCCTAGCAACATCATTGACGTATACATCAGTCGTTACTGCCACGTGGTGTGATGTTGATATTGTCACTTGACCTGTACTGGACATTCTATACTGCTACTGTACCACTGTAGACAACGTCAATACAGGCCTAGGTGAGAGGTAGACACATGAATGGACCCAACGTCGCCTAGCAACATCATTGACGTATACATCAGTCGTTACTGCCACGTGGTGTGATGTTGATATTGTCACTTGACCTGCACTGGACATTCTATACTGCTACTATACAACGTCAATACAGGCCTAGGTGAGAGGTAGACACATGAATGGACCCAACGTCGCCTAGCAACATCATTGACGTATACATCAGTCGTTACTGCCACGTGGTATGATGTTGATATTGTCACTTGACCTGCACTGGACATTCTATACTGCTACTATACAACGTCAATACAGGCCTAGGTGAGAGGTAGACACATGAATGGACCCAACGTCGCCTAGCAACATCATTGACGTATACATCAGTCGTTACTGCCACGTGGTATGATGTTGATATTGACACTTGACCTGTACTGGACATTCTATACTGCTACTGTACCACTGTAGACAACGTCAATACAGGCCTAGGTGAGAGGTAGACACATGAATGGACCCAACGTCGCCTAGCAACATCATTGACGTATACATCAGTCGTTACTGCCACGTGGTATGATGTTGATATTGACACTTGACCTGTACTGGACATTCTATACTGCTACTGTACAACTGTAGACAACGTCAATACAGGCCTAGGTGAGAGGTAGACAGATGAATGGACCCAACGTCGCCTAGCAACATCATTGACGTATACATCAGTCGTTACTAACACGTGGTGTGATGTTGATATTGTCACTTGACCTGTACTGGACATTCTATACTGCTACTGTACCACTGTAGACAACGTCAATACAGACCTAGGTGAGAGGTAGACACATGAATGGACCCAACGTCGCCTAGCAACATCATTGACGTATACATCAGTCGTTACTGCCACGTGGTGTGATGTTGATATTGTCACTTGACCTGTACTGGACATTCTATACTGCTACTGTACCACTGTAGACAACGTCAATACAGGCCTAGGTGAGAGGTAGACACATGAATGGACCCAACGTCGCCTAGCAACATCATTGACGTATACATCAGTCGTTACTAACACGTGGTGTGATGCTGATATTGTCACTTGACCTGTACTGGACATTCTATACTGCTACTGTACCACTGTAGACATCGTCAATACAGGCCTAGGTGAGAGGTAGACACATGAATGGACCCAACGTCGCCTAGCAACATCATTGACGTATACATCAGTCGTTACTAACACGTGGTGTGATGTTGATATTGTCACTTGACCTGTACTGGACATTCTATACTGCTACTGTACCACTGTAGACAACGTCAATACAGGCCTAGGTGAGAGGTAGACACTTGAATGGACCCAACGTCGCCTAGCAACATCATTGACGTATACATCAGTCGTTACTGTCACGTGGTGTGATGTTGATATTGTCACTTGACATGTACTGGACATTCTATACTGCTACTGTACCACTGTAGACAACGTCAATACAGGCCTAGGTGAGAGGTTGACACATGAATGGACCCAACGTCGCCTAGCAACATCATTGACGTATACATCAGTCGTTACTGCCACGTGGTGTGATGTTGATATTGTCACTTGACATGTACTGGACATTCCATACTGCTACTGTACCACTGTAGACAACGTCAATACAGGCCTAGGTGAGAGGTAGACACATGAATGGACCCAACGTCGCCTAGCAACATCATTGACGTATACATCAGTCGTTACTAACACGTGGTGTGATGTTGATATTGTCACTTGACCTGTACTGGACATTCTATACTGCTACTGTACCACTGTAGACAACGTCAATACAGACCTAGGTGAGAGCTAGACACATGAATGGACCCAACGTCGCCTAGCAACATCACTGACGTATACATCAGTCGTTACTAACACGTGGTGTGATGTTGATATTGTCACTTGACCTGTACTGGACATTCTATACTGCTACTGTACCACTGTAGACAACGTCAATACAGACCTAGGTGAGAGGTAGACACATGAATGGACCCAACGTCGCCTAGCAACATCATTGACGTATACATCAGTCGTTACTGCCACGTGGTGTGATGTTGATATCGTCACTTGACATGTACTGGACATTCTATACTGCTACTGTACCACTGTAGACAACGTCAATACAGGCCTAGGTGAGAGGTAGACACATGAATGGACCCAACGTCGCCTAGCAACATCAATGACGTATACATCAGTCGTTACTGTCACGTGGTGTGATGTTGATATTGTCACTTGACCTGTACTGGACATTCTATACTGCTACTGTACCACTGTAGACAACGTCAATACAGGCCTAGGTGAGAGGTAGACACATGAATGGACCTAACGTCGCCTAGCAACATCAATGACGTATACATCAGTCGTTACTGCCACGTGGTGTGATGTTGATATCGTCACTTGACATGTACTGGACATTCTATACTGCTACTGTACCACTGTAGACAACGTCAATACAGGCCTAGGTGAGAGGTAGACACATGAATGGACCCAACGTCGCCTAGCAACATCATTGACGTATACATCAGTCGTTACTGCCACGTGGTGTGATGTTGATATTGTCACTGGACATGTACTAGACATTCTATACTGCTACTGTACCACTGTAGACAACGTCAATACAGGCCTAGGTGAGAGGTAGACACATGAATGGACCCAACGTCGCCTAGCAACATCATTGACGTATACATCAGTCGTTACTGCCACGTGGTGTGATGTTGATATTGTCACTTGACATGTACTGGACATTCTATACTGCTACTGTACCACTGTAGTAGACAACGTCAATACAGACCTAGGTGAGAGGTAGACACATGAATGGACCCAACGTCGCCTAGCAACATCATTGACGTATACATCAGTCGTTACTGCCACGTGGTGTGATGTTGATATTGTCACTTGACATGTACTGGACATTCTATACTGCTACTGTACCACTGTAGACAACGTCAATACAGACCTAGGTGAGAGGTAGACACATGAATGGACCTAACGTCGCCTAGCAACATCATTGACGTATACATCAGTCGTTACCGCCACGAGGTGTGATGTTGATATTGTCACTTGACATGGACTGGACATTCTATACTGCTACTGTACAACTGTGGACAACGTCAATACAGACCTAGGTGAGAAGTAGACACATGAATGGACCCAACGTCGCCTAGCAACATCATTGACGTATACATCAGTCGTTACTGCCACGTGGTGTGATGTTGATATTGTCACTTGACCTGTACTGGACATTCTATACTGCTACTGTACAACTGTGGACAACGTCAATACAGACCTAGGTGAGAGGTAGACACATGAATGGACCCAACGTCGCCTAGCAACATCATTGACGTATACATCAGTCGTTACTGCCTCGTGGTGTGATGTTGATATTGACACTTGACATGTACTGGACATTCTATACTGCTACTGTACCACTGTAGACAACGTCAATACAGACCTAGGTGAGAGGTAGACACATGAATGGACCCAACGTCGCCTAGCAACATCATTGACGTATACATCAGTCGTTACTGCCACGTGGTGTGATGTTGATATTGACACTTGACATGTACTGGACATTCTATACTGCTACTGTACCACTGTAGACAACGCCAATACAGGCCTAGGTGAGATGTTGACACATGAATGGACCCAACGTCGCCTAGCAACATCATTGACGTATACATGAGTCGTTACTGCCACGTGGTGTGATGTTGATATTGTCACTTGACATGTACTGGACATTCTATACTGCTACTGTACCACTGTAGACAACGTCAATACAGGCCTAGGTGAGAGGTAGACACATGAATGGACTCAACGTCGCCTAGCAACATCATTGACGTATACATCAGTCGTTACTGCCTCGTGGTGTGATGTTGATATTGACACTTGACATGTACTGGACATTCTATACTGCTACTGTACCACTGTAGACAACGCCAATACAGGCCTAGGTGAGATGTTGACACATGAATGGACCCAACGTCGCCTAGCAACATCATTGACGTATACATCAGTCGTTACTGCCACGTGGTGTGATGTTGATATTGTCACTTGACCTGTACTGGACATACTATACTGCTACTGTACCACTGTAGACAACGTCAATACAGGCCTAGGTGAGAGGTTGACACATGAATGGACCCAACGTCGCCTAGCAACATCATTGACGTATACATCAGTCGTTACTGCCACGTGGTGTGATGTTGATATTGACACTTGACATGTACTGGACATTCTATACTGCTACTGTACCACTGTAGACAACGACAATACAGACCTAGGTGAGAGGTAGACACATGAATGGACCCAACGTTGCCTAGCAACATCATTGACGTATACATCAGTCGTTACTGCCACGTGGTGTGATGTTGATATTGTCACTTGACCTGCACCTTGCATTTAACATAGATTTAGTTTACTGCAATAAAAATATATTTACTATATCATTCACGATGATATCCATAAGTACTTCCCATAATCCTCAGTATTTCCCCTTTTTTTGTTCATTTCATATTATTATCCTTTATATTTTTATCAATTTATATTCTTTTTAATGTTTTGGTTTGTGTATTGTCCTCATATGTCTCCTCTACAGCTGGAGTCGCGTGTGATGTCATCAATAGGCCTACGTCACCCTATGACGTCATATACAGGTGACAACTGCATCATTAACTCGCCATGTAAATTGGTTATGAAGTCCACGTGGGAGGAGCATGTGTATCCCACTGCAGTTCTCTCCTTCCATACTTGTATTGTTTAATGTAAATACGCTATTTCTCGGGTCACAAATAATATCATTGTGGTATTTAACATTGAAATACTCAAGAAGAATTGTGCATCAAAACTCGCAACTAACACTTTTCACCATTTAAACCCATTGAATTTTCACGTAATGGGTATTTTAGGTAATTAAACATAGTTTTTTTTTTCTCCTTCGGCTCTCAATACGTCTTAAGTTGTTAATGCGTTCAATTGCAAATTAAATTCTTTAAGCGAAGCTTGGTCCTCATCTGTGACTTCACGTTAAGCTTGTTATCTTTGTTGTTCAAGTAAGCTCTGTGTTTGGTTGCGATGTCATTATTTGCATGATCTTTCATCATTTCTCAGCTGTTTGGACGTTAACAAGAGAGTCGAACTTTGAAAAAAGATAGAAAAGGACTTTGGAAATGTAGAATTTCGTTTGTGAAATACAGTCACAATACATGTCAGTGAAAGACAGTCTTGCTCGCAAGTCCGCCAATTACTCAGTTCGTTGAAATGACCGATTTTAGATAACAACAGTAATAGTATATTACGTATCTAGTCCTGAAAATAAGGACTATAATGGACTAATACCCCCTTAGGGAGTTTGTTTAATCCATGCCTATAATATAAAACAAGCGCTTGTATGGGCAAAATGTTTTTTCGTCTGAGGATATTTGATTTTGTTGTTTAAAATGGGGTATTTGGTCACGATAAATCGATTGGAGTTGGTCAAAAGAATGGGAAAAATCTAGATTCCGTCCTATAGCCCTTGAAAATGTCCATGTTATCGTCTATACCTTTTTGTAGCTGTTGTTAACAAAAACAGCTGTTACATGCTATTTTTATTGTGATAGTTTGTTTTGACGTGTAATCAAAAATAACTTTTTGGGTTGGTTTGAACTAAACGTTATTAAGAATAGTTATAATTTGTTTGGTTTATTAGGTACATATCAGTGTAAAATGTTTTTAAGGTTAATTTTGCAATGAATGAAACGCGGAAGACCTCCGAAGTGAAAATGTATACAAAATATTCAAGAAAGAGAAGCTACAATCGAACGTCAGGATACAAATTTTCGCCACTTCGTCTACAACCGACCCAGCTCCAAATAGCTCATATATCCCACCAAATGTCTCAGAACCTCGACCAAATCGGGTATTGATGAATGAAAGTAGAGAAAAATTTAAGATCTCATAGCCGAGCAATAGGATGAACAACAGGCCGACCGCCTTGAACAGGAGCGTCGACGAATCGCTGGCTCGACGTTTGACAACCAAAGACTGATCTCAACTATGATTTTCTCTGAGCAAAGCTCGGTCCCCAGGTATTATAAATAAATAGTAACAATATGTCAGTTGATAAACATCTATCAAGATAGTATTGACAAATAAAGGTCTGTAGTCCATTTTCGGTTATTTGTTTCAACCGGAGTTGATATGAAGGCATCCAATAAAGTCAATGAAACAACTTGATTTGCCCGAGTGACGTTTATTTTACGTAGGCGTACATCTCATTGAATCCTGTTTTGTGAATTGTCACGTGGGTGTGTTTATTAGTAAACAGGTTTGCAGGAAATTAACACTTCTTCAATGTGCAATATTACGATTTACCAGAAAGAATTCAAATACCCCCGCTGCAGAAAACCTGCAGAATAAGCTAATTTCAATTTGATTGGATTTTAACTAAATTATTTCCTTTCATTAGTTTCATTATTATGCCAACCCATTTGGGAAATATTTGGCATGGCACGTTCCAGTATAGCCTTTTAAGTTAAAGAGGCTTTTATTTTTTGGGGTTTGTACCGTAAAAAAACGAAATCTAAATAAAAATGACATCGTATTATAAAGAATTTTATATTCAAATGAAATGTTAATTGAAGATAGTTTTACCCTTAGCATATAAGTGCCCTAAACACATGGTTAGTTTTCACCTTGAAGGCCTTGAAAATAAGGAATAACTAATGTGGATTTACATTTATGAGGTCAGAGATGCCCAAATACTAGTTTAGGGATAGACAATGTTTATTTGAGCGAATTATGAAATAAATGTGACAGTTTTAAGGGAATATTTTATTGGAAATCCAGCCAGGTAAATGGAAATATGTGTAGACTATAGGTTTGCTGTGGTGATGGTATTTCAATATAAAATGTTATCGATCTTATTCAGAAATGTATACTAAATTCCTGAAGTTAGGTTGATAATTTTAAATAGGTCCCCGGACTAACCATATTTTAACTTACGCGCTGATTATAATACGATTTAAACGCAACTACACTGGTCAAAGCTCAATATCAATCAATTGACAATTTATGAACCATACTCAAAGCATTGGAATTAAATGCCTTCACGCCGAAGCCCACTCTATAGACTAATTGGATCTAGGCAATTCTACTGATGATTAAATTGAATTGCATTCTCTTCCCTTTGAGTTTACAGCCAATAGTGCTCTTTTACAGTACTTAATAAATCGCAATTTCGAAATTCAATATCTTACATTGTCGTGTTATGTTTATTTTGTGAGATCTGGATGAAAGCGTAGGTAAATAAATCAGCAGTCTAACACAAACTTTCTGCCATTAGTTTAGTCAACAACCCAAAAGGGTAAAGCGGTGGGAGTAACCATGATTTTTTTTATGAAAAAAACCACAAACATTGCATTAAATTTTGAACTGTGATTTTTATAGCAATGGGAGTTGTACCATTTTGTTAAGCGTGCTGAAAGCTAACGGAATAAAATTTAATCAAAATCGTTTGAGCCGTTTATTTTTCCGTTTTTATGGGATTATATGTAAAAGCGCTTGCAAGCCGTTTGTATCTGGGTGATTATATTGTTATGATTAAACCTTTTAGTAGAATCCATTGCACTTCCCTCGTTTGCTATTTTTCTCTAAAAATATTTTTATGCCTTAAAACTTATGATAAAAAATGCGTTTTTTAACATTTGTACCAACCTTTTAGCCCAACATTTTTTTATATCTAAATTTCAAAAAGCTCACGACCTACAATAATATTAATTGAAAATATGACACCAAGATCTATTACATTGGTTTACAATTGGGGCTACAAACAGCAAGAACTAAAATCCTTGCATTTGCGCGCGCCAGACGGGTAGCGCATCCTTAATTGTTGGATTATAGGGAGAACTGTATTCCTTAAGAATATGCATGATTTTGTCAAAGGTATGTTTCTCTATACTCATTAGATTCTCATGCTATTAAATTCCCCATAGAGAATCTAACCACTGAGGTTGGCTTGCATTAACAGTGGTGTACGAATTCAATAGCAGTCTCGTGGGGGAGGGGGGGGTGAAGGTCGAGTACAGACCTTGATGTACAGTTTATGGCGGGTAAAACACGCATCTATGACGTCATACCCTTATCGCCCCCAACCCCTAACTGCAGTTTAATATTGTGGTCTTACATGACATATATCACAGTGTGACGGTTTATGGCCATGCAAATAGAATGCATCCATCGTTAGATCTTGTAACAGCTAAGTGATTAGTGATCGCTTATCACAGGTTGTTCAGAAACTCAGAGCTAGCTTCTGAGTCATATCTGCTGTTTTATTCCATGTTCGATTATATGGGTCGAAATCACAAGGTCTGGTACAACCGTCGTTTTTACTCGCCGCACTTAAACGCTCCAGAAAAAAATCACCTTGCCGATGACTTTAAATGTCGTAGAACTATTCTAATTATCGTGTAATCCTACGTGCTTGTTCAAATGTGAAAAGTAGGATTACCCTTATCAATATGTGCCCCTGAACGCAGGGTAAAATACATGTTCAGGGCACTCCTATATTGCTAGGAGTTGGTATTGATGTCTTAAATTGATTATAACTAGCGAGAGTAATATGGCGTACTCCCCGATATACCTTCTGGTTTAATCGCTAGCTGGATAATGTAGACATCCCATATATGTGGACCAGGCTAGTGTATAAAACTCTATTATTTCTTGTTGCCGACAAAATTGATGGGTCATAACATTACTGTAGGCTAAGAATAAGTCGTTGAGTTCGTCTAAAAAGGTAAGTAAATTCTCCAAATACCAGTAATTTTCACCAGCACAATCTGTCGGTGGCTCACATCAACTACGACGATTTTTACTAAAACTTAACATAGAAATGGAATGTCTAGTTGTACAGACGCTTGTAAACTCCAAACGTGTAATCTATTCGTGTGAGTTTCCACTCAATCGAAAGATAACTCGCACTTGACAACATCAACAAGTTCGGTTCGTGCACCGAAGCGCGATGGGCGATGGTCAGTTCCATAGAGTACACAGTGTCGCGTGCCGTTTTATTTATAACTCTGTGCTATTTCGGGACGCGCCGCGGCGCGGGGGCTTATCTAACGGCAGTAACATGTCCCATTATACGGTATGCACTTATCAAAACTGGTGTGTGTATGTGTAAGTGGCTGTTTGGTGTAAGATTTGTATAGGTTGTTTCAGTTTGAATAGTCCTGGAGAGTTTTGGAAGTAGGAAATAAAGTGTGAACTGAGTGTATGGGAAGTTTTTACCTCAGTTGTCACAATTAGATTAAGATCAGCCTATTTGTCAAAGACAATACAATTATTTAAATTATAATGATCAAGCACAGTATTTTAAATTACAACTTGAAGTTTTACAATGTTATAAGCAACTAAAGCAATCATAAAGGATTGTATTATTTGGATTGTTCAATATAACCTACCCTAATAAAATTTGCATTATAATGTGTCTCCTACTGAATTCTTCACGCTAAACCTAAAAATGAAATCGTTTTCTGTCGGAAAAGTCCTGAGATTCCGGAAAATTGCATTTAATTTAAGAAAATAGAGGATGAAAGGTTCAGGTTGTGTTTTGGAGCGAGTCCAAGTTATTGCAGCGAATAATACTTCAAGGGAAGTAGATGTGAAGATTTTCTTTTTACTGACTTTCCGATGTAAACCGATGTTCTCTATAGTTTAGGGGCTCCAAACTAATTTTGAAAACCCATTTTTCTTATTATTTCAGTCAACTACTATATTATTTTAACTGAAGTTAAATAGACTGCAAAACCATATTTTGGGATAGATAGATGACGTTGACCAAAGAATACTCTCAAAGCATACTAATAATGTTCCCCGAGCAACGCTCGGTCCCCAAGGACTGTTATTTAACTATTATAACTGGGTTGCAGGTGGCGGAGTGGCGGGCTGGACTAAAGGAACATGACTCGACATGATATGGTAAGTTTCTCATATTTTTAATACTACATTACGATTATTGTTGATTTAGTTTTGAGATTTTTAGTTTTAGTTTTATTATAAAAATCGTTTGCTATACAGATTGTCAACACTACAGCCACAGAAAACATTATGTTATTCTCGTGTTTCGTGTTGCCATAGACTAATCAACACAAGGAAATGTGTTTCTATGGTGTTCTGGTTTTATGTCGTGTTGCGTGTATTTATTTTGATGTTTTGACGTGTCGCAAGCTTTGTCAATTACTCTTGCAATGAAACTAGTTCGCATTTTGGTGATGGACATATTTTGTTTGACTACAATAACCTATTTTGTTGTAAAATGAGTACAGGTGCAAGATTGAATTGTTATGCATGCTGTACATTTTGTTTTTATTTATTCTCTGTACTGCCTGTTTTAAACCCCATAGTAAACGTTTTTCTCCTTTTCCACCTTTATTTTTAAGTGAGCTCTATCTATTAATAAAAAGAAGACTCTTTTTACATTCGTTGGCGATAACAATGAACAATGAGAAAGGCGTTTATTTAATGACTGGATGAAACCCCAAAGTTAAGAGGGATTTTCTTGAAGCGAATTTTCCAATATAGTGAATAAACTATTACCGTAGACCTCTTGACTGATTTACTCGTTTCGAAGTCCCCAGAGGCCAAAAACACCATCCGCTCAAATTCATGTATTCAGGATGTTCCAAAAAGGTGGGGTTATAATGTACGTAGTGATTCCTTGGGTCAAAATAAGCAAAGAATGCTACGTTGCTACGTAAACGTCCTATCGTACGTCCCATCTCGTTCCGTTTAGCGTCCGTCTGTATGTGTCTGTCTTTACAATAACATTCAGAACTGCTTACGTTTTGGGCTACAGCGTTGAGATTCTGCGAAAATGTTTCTCCCGCTATCTTTGTGCAAAATATGAATAAAACCTCTTAACCCGTTAAAGAATTGTTGATATTTTAAATGTTTTTTTGCAAAAAAATCCACGAAAATCGTTAACAAATTTCATTAATACGTTTTTTGCAGTTTTCATTGATATCTTATAAGCTTACTTTGGACAAGGAATAGTTGTGAAATTAATTTCTTTCTTGCGATACATATAGCTTACTTTATTTAAACAATGTTAAAAATTAGTTTTAACGATTTTACATGTTTTAAATGGAGAAAACTGTTGGTATTACAAGAAATAATTTCTCGATTGTTCTTTGTTCAAACTAAGCTTAAGATTTAGTTGATTTAAAACTTACTAAATTTTATATAATTTTGAAATTTGTTCGTTTAGTTAGCGGTTTTTATGGGGTTTAGCATAAAATATTTAAAATACCCACGTCGAAAAGCAATTTACCCATTCATAATAAAAATAAATAAACTCTGCTTTGGTATATTGAAGCGTTATGGAGAAAAGTTTATTAAAGTTTATTAGCGTAGTTAAAAAACTTTATTTAAGATTACTATGTTATTCTAATGGAGTAAAATTTGTTTATAGATATATTTTCATCAAGTTTGTCAATTTTCTCACATTTTACGAGGAACACACTTATTACATTCCCTGTAGCAGCCAGTCTAATTGTATTCAAAATGGGAATAAACCTGGCGTTTTTCGGAAATATTTTAGTGGAAATCCAATCAGGCAAATGAAAATTTGCTTAGTGAGGCAGGGGTACGGTTTTGATATACCGTTGGAAATCAAGACTCAAGCTACCGACCAAAACACTCTAAATACGTTTTATACAGTATGTGATGACGTCACTTCTCCTTCATTGTCTAGTTATCTATCTGTTGTTGCCTTTGACCTTCCATGTTCTTTGCCACTCCTTGTGTCACCTTCAGTGTACGCTCCTCCGCTCCCTCTCACACCTTCTACGTCATGGCCGTGCATTAATTGCGCCAAAGCCCTCAAATGGTCCCAAAATGTTAGTTGCGCCAAGCCTAAACCAGGTAGGGGTGAGTTGTAAACAAGGAAATTCCTTCTCTTGTCAACTCACCCCTACTTGGCTTGGGCTTGGTGCAACCAAGGAACATTTTTTCACCTTTTGAGGGGTTGGCGCAATTAAGGAATTATTTGGCGAAATTAGTGCACGACCAGTTGAGCACAGTCGGAGAAACTTCACTAGAGCTATCGGTGAATACACGCACGTTTGAAAATCTGCTTGACCACGCAACTCTGGACCAACTCCCCAACTCGTTGATATCTGGGAATGTCTGATGGCTGATCTCAGTAATTACCCAGCAGATCGCATGATTGTAGCTCCGTGTTCGCAGTCATTAGTTGGTACCCCGCGGGCGGCTCTGGCTAGTGGCTACCTCCAGCCCTTCGCTCTGGCGGATGTTTACATCTTGAGTGTCGTTAAACTCTCTGTTGTTTCCTAGTATGCTGGCGAGAGTGGGTGTGTTGTGTTTGTTTCAGAAGAGAACATTGTGAATAGGTTCAGTATGAATGGTGTTTGAGATTGGGTAATGGATGTGAATGTGTTGAAGGTTCTTTAACTGATACTGCTTTGATTTTTTTTAATTGATTAACTGCCTAGATTCTTCAATTGGTGGACCGTCTTGGTTTTTCAATTGATTAAACTGCCTCGATTCTTTAATTGGTGGACCGTCTTGGTTGTTTAATTGATCAACTGCCTCCATTCTTCAATTGGTAGATCTTCTTGGTTTTTCAATTGATTAAACTGCCTCGATTCTTTAATTGGTGGACCGTCTTGGTTGTTTAATTGATCAACTGCCTCCATTCTTCAATTGGTAGATCTTCTTGGTTTTTCAATTGATTAAACTGCCTCGATTCTTTAATTGGTGGACCGTCTTGGTTGTTTAATTGATCAACTGCCTCCATTCTTCAATTGGTAGATCGTCTTGGTTTTTCAATTGATTAACTGCCTCGATTCTTCAATTGGTAGACTGTCATGGTTTTTCAATTGATTAACTGCCTTGATTCTCCAATTGGTAGACCGTATTGATTTTTCAATTGATTAAACTGCCTCAGTTCTTCAATTGGTAGACTGTGTTGATTTTTCAATTAATTAACCGCCTCGATTATTCAGTTGGTAGACCGTGTTGATTATTTATTTAATTGATTAACTGCTTCGATTCTTTAATTTGTGGACTGTCTTGGTTATTAAATTGATCAACTGCCTCAATTCTTCAATTGGTAGACAGTGTTGATTTTACAATTGATTAACTGCCTCGATTCTTCAATTGGTAGACCGTCTTGGTTTTTCAATTGATCAACCGCCTCTATTCTCCAATTGGTAGACCGTATTGATTTTTCAATTGATCAACCACCTCTATTCTTCAATTGGTATACTGCCTTGATTTTTAATCCGATATTTGGTATGGTTTCTCCCACTAATAGAGAAGTACTTTATTCGTGCCGGCAATATAATTTAGGCTTTAATTATATGCGATCATTAAAAGGTCATCTATCTAAATATATAAAAGGCAAAGCCCTCACTGACACACTCACTCACTCACTCATCACTAATTCTCCCACTTCCCATTTACCTAGGAGGCTGAAATTTGGTACACCGATTCTTTAGGCATTAAATAGGAAAACTAAGTTGTTTTTATTCTGATCGGACTCTCGGGCTCCGCCCCAGTGGCTCTGGAGTTTCCCATGTTAACCTTATGATTTTTCATATTTAAAAGGAATTAATGAATCTTATCAGCTGTTTCAATTAAGTTAAACAAGTTGGTTCTGTTCTATGATGTTCAATAGCTTTAACGTTACAAGGATTGCCAACAGGGTGCAGCACTATTATTATTTTTTTAATTTATGACAACAGCTAATTTGCAACCAAAAGGTGAGTGAGCGTAGCGAACGAACTTCAACCTGGAGGCGAGTTAGCGTAGCGAACGAGCTAACCTGAAGGCAAGTGAGCGCAGCGAACGAGCTCCAACCTAAAGGTGAGTGAGCATAGCGAACGCACTTCAACCAGGACGTGATTGAGCCATGCGAACGAGCTCATCTTGAAAATTAAGAAGTTAAACGGGGCAAAGCCCGCGGGTACAGCTAGTTAATTTATAAATATCATTATTTAACAGCGTAAAATATCTCTTAATAGAATAGTGAAGTGTAGTTAGAGCGCGGACTTTCTGTACAGAGAGCCCGGGTTCAAATCCCGTCAATTACCAATGGATTTAGCCTTGAAAAAAGGTAATTATTTTGTGGTTTTGAACCCACATAACCTATAAGTCCATCTATATCCAAAAATCAAAGATAAGCCCCCCTTACTCATATTGAGTAACTCTCTCACTAACAAGTCTTACTTTAGTTGAACTTGATATTTGTTTTAGAAGTTTAGTGTGTGTATTTTGCCAAAGTGGGTTTTCAGAATATATTGCAGGATGATAGTATTTTGAACTATAGAACTTATTAGTAACTGTGAAAAAGACAGTTCCAATATAATTATTGAACTAGGAGTGCAGGACCGAGTGCCAATTGCCTAAACACATTGACGATGGCCATTACGGCCCGAGTCTTGGCGGTGCGAGTGCCAGCCAGTGGTATCAGTGACAGACAGGTTACACGCCGCCGCGGGTATGGGGTTGCAAAATGGGGGGGGGATGAGCAAAACTTGTTTGAGGGATAAAATAAAACCTACGACCTATCCTACCCTAACCAAACTTGCTGGTTATGAAAAAATATTAATGAGGAGTTACTAATAGAATCAATATTTTCAATCGATATTAGGGTGGCCCAGTTAAGAAACTGCACACGCATGTGGTCCGATTTTGACGAAACTTGGTGTGTGGTATCCATGGCACCTCCTGGCCCTTTTTCAATTTTTTTAAATTTTGATTGTTAATGGGGATTTTTCCATAAAACCCATAAAATAACGGAAAAATACAAATTTTCTAAAAATGGTGCGACCAATTTTAATACAAATTTAGTAAGTTATAGTCCATTTGACTCTAAACAATCCGGTATAACCCCCATCGACGTAAAGATTACGGTTCAAAAGTTATTGCAATTTTTATGATTTTCCTCAATAAAAATCATAAGAGTTAAATAACGGAAAATAAGATGAAAAAACGACTTAACCAATTTTGAATCATATTTGTGTATGTTAAAGCCCTTTATCTCCAAACTAAATGTTTCAACCCATATTACTGTAAAAAAAAATTTTAAAGTAATTGCAACTGTTGTGATTTGCATAAATGAAGTTACTCTCACCTCTTACCCATGTGGCATAAAGGTTATTGACTAGCTAAAGGGAGAAAGTATGTAGCAGATTGCTGATACCGTTTATTTTCTGTAGATTCACTTTTCAAATTGACTTTGCAGTTGTTATGATAAAACACGTTATGAGATAATAACCGCCGAAACCACACTCTGGCATCTGGCTCTAATAAGCTTGCGTACACAGACTTTGACGCAAGTTGACTACATATTTTATACATTTGCTTTGACGTAGATACACGTGTCATCAGTCTACATTCCACTGTTAACGTATTTAATACAGCGATACATGGTTGTTAAAATAAAATATTCGCAAAGCACTATTTACAATGGATTTTTTAAATGTCCCACCTTCACATCCTAGGACGCTAGTTGTAGCCCGGAACTGTTTTGCACACTACAGGCTAGTCCTAGAGGGTTGCGGCATTATCGATAAAATCCTTTGGTGATTGGCGGGATTTGAACCAGGGACCTCGGGCTCCGAAGCTCCGCGCTCTACTACTAGACCCCGAAAAATGGTTTTCTTATCTTCTGGTATTTTAACCAAAGAATAAAGTTCACCTAAAATTTATTTTGAAAAAATATATTTTTGACATTATCTCACTCAAGCGCACTTGTATTGTAACATAACCTAAAATTAATCCCTGATTTTTGATAGTTGGACGAAGAACGTACGGTATACAAAGTCAATGGTTTAACAATTTAATCAATGGTTTAATTGTTCCGCTCGAGCGATGTATCTTATTGATCATCATGGTTGAATTCACTTCTGATACTAATTTACTGTTGTTAGGAACTCCAGGCATTCCATTATCTGGTTAACGTTCAGTTAAAATTGGTATGCCTTTATGCTGTGCCTTAACATAAATAAACGTTAACAGCAATATGATACGTACTTTCTCCCCATTAGCTTGTCAACAACCCTTATAGTCCATCGTAGGCATTGGTAGAGTACTATGGTATTTTATGGGGAAAGAAACAAGTTGCAATAACTTTTGAACCGTAGTTTTTACAGCATGAAGGTAGTACGATTTGGAATAGTGAAAAGGACTATAAACTACTAAATTTTAATTAAAATCGTTGGTGTAGTTTTTTTTTTTTTTTGTGAAAATAAGATTTCTCTGTTATTTTATGGTTTTATGAAAAAATCAAATAAACGCCTGTAAGCTCAATGAATAATTAGTACCTATATCCTAAATTCCATAAAAATCGTATACACATCCACACTCACTCAGACAGCACTTCGAAAACAAGTTTTTTGGGTTCAGGGGGCCCAAAACTGATATGTCCATCCAAAACTAAAAACTCGACATGTTGATGTAAATAATACTTTCTCCATGAACTACGCATAGGGAAAGAAAGAAAAACTATATTGCGAAACCAGAATGGTCGTCATCGATACTCACCTGATTTATCTGTTATTTTATGAGTGTTATGGGAAAAATTTCCATTAAAATCAAAATTTCAAAAAAATTAAATTAACTAAAAGTAACCAACTACAAAATAAAATTAAGTACAATGAAAAATTATTACCAATATCCCAAATTCCATAAAAATCATATACACATCCACACTTACACAGACAGCACTACGAAACCCAGTTTTTTTGGGTTCAGGAGAATCCAAAACTGATAATTCCACCCAAAACTCAAACTTAAAAAATGTTAACAAAAACAATACATTGTTCATAGCCTATACGTATAGGGAGAGAAAGTAAACACATATCTCTTCGTAAACATTGTTTCGGAAGTCAGAATAATTTTAATAATTACTTACCTCAAGTCGTTAAAAATTATTATAGAAAGTGAAACTTTTTTCTTGTGACAGTTATTTCAATAATTATTCAGCCTTTACTAAAAACTTTTTATGTATAAAAGTTTGCCGAAATTAAACTTCCACTAAAGACTCTAACCGCAAAAGTTATAATTTTCATATTAGTTTAAAGATACACTAAAAACCACAACATTAATTTCATCTTTCATTTAACAGTCACAAAAATAGTGTATGACTTATTTTAGATGTGAGTTATCACCTCAAGGTTCGCGGCTCAATCCTGATATAAGATATGTTCGATACTCATATATTATATCTTTCACCATCTTTAACTTAGCCTACTCATTTAGGTTTAAAAACTCCCAGATTTTGGTAATTTTGTCTAAAGAATCTTGTATATTTACAGTTTAATGACATGCATCGTGCAGCAGTATTTTATGATAAATGTATTAGTTCTGCTAAGATATTAAAACTGACAACTCAATAGCTTGTAGAAGTTGTAACATTTACTGAAAACAAGATTTTAACGCATTCGACGAACGCCTTCAAAGACCAAACACTGCCAGCTACGCTTCTATGTGTGGTTGTAGTCGCCGGAACGTATACGGCGGTTTAAAATGTTAGTTACTAGGTATTTAATCTTAGTTCGTTGGTTTTATATTTCTATGAATAACAGTGAATAAAGGTCTGCAGTGGTCGAAAACTCGGCCAAAAATATGTAATGTACAACAAACTTCTCTATTTTCATCCTACGCCAATAACATGTGAATGGAATTTCTTCCATTTGTTTAGATTTTCTGCTTATATTCCGTTGTTATTTCGTCACTAGCATGGCAACCAATAAAGCCTATGTTAATTGTATTTTTATTTTAAATTCATTTTTTTTTTTAGCCTATTTTAATTACTAAAGGGATTCTGCACATCTACAGGAAAATATCTTTCTAACAATATGCGTAGATTTTCCCTGCGATGCACATGCACCAAGAAAAAAGGTTTTAAAGAAACATATTTGCCTATTAATGTATAGATTAGTATGGATTGGCTAAAGACAATTAGTTAGGTATGGTTATGTCCAGGATTTTTAGAGTTAGTTTATGATTTTTTATTTAATTTACCAATTTACAAAATATTAAAACAAGGAAAACCAAACATTAAAAAACTGCAATTTTGTAAAATAATACCTTAGAAGTAATATGATAGTACGTATCAATAATTAATAATGCGTGGCTATAATATTGGCTAACGGTACATTAGGCCTAAACTAAAATTACAGTAGCCTATTTGTCTTTGTTTCTGTTGTTCTCGAAGTTTTTTTTTTGTTTTTATTTTAAATGTTTATATTTTTTGTGATGAAAAATTAGTTTTGCACTGGATGAATTTTAATTTTAATAATGTGTAATTAAGTGATGGTAACCTCAGTATAGAGTCCCCCTAAAGAGGTTCCTATAATTTCGATAAATGTTTGTAAAGCTACTAATATCTGGAAATAAAGAAAATAAACCGATTTCCTTCTTTCTTTTTATGGGTTCTTTACTGTGTAGAAATATTTGTCATATACAAACTTCCGTTGCATTTACGAGTGCTTTAGTTTATTATTTTTATCACATTTCGTAATTTATCTTCGTTTACGGTTATAAGAGGGGACTAGTGCGCCAATTGCGCATTTTTATAAGGTTCGATTCCGAGGCAAGACGAATAATGAAACAATTGTTAAGGCATATTTGTTTGAGACATACTAGGCGAATAAAACTAATAATTTGCAATCAACTTAATTTGTTGCTTTTAGATCTACCATGCCAACTGTATTTAAAGTAACACATGATTGTGATGATAATTATTCAAAATGTTTTTTTCCAAAACAAAAACAGTAGGTTAATGTATGTTTACAGTTTTTACAAGCAAGTTGTTTTATTCTTTTCAAGTTAAATAAAGTTTCATTTTTATGTGATTCATTGCTTTTTCATACAAAACAATGTTGGACACACCGGCATTTGAAGAGTGATTCACCTACCTCAAACAGGTTTCAGTTATATAAAAGTAGCCTATTTAATATCCATTTACATAAACAGTTTCGTCTCTTGCTTATATCTGGCTGTAGGTAAACATTCAACTGAACGATCAGCTGTTCATATTAATTTAAATCTAGGGTTAGGTTTGGTCAATGGGATGCCTTTACAAGAGGAGTATAAAATTATTAGTATAAAATTATTAGTATAGAAATTATTCCAGGGACAGGGTAGCAAAGTAGTCGCCTTTTCAAAGAACTAAGCTTATCTCAACCTTTACTTACATGCTTTACTTTTCATATTTCACGAAGAATATTTGCAAATTTCCAATCAAGGAAGCATTTGTTATTATCATTAACCATAAGACCAAAGATACCTTAGTAAACAAGTTTTCATCCACAAACAAATTATACCTTTGTTGTGCAGATTTTAAACTCTGGAAGAAATCAAATTATTCATTGAAAATAACAACAACCAAAGCAATTAAAGGGACTGTTTTTCACACTAAAGATACGATGTACGAAGATATCTATCCTTGAGAATAGACACTTTCATTCTTAGTATGTCTAAATATTACAATAATTTGTTATACATTTTAGCTTTTTAGGGACTTCGGTCCCTACAAGCCACTGGTTTACATTTAAACCGTTATAAAGAAAGTTGGCCAGCATCACTGATTTTTTTAAATCAAATTCTAAAAAAATTTAACTCTAGGGGACGAAGCCCTGATGAAGCTTTACAATGTCACCTCAATCGTAAAAATCTGCTGAGAAGGATGGCTGAAATAGAGTTGTTAATAGAAAAGTCGTATAGTTGTTAATAGAAAAGTCGTATTGTTGTTAATAGAAAAGTCGTATAGTTAGAAATAGAAAAGTTGTATTGTTGTTAATAGAAAAGTCGTATTGTTGTTAATTGAAAAGTCGTATAGTTGTTAATAGAAAAGTCGTATTGTTGTTAATAGGAAAGTTGTATTATTGTTAATAGAGTAGTCGTATTGTTGTTAATATAAAAGTCATATGGTTGTTAATAGAATAGTCGTATTGTAAAGTCCTATAGTTGTTAATAGAAAAGTCTTGTGTTTTTTAATAGAAAAGTCGTATTGTTGTTATTAGAAACGTCGTATTGTCGTTAATAGAAAAGTCGTAATGTTGTTATTAGAATCGTCGTACGGTTGTTAATAGAAAAGTCGTATGGTTGTTAATAGAAAAGTCGTATGGTTGTTAATAGAATAGCCATATTGTTGTCAATAGAAAAGTCGTATTGTTGTCAAAAGAAAAGTTTTATTGTTGTAATAGAAAAGTTGTATTGTTGTTAATAGAAAGGTCGTATGGTTGTTATTAGAAAAGTCGTATCGTTGTTCATAAAAAAGCCGTATTGTTTTCAGAAAAGTCGTATTGTTATTAGGAAAGTCGTATTGTTTTTAATAGAAAATTCGTATGGTATTAAATACACAGATAAAATGTAATTTTTACCTTTGGCATTGCTCGTTCTCGCACAGTGTTGGAATGTTTGTTACGTCACAAATACTTTGATCAAATCATCAGCTGTCCGAACTACGGAGAGTTGTAGGGTAATTTTGTGGCTGACAGGTCTTCGCAATAAGTCTCGGGCCTTACGTAACGAGTGTCACTCAAAAGTCGTTTTTATCCAATCAGTACCTGATTTGCCGTTATTGAATTTTCAACTGGATATGATCCAAATACACGAGTCCCTTGTCGTACACGTTAAAATTGTCAGTAAGTAAAATTATACTTTACCACTTCTTTCTCAATATTCTAAACATTGCCTAGCTTTTAGACAATGTATGAAATTGAGTAATACATACAGGATTTTGTGTACATTTTGACTAGGTATTGTGTATAATACGTCGGCGTTCTATAGATGCCCACAGCTCTGTCAGGCAAAGAAAAAAGGTAAGATATTTGTGTAAAAAAACATTTCCTCGACAGTATTGATTTTTTGGTATGGTTTCGTTAGGTTAGTTAATTTTACATTTTTTTGTTAGGACTTCAGGCTAGACCTAGGGGTTGCGGCAATATCATTAGATGAAATCCATTGGATATTTGGCGGGATTTGAAGTCCCGCGTTCTAACCACTAGACCAGCTCGCTTTCCCGATTAGTTTTAGATTAGATTGGCCAATACAAACAACATTCTTTGTAGGAGCAAACCTAAGTTCTCATACCAAATTATTATTATTTCATTAGTTAAAAAATCGGACAAGTTTAAGGTTGTATTTTAGTAAAATTAAACCATGCAATCAATTGTAAATTTACTTATTCCTCAGGTTTGCTGTGACGGATTAATCTTACTCGTAATCACCATTCTATTTTTTTACGATTTCTTGAAGTATGTTTAAAATTAATTTTCAAAATATTCAACAAATTATAAAAATGTGTTGGTCTAAATTTATATTACTTTTTATCATTTCGAAACGTGACATTTCATTGGAGAAATCAGAAATCGCATCCATCTGAATCCTCACCAGGTTTACCTGAGGCTTGGCCAGTGTCTTCATCCCTTTCTCCGGCTCCGTTAGGCGGGGCGGATTGGCGGGAAAGTACCCGGGAAAAGTAGAGCACGTGACGTCAGGGGTGATTGACCTATTCATCCCTCGGGCATTCCCTTGTATTGTGGCTTATAATGGCTTTCTGTAAAGCTAATGAGGTGTACTGACGTGTGATGGGTACCGTCAATTAGTGAGGGAAATCGTCAACTAGGGGCGAGTTCTGAATCGTCCATGTTTTAGGAATTTCTGAGGAATTTCTTGCGTAACCACCCCCTAAAGAAATAATGACCACCACCTGTCACCTGCTCTAATGGAAAGTATGGAAGATGAAATATGAGTTACATTATATTTTTTGGCCGATCACTTTATCAATCTATGATGGTTGGTGTAAATGGGTGGGCATTAATTGCGCCAACTGACCTGAGTCAGGTAGTCGGGTATTCCTGAATTGCGCCAACTACTCCAGGGAACCACCCAATACACTTTTTAAGAGTTAATTAACTCTTTGACTGTATAATCAGGTAGGTTAGGTGACGTTAGGTTAAGTTAGGTTAGGTTAGGTTAGGATAGGTTAGGATTACATGTAAACAAGGGTATTCCTTCTGCTGGCAACTCATCCCCACCTGGCTTGGGCTTTTTTGGGACCCTTTGAAGGCTTGACGCAATTAAGGAACTCTTTGGCTCAATTCTTTGGCACGACTTTGTAAATAGTTATCGATTATGTGTTCAATGCGCTTATGAAATTCGCTTGAAGTCAGTTCTAATTCTGCATTACAGTAGGCTCCCTCATATCCGGACATAGTTTGACCGGAAGAAACATCTTTATCTAACCGAACAATTTGCATTAGCTCGTCGGTTAGACCCGTTTAACCATCGGATCGGCAGTGTGGACGGTATTGAATCCAATTTTCTCGTGGGAAAGATTTGAGATTAGGGCACGATTCTAAATGCGATGCTCTCCCAAATTTAAGTAAATATTTGCAGGGAAACCCGCTAACCGCACTAGCATTGGCCCCGGTCGTGCATCTATTGTCAAGGATCCCCAAAAATGTTCCTTAGTTGCGCCAAGCCCAAGCCAGGTAAGGGTGAGTTACCGGCAGAAGGAATGTCTTTTGTCATCCTAACCTAACATGTCCTGACCTATCCCAGCCTATCCTAACCTAACCTAACCTCCTAACCTACTCAATTATTCAGTCAAAGACGGCCGCCGTATCACGTAGCTCCCTGGAGTATTTGGCGCAATTTAGGAATACCCAACTACCTGACTCGGGTCAGTTGGTGCAATTACTGCCCGCCCTTGGCCCCGAGTAGTCTGGATAACAAGTAGTCTACTACAGTGTTTTTTTTTTTTTTGTATTTGTATCATAATTTTAACAAACATTCCGTTAAGTGTAAAACTTGTTCATCAATTAATTCCCCAAGTATTTGGAGAATTTCTCATAATTTCTTCAACTTGAAAATGTTACTGTTGTATGAAGATTCCAATTTCGTCATACTTTCCCAACCCTTTCTTACGATAAGTTTGACAATTTTACGATAATTTATCTTCAGTAGTGTGGCAACACTGGTTGTCTGTGGCTACTGGCTAAGCCAAGCAGGGGGCAAGCAGCCAAGATGGCGTCGTAAACAGCGGCTGGGGGCAGCTGGCGGCTTGGCGGCTGTTTATGTCAGGTGATGACGAGATTTGGAGACGACGACGCCACTGACATACACACTCACCTACGTAACACCAGTACGCTAAGTCTACGTTGAAAACTCAATAATGTCAATTGCAAAGCTATCTGGATGCACACTTAACCTAACCTAACCTACTGACACGCAGTTAAATGTTTGGACTGATCGTTGTTTATTATCCGTAAAATATTTTCAGTAATAAAAATACATTTCAAATACTAATTCACATGTTCTCCCGTCCATATTTGTTCGTGATAATCCTAGCAAAAAAAGTGCACAGGGCATTTTTGTACAGAATCGTATGTAGATTATTTTTACTCATGACAAACCTTTCGTTGTAGGTGATAGTTTTTTAGTTATTTACGAAAAACTTTCAAAAGGGACCTTTAGAGTCCCCTACTTTAGCTCCAACTCCACCGGTCAGTACTTTTAGCATGTTGTGTAAGGACCCTCCCCCTACAGCTGTACCAAGTTTGGTTTACACTATAGATTAAAGTAGTAGATCTTTACTCCTGTCTACTCTAGTCTGTGCTTAAACGTGAATTCTTTCTCCTTTTGGTCTTTTTTATCTGAATTTCCTGAACTAACACAGATTACGCTTGTTGCAAGACGGTTCAAACATTAGGTTACTATCTAACATCTCCTAGATAGCATCCTTAATCGATTAATGGCAAAAAAGTCCTTCGGCTTTGCTCGGGATCGAACCAGCAACCTTCAGATTTAAGGCCACACTACAACCTACTCAGACAGTTCTCTGTGGTTATGCGTACCTCAGTAGCCGCTCACCTGACAGTCCACTCAGCTGTCCAAGTCCAGATGTCCATGTCCAGCTGGACTCCCCGTGTCGTGTCGCGTGTCCAGCACGTGTCGCATCTGTCCAACACGCGCAGTTCGCACAGTTGCCATTGTTTTACGAGTGTTTTATGAGCCAGAAGGTGGCTCAGAGAGCAGGAAGTATGCCTTTGTGGCTTCGCCTTTCCTGCGATTTGATGTGCATTTGCGCCAAAGTGTTTCTTGATTGCGCCAAACCCTCAAAGGGTCCCAAAAAATAGTTGCGCCAAGCTAGCCAGGTAGGGGTGAGTTGACGAGAGAAGGAATGTCCTTGTTTAAGTGTCATCCTAACCTAACCTATCCGAACCTAACCTAACCTACTCAATTATGTCGCTCCCTGGCGTAGTTGGCACAATTCAGGAATAACAACCTATCTCAGGTCAGATAGTTCGGTTACCTCCCGCTATCTCCGCGTCCCGCCATCTCCGTGTACCGCTACCTCCTAATTTCAGAGTGACCCCTATAATCCTCGGTTACTTCCTGCGTTAAGACTTTCCGTCCAAACCTAACCTAACCTAACTTAACTTAACTTAACCTAACCTAACCTAACCTGAGCTAACCTAACCTAACCCACGGGTTAAATTTTCATTAAATCTTCCATCCACGGGGCTTCGCAGCCGTGGATGCAATGACAGCTATCAACGTAGGCAGTGACGGGATTATAAGGGTCACTCAAGAATTCGGAGATGGCGGGACAGATTTGGGTTCGGAGATGGCGGAACGCGGAGATAGTGGGAGCACACTTATAGTTCAATTAATGCCCGCCCGATTCGATTACTTGGAGTAGTAATTATTTAAGTGATTCCAGAAGCACTCTTTGTCCATTCTAGTTAATTTGCCATATAGGGGATAAGCTTTTGCCGTAGGTTTCATGGTAAGACATTCGTTGGACAGTTTTTTTATTCGTTTTGACTTCTCCTGACGCTAACAAACCATCTGTTCAAGTTCATATTTCAAATTTCCTTATGCTATTTAGGAGAAAAAGTTAACTATTGTACTTTTTAATGGATGTATTGTAAACAAATTTGGCCAATATATATTTTTTATACCATACTATCACCATTTAAGGAAGTATTTTTGTAAAAAAACTAAATAGACAACTGGAAATCCTCTTCGACTGCAGGACTACTACAGCGGGGGTATTGTATACTAGCAATGGTGGGTCTTAAAAAAAACTTAATGATTTTAGTAATTGTTGAGTTTTGGGGATTATATTTCTGTTTAGTAAATAAAAAACCGTGTGAGTAAAGCTATAAACTAACCTAACCCAACCTAACCTAATCTAACCATAGTTTAAATAGTGGCGACCCTCTTCTGAAAAACCCGCAATAATGGTGTATATGGCGTCAATGAGAATGTTATCGTTTTAAAATATAAATGCAACGCTGATTCAGAATTTAAAATTTTAGAGTCTTTTTATACAAAATCTCAATTGTATGATTTCTTTTATTAACCCATTTCTCTTTTATGTGACAAATTAAGTTAAAACTATCATTCATCTACCTACAAGATATTTGAGAAATAATCCAGGGTTCAAGATAAACTAAAGTTTCGTTTGCTGTATTTTCATGCATGTCCAGTATTTCAAACAATTGGTATTTGAGTTGAAAGATTTGCAAAATGTTCTACAGCAGAAGATTGTAAAATAAGCACTACTTCATTGATCTCGTATTCTTAGGGAAAAGAATACGCTATGCAGCTATATAGTGAGAATTTTAAATTTACAGTAAATTTATTTTCTCCAAAGCTTTCTCGGTAACTAATAACCAAGTGAAAACACTTCAAACTACTAAATAAATCGGTTTACGCCCGAAAAATTCCTTTCTGTCGAGTTCCTTTACACATTTGATGTTTAGTTTAAAATATTTTATGAGTTATCGATTTTTAGTGGAACACAGTCGAATTGAGTTGCCGAACTTTGTTATCGAGAGAATGTGTATTGGAGTCGTAATCTCGTGTTTGAAGAATACATTTATAATGAAATACTGACACTGCGTGCCTAGCAGAACACTCTACTAGAAGGGAAAGAGAAATAGCTCCGTAACGGTTACCTCTAGTTCTAGAAATCAGATACCGTGAACATATCAAATAAAATCAAATCATTTATTGAGCCAAATTTAACAATATATACAAGTTGTATTGGCTAAGTCAAAATGAAATAAAAGTTGGATACAAAAACAAATGTAGTACCAAAATTTACTTTCTTAAATGAAAAGAAATCACAATAATTGTTAAGAGTAAAATCTATAGATTACACAGATTTTCTTCTGACTTAAAATTCGTCAACCGAAAACCCCCCTAATCCTCCCCCCTATTACGCGTTTGTCCCGATTTCGCTTAGCCGTAAATACTACCACACTCGATTTCGATCGAACCTCGATAATTTTACTTTTGCACTCAAAATTTGCACTCAGTATGTTAATCGTTCTTCTAACTCAATTATTCGAACCAATACTCTAATTACTACACTCTATTGACCTTTGCATCCTTTGACACCTCAAGTACCACTTAAGCGAATTGTCGCAATCACTACCGTCTAAATTCGTCATATCGGCGGAGGGGGGTTGTATTTTAGAATTGTGATATTTCGGGGGCGCGCTGATGGTTTCTATAGTTAACTTTGCGCGGGTATATATAAATTGGTAGGAAAATAGCTTGCCTGAAATAAACCTTAGTATTGCCATTGGCCATTTATACTCAGTCTTCTGTTAAGAGCGGGTGTGTGTAGTGTGGTACATTGATAACAGTGATAAGTGATAGCGGCGCGTGCGCGTGTGTGTGTGAGTGAGGGGTGGTTCCAATCAGCTGATTGGCAACAATGGATTTTTGGAATTACTGGAGCAGCTGTTGAGTTTTCGAGTGTTATTTGTTCATTATGTGTAGTATATAAGTTGTGCTCAAGATTTAGCGGGCAATAGATTTGCTACGGTCGAAGTGTTAAGTGTGTATTGCTGTATTTTGTAAAATTTAATTGTATTTTTTACAAGATTCTGCATTAAAAATAAATTTATTGAAAAAATGTTTTTTTTATGAAGCATAATGGTTACAAACAAATAAATTACCACGTGAAATGTCAAATTTAATTGTGCGTTGTTTCTAAACTGTTACAAAGAATACGTACTCACACATAAAAAAATACATTCAAAAAATCGAAATTTAAAACAAACCAATAAGAAAAATTTGTACAATCTATAAAGGTATGTTAATAAATAAGATAAACCATAAAACATTAAATTAATAACCACACATCTATAATCTCTGTTCAAAGGATTAGAGGGGGGGAAGTTCCCCCCACTACTTTTATATCTTAACTAGCTGATGTACCCGTGCTTTGCAACGGAGATGACACTGAAGAGAAAATATTAATGTTTAAATCTGTTTTATAAAATAATTACACATCCACCTGTGATTTCAGGGACAAAATGTCATTGGACCTCTTAGTTTTAAAAAAATGTTCAAGTTAGGCTAACTTAAAAGGCTTTCTAGTAAAAATTATATGAGGCGCTGATGCATGTATGAAATTTGGAAATACTTTAAACATACGATTTAATTTTCAAATCACCCGATTACTTAAAAGTTTACTTAGTTGAAAAAACTTACATATTAAAAGTTGATGGGTAAAAAAGAATTGCACAACATAGGGTACTGTATTAAAGCAAAAAAACAATTTACAATGATTTTACCTAAAATATATGGACTATGTTGTACCCTACCTATTGAACTTTTGTCAGGAATCATTACCTGCAGATCATTATGTAAATATCTCAGTAGGCAAAAATAAAATAACGGTAAACTTGTATTACAATTTGTAAGAAAGCCAACCCCTACCAGGCACAAAATCAGGTAAATCAGTGCACAAATGTTATCAATTTGTATAATACTACACAAATTATAATAATAAGAATAATACGTAATAATAAGTAATAAAAATAAATGTATAATAAGAAATCAACAACATATAATACATACCAGTAATTATTTTTATTCGTTCCTTAGTTCATTGCATTTACTTTAATTTACACAATAACAATTGAGTAAAGGAATATAGTTACAAATATTTAATTGATTTTAGAAGCAAAAGTGAATTGCGTACATCTTAGTTTTGTGATATTCTACATAGTAAAATTAAAGCAGTGTTGTAGAAAAGCTAAAAATCACCTTTTCTCTCAAGTTGAAAAAAGCTACGGTAATGTGGAGTGCAAGTTATATGAAATTAAGTATTTTACCATCAGAGCACTCAATCGAAACCACTCATGAAATACAGTTCAAAAAGGCTTTAGATTTTATAATAGCAATCAAAGAGTAGACTTCAAGTATTTTAGTATCCTGAGTAAATTATAGAAAAAACATAAGTACTAGTAACTACCTGGACAAAAAATGGTAGTATAATTGAAATTTAGTTTGTAAATTGAATGAAAAGAAATAATAGTGTAAAAAGTCGCCTAAATCAATTGTTTCTAACTATGTCACTGGCAAAGGCTCTCAAAGAGCCCATTGCGAATTGATCCAAAATGTTGGGTAATTCATACTGGTCCCTTTTGGTACAGTGAACATTAAGGACCTACTACAATATCTTTAAGTACAGCGTACCTACCTTCAGAACCTTGTTTAAGCTCAGTGCCTTTTAATGGACCTTCCACAATATATGGATCTTAAGTACAGTTTGGTATGGCAATCATTAAGGACATTTTACATCTTTAAGGATATTACTTTCCGTTTGGCTACTTTAAGGACCTTTAGTCCTTTAAGGATATGGTAGGGTACAGGGTAGGTACACATTTCAAATTGAGGGTAAAATGCTGGGTATATACATACCTGTTCCTTTTGGTGTAGTGAACATTAAGAACCTATAGATATATCTTTAAGGATCTCAAGTACAAATTACCTACCTTATGTGCAGGGGTTTTTAAGAACCTTGTAGGATAGTGAACCTGTAGGGGGCCCTTTTTTCAGTAACAAATGTTTGGTACATTAATACGTCGTACCCATGGTGCATTTGGTTCATTTTGCCTATGGGGCATCTAGTAAAGTATATAAGGACCTTCGAGTACAGTAAACCTGTAGAGCTTGTAAAATAGTGTACCTTCAGAACCTCTTCAGTACAGTATACCTTGTAAGACATTAACTATCTTACAAGGGCCTATGAGGAATTAAGTACTGCAGTGGAGATATTCAGTTCAGTCTACATTCATGGTATTGCCAACCTGTTGGAAATCAAATATCGATATTAATTGAGATGGTTACCTATGTGTGTATTTGAACCCAAATATGAGTGAATGAGTGTAGAATGGAGTGAGACTGTGTTGCTTTTTTGCTGACTGAGAGCAGCTGTTTCAGTCAGGATTATTATTTAAAAACCAATGATCAGGGACAACTGGGGACAACTACAAACTATTGAGAAGCCACTAAATTTTCTCAGGACTGGTCCAACGACCTATTCATTGTTTGGTGAGCATTATAACCACTCAGCTACTCAGTCATGGTAGTTCTGGTGTACCTATAGTACAGCATCCCTTAGGGAGTTTTAGTTAAGTACATCCACGTCCTAACTACAGCCTCTATAGAGTCTTAACCACACTGGACGGTCGTGCATTAATTGCGCCAAACCCTCAAAGGGTCCCAAAAATGTTCCTTAGTTGCGCCAAGTACAAAAACCTTGTAGGGGTGAGTTGCCGGCAGGAGGAATTTCCTTGTTTACGTGCCATCCTAACCTATCCTAACTTATCCTAACCTAGCCTAACCTACTCAACTATGCACTCAAAGAAGGCCGCAACTTGGCTTAGTTAAAGAACGTTTCGGGTGGCTCCCTGGAGTAGTTGGCGAAATTCATGAATCACCCGACTACCTGACCCAGGTCAGTTGGCGCAATTAATGCCCACCCAGCCATGGTAGTTCTGATATACCTATAGTACTCCCTTAGGGAGTTTTAGTTAATTACATCCACATCTTCAGTACAGCCTCTACAGCTGATTCAGCAGGTTGGCCAACCCAGTTGCGACACTTGTTTTCCCACTTCCCTCCCATCCTCTGACTAAGCCTCTGGTGACTCAGGTGTGCAGGTCAACCCTCGACCACCGGACATCCCTCACCCCCTGGCAGCTTTCTCCGGCGATAACATCGACGACTTTCTCCTCGACTTGGTATTTTCCAGCGAGAACCAACGGCCACACACGGCGCCAACCCCAATACCACCAATGTTACATGTGGAATTTCTGGTAATTGTTGAAGCGAAATGACTCCGTGGCTTTGTTGCCAACTCAATGGATTCAGGAAGACTATGAACGTGGGTTTTTAACGTAACCAAAATTACAAACTGTGAAACCTTTTCGACGAATCAAGATCATATGTTGGCATCCCTGTTATTTTCGATCAGCTGGCATGCATTGCTGCATTATTTTCTATAAGGTCTAGTGTTATTGGGAATTTATTTCTCACAATATTGTCCGGAAAAAATAGTTTTTGGTTCTCTAAATCGTCCGCAAAATCATTCTTTTTGGGGTAACTTCAAATGGGGAACAGAAAAAAACATATGGTAAATATTTCGGGTCGCTAATATCAACATTTGTATGAAAACACTACTAATGACACGATATTTTTAGTTATGTTTGTAAACAACAGAAATGTAAACGTTTATGATGACTTTGTATAACCTCAAATTTTGAGGTATAATTTTGTAACGATTAGGCTAGAAGGTTATTTCCAAAGTATGATGAACATTATCACATGGAGCGAAAGTGTCTTTTTGGTACTAAATCTTATTTCCAAGTTCGGCTGCGCCTCGCTTGTAAAACGCGATTGCGTACAAAAAAAACCACTTCCGCTTCTAGTGATGAAAACTGCAATTAAATAAAAATAAAAAACGTTTTTTGCATGCTCAAAGAGTATGTATTGTAGAAGTTATCAATTAAAGTAAATTATTTTTTTCCTCCCAAGAAAGGTTTAAAATTAAGTTTCCAGTATCTAATATATCAAAGATCAAAACGTAAAAAAAACCAACAGTATATATTCTTTTTTAGCTTGCGAAAACACCACGTTGGGTCTTAATTACAATAGATTTCCAATAAAAACCTCATGGATAATTAATAAACAAAGCATTTAAGCTGATCGGCAATGAAATAACGAAAACAGGGTTACCGACACATAAGATTGTTTTGTCGTTAATCAGTGTTTCACAGTACTGTAATTTGGGTTGTGTTAAAAAAACCCCTATATTAAAACTATTATAGGGGGAAGGTGATCTATAGAGACCCCGTGGAAAATGTATATACTTAGTTGATAATTTCAAATTTGTATTCATTTGAACAAAATCTATGTGCGTTTGCATATCAAAGTTTAATCCAAAACTAATGGTGCAATCAAGAAAAATAATGGGACTGAGGGGATTTATTTGCATTTTGTATGTTATTACACTATTAATTGATTTTACGATTTTCGTAGTGAATACACTGGTCTTGTTAGCAAAAAATCGTACTCAACTAGTTGTATCCTCCTTTATATGTACCTAGAGCCACAATGATTTGAGAAATTGCACTAATACATTCTTAGTTGAAGAAACGAATCGTATACATAAATATGTAGGGGTTTTTATTGTATAATATTAACTCGAATGAAAAAAAATATAGGTGAGAATATAACCATAATTTACAAGTTTGATCCAGAATTGTGTTGGTTTTAGGCATTTTACTCGTGTTTAACCACACATCACTCTATGTTGTAAATAAATTTGGTGCGCTGGACATACAAAAAATATTAATTTCTCTTAACAGTTAGAATTGTTCAAGACTACCTTCAAATTTTAGGCCTTTCATACCTGTTTTTTCTCATACTGCATTACATCATAACATCATACCCCAAAAAGTTGGTGGAAGCGCCAATATTATCTTTAAAAAAACATCCCTACTACGTACTGTAAGTTTTATAAATTTTATCCGAGTTTCTGCATGTTACTCTACAACTTGTAACAGTCTGTAGACACAGGGTGGCTGCTAGCAGGAGACAGTGACACAAAGGAGAGGTGATGCGGTCAGGCCCTGGAGATGTTATCTAGGAGACTGCATACACTTGACTGTGATAATACACTTCCTGTGGTGTTGATAACCTGATGACCTCCCCAGCCACTCGTCTACTGAGCCACAACACTGTACAGTACTGTACAACATGTATCAGTCCGTAGACACAGGGTGGTTGCTAGTAGTAGACAGTGACACGAAGGAGAGGTAATGCGGTCAGACCCTGGAGATGTTATCTAGGAGACTGCATACACTTGACTGTGATAATACACTTCCTGTGGTGTTGATAACCTGATGACCTCCCCAGCCACTCGTCTACTGAGCCACAACACTATACAGTACTGTACAACATGTATCAGTCCGTAGACACAGGGTGGCTGCTAGTACCAGACAGTGACACAAAGGAGAGGTAATGCGGTCAGACCCTGAAGATGTTATCTAGGAGACTGCATACACTTGACTGTGATAATACACTTCCTGTAGTGTTGATAACCTGATGACCTCCCCAGCCACTCGTCTACTGAGCCACAACACTATACAGTACTGTACAACATGTATCAGTCCGTGGACACAGGGTGGTTGCTAGTAGTAGACAGTGACACGAAGGAGAGGTAATGCGGTCAGACCCTGGAGATGTTATCTAGGAGACTGCATACACTTGACTGTGATAATACACTTCCTGTAGTGTTGATAACCTGATGACCTCCCCAGCCACTCGTCTACTGAGCCACAACACTATACAGTACTGTACAACATGTATCAGTCCGTAGACACAGGGTGGTTGCTAGTAGTAGACAGTGACACGAAGGAGAGGTAATGCGGTCAGACCCTGGAGATGTTATCTAGGAGACTGCATACACTTGACTGTGATAATACACTTCCTGTGGTGTTGATAACCTGATGACCTCCCCAGCCACTCGTCTACTGAGCCACAACACTATACAGTACTGTACAACATGTATCAGTCTGTAGACACAGGGTGGTTGCTAGTAGTAGACAGTGACACGAAGGAGAGGTAATGCGGTCAGACCCTGGAGATGTTATCTAGGAGACTGCATACACTTGACTGTGATAATACACTTCCTGTGGTGTTGTTAACCTGATGACCTCCCCAGCCACTCGTCTACTGAGCCACAACACTGTACAGTACTGTACACTGTGTATCAGTCTGTAGACACAGGGTGGCTGCTAGTAGGAGACAGTGACACAAAGGAGTGGTGATGCGGTCAGGCCCTGGAGATGTTATCTAGGAGACTGCATACACTTGACTGTGATAATACACTTCCTGTGGTGTTGATAACCTGATGACCTCCCCAGCTACTCGTCTACTGAGCCACAACACTGTACAGTACTGTACAACATGTATCAGTCTGTAGACACAGGGTGGCTGCTAGTGGTAGACAGTGACACAAAGGAGAGGTGATGCGGTCAGGCCCTGGAGATGTTATCTAGGAGACTGCATACACTTGACTGTGATAATACACTTCCTGTGGTGTTGATAACCTGATGACCTCCCCAGCCACTCGTCTACTGAGCCACAACACTGTACAGTACTGTACAACGTGTATCAGTCTGTAGACACAGGGTGGCTGCTAGTACCAGACAGCGACACAAAGGTGAGGTGATGCGGTCAGGCCCTGGAGATGTTATCTAGGAGGCTGCATACACTTGACTGTGATAATACACTTCCTGTGGTGTTGATAACCTGATGACCTCCCCAGCCACTCGTCTACGCCAAAACACTGTACAGTACTGTACAACGTGTATCAGTCTGTAGACACAGGGTGGCTGCTAGTAGGAGACAGCCACACAAAGGAGAGGTGATGCGGTCAGGCCCTGGAGATGTTATCTAGGAGACTGCATACACTTGACTGTGATAATACACTTCCTGTGGTGTTGATAACCTGATGACCTCCCCAGCTACTCGTCTACTGAGCCACAACACTGTACAGTACTGTACAACATGTATCAGTCTGTAGACACAGGGTGGCTGCTAGTGGTAGACAGTGACACAAAGGAGAGGTGATGCGGTCAGGCCCTGGAGATGTTATCTAGGAGACTGCATACACTTGACTGTGATAATACACTTCCTGTGGTGTTGATAACCTGATGACCTCCCCAGCCACTCGTCTACTAAACCACAACACTGTACAGTACTGTACAACGTGTATCAGTCTGTAGACACAGGGTGGCTGCTAGTGGTAGACAGTGACACAAAGGAGAGGTGATGCGGTCAGGCCCTGGAGTTGTTATCTAGGAGACTGCTTACACTAACTATGCACAGGATATATATCAGTGTACATTATACGTAGACCGTTTAGTCTAGCAGTGAGTAGGTGTCATCTTCAGGTGTTGCCATGGTAACGTATGTTGTCGTGACGTAGTGTACTGCCACTCTGACATACACACATACACGAGCTGATACTTATGGATGTAGACGACATACAGTAGTTGTTATAGCAACTCTACAGTGGATTCAGTCGGGTAAATCCACAAGTAGCATACTGTAGTGAATATTTTTACATTATTGTCTAGAGGTTCATTTTTAAGCGTTATATAGTATGCCGGCCATTTGTGATCTCTGTTGTATCTTTATACTTATAGATACGTTTTCAAATAATGGGATCTGGGTACCTTCTTGGACTGCAGTCAGAGATACACTACATTTTATTATGCATACACGATTCTCTTCACGTTTGCATTCTTCATTTTTTCCCATTCCCGCTCTTGGCTGGAAATTTTCCTCGTGATAGATATCTAGTTCTTCTCAATTATTTAACAGAAAATAAACCCTGTTCAACTGAGCGTACGTCACTAAATCTACCAATTCTGATCGACGTCTTCAGAAATATGAAGTGTATTAATGAACTAAATAATATTTTAATTGCTCAGCGTAAGCCTGCTGGGGAAGTCTGTCAGAAGGGGTTGGGGTGGTATATGGGGGGAGTATATAGTCAGCTGTTTATAATTTACAACTGTCACGACAAGCAACAGCTGACTGTCAAAGTCAGCCGCCTTGTCGCATCTCTCCCTCTCTCTTTTATTGTTTTAAATTCATTATGACTACAAAATAAGTACTTAATGATTGGAATTTTATCTGGATATGTATTTAATTTTTGTAGGCCTCTTACGTTTTCCACCTGGTTAAAGGTTAGACGCATAGGAAGAAAAAGGAACAGAGTGTTAAAATCTGGAATTCCTGAAGCTGACTTGTTCAATTTGATGCTTAAAGATAAAATACTCGTTACAATTTCTTTAACACTCTGAAGAGTTATCAGCTTCGTACAATATGCTTCATTTTTAGGGTAAATTGTTTTGAGATTTTTTTAAGAAAAATCTTTATTGTTTCAATATTACATAAAACTGTACAGTTCATGAATATTACAGTACACGAAACAATAACCACTAAGGTTAATCAACCTGATTTGGTGGATTTGCAAAATCTACTTTGAGTGATACAATACAATACACTCAAAGAGTTTTTTTTAATTAAACCCCAAGCATTCTAGTTTTTCTGTATTGAATTATAATTTTAAATTTTAAAGTAAGTTCAATTTTTAAGTTTTTTGGGCTAGCTAAATTCAATATGATTTGATTTTGGAACCGGTTGAGTTAAGTCAGAAAAGACTACATCTAAATGTTTCGCACTACTATTTTAAATGTATTCTTCTCATCCAACCCCATTTGAACTGAATTAGAGCGAATTTAGATTTGTTCATGTAAGGAGATCACTAAACAATTTTTAATAATATTAAAAATTTATATCCATGATTTAATGAAAGTAGGAGGATAAATGTCAATGCAGGGTTAGAAAAATATCATAAAATTCGTAACTTAGAAAAAAAATATAAACCAGACAAAACGCCATTGGGGGGTAAAAAAGCAATGATTGAAAAAATGAGGAGCTTTAGAATTTCAATAAAGTTATAGAAGTAAATACGTGATCATCTCAATTTAAACTACTTCAAAGGCCCTTATTAGAAGCTGTAGGTTCACTAAATTAAAGTTCCGCCGGACAAGAAATTTTACTGTGAAAACTCCATGCAGTTAGCCATACACATTCGTAATACGACATGTACTTCTGGCTAACCTGCAGCACTTTTTGCTACTCCAAGGCACAGAACTTTTTCCCCCGTTTTTCACTCGCATCACCTATATATAGCTTGCCGTGTTAATTAGCCAGCCCTTGTCGTTGCGCTCGTGCGGAGTGAGCGTGTGCGCGTAGCTGCGCGTGCGAGAGACGCGTCGCGACGCCAAGCGATCGCGCCTTAAAAGGAGACGTCGCACGACGACGCCGCCATGTGAGAAGCTCTACTGTCCGTGGACTGTTTAGTTGGCGCGACGAAACATTGTACGCTGCCCAACACCTTCACTGCTTGACCTCCAAATTTAATTGAAAATATAATGCATATCTGAGTTGGGTCAATTTGAAGAGTGTACACAATTCGACATAGGTCATAGAGGTATTGTGCATACATTTACTGAAGTTTTCCCTCGAATTTCACCGTTTGATTTCCCAGGGATTCCGTTCATGTACACTGGAAATAAAGCGTGTGCATAAAAATGATATGCGATGCTGTTAGTTTGTAGTTATTTTTTTAATTTCCCATTTTAGAATATACTTAATTCCTCTCAGCTGGTTGACTTCCTCTTCCAATCTCACCGTTATTTCCCGGGGTTTCCTAGCACGCTCAGTGGTGAGTCCCTATCAACTGGATGAGTTTCCCTCAAATTTCACCGTTATTTCCCGGGGTTTCCTAGCACATTGGAGATGAGTCCCGGTCCTGGGCACGTGCCAGCAGCCACAGGGGTCGCTATATTTAGCCAGGGACTCACGTGGAGGTTCACCTACCGTATCAACACCATTGCTTTGTTTTTACGTCGCTGCTCCCTGGTCTGCCAACACATGGCGTCGACCAGACAGATCAGCATCTCTTAGCACTAGGAGATGGGTGATAAGAGCAATTGTAGAAATGTTTGGTCCCCATTTTGTTTTTGGCTCGGACTCCAATGCCGGTGTGATTTGGAATGGTAAAACTGAACCCTAAGTTAAAATTCTCGAGTGCAATGCAGTGGTATATTTCGTTACTACTGTAGTTACTGGAAGGATTGGTGAATACTTAATACTTTTTAATGAAATGGCGACCATACAAAGTAGGTATTTTAAGCCAAGTATGAATGGAGATGAGTGTAGGATGAGTGGTGCGATCTTGTAGTCTTGTTAGTGACTTAGGCCGACATATTCCTTAGACACAGCTGTTAATTAATAGCCCATACAGCTAATGGACCTACAGTTAATGGAAATAAGGGACCTACAGTTTATAGTGGAATCCGAACCACATTTTTGCCTTGGTATATACTAATTGGTCTAATTATCAGGATGAATAGTAGTGGTTGGTCAGAGGAAGTGTGGAATAGTTATTGAACCTAGCCCATCATTGTCTGACTTTGACCTTGCCAAAAGAAAGTTATTACACTTTTGGTGCAAGGTTATTTAATTCCCCACAATCCGGGGGAAAATTGGGGAAGATTGGGGAAGATTGGGGAATAATGGAAAGAATATTGGAAGTATGGTAGGGTGATGCTCAGCAAATTCTTCGTGTCTTAGTCCCTGTTGCCCTTGGATAAGTGTAATTTTCAAGGGTAATTTTAATACTCAAAGCAAACACTTCTCAATCACAGAAAAGTCCCTAATAACGCAGAAACAAGACACGAAATTTTCAGCCCTCTAAAACTCACTTTGGTGAATTGATGTTTCTATTGTAATTTTGAAGGGTGAAAATTGTACTTTAGGTACAAATCCCTCAGTTTCTTTATCTCTCATCATTGATAAAGAAAAAACTGCTTTGGTACCTTCATGACAACTATGTGTAATTGCTATTTCAAAAGAACCCACCATTTGACTGAAAAGTCACATGATCGACAAGACAGTTGGCCGACTTTTAAATTTACGTTCTTCCCTAAGTTTGAGGGTCTTGAAAACCACTAATTTTGATTTGTATGAATTTTCTATTTATTTCTTAAACATTTTAATTTCTTCATATCCCTTTTGAAAAATTATTTTCAACTTTTACTTTAAAAACTATGTGTATTGCTATGTTTTTCATTCGTTTGTATTGGCAACCTAAGGAGGAACCGGAAATTGCATTGAAAAACGAAGGTCGCGTTGTATTTTAAAATCTCTTTAGCAGCCCTCTTTTTATCCTGTATATTAATAGGCAAGCACGTTTCTTTAAAACCTTTTTTCTCAGCTCTTGTGCATCGCAGGGAAAATCTACGCATACTGTTAGAAAGATATTTTCATGTAGATCTGCAGAATCCCTTTACATATTAAAATAAGCTCAAAAATAAGCTCTAAAATTAATTTAAAATAAAAAAAATACATGGGCCTTAGGGTTGCCATGCTGGTGACGAAATATGAAAAGAAAATCAAAACAAATGGACGAAACTCCAATAATATGTTTTATTTACAGCGTGGGGTGAAAACAGAGAAGTCTGTACATTACATATTTTTGGTCGAATTTTCGACCACTGGACGACCTCTTGTCCTAATAAAACAACGGATTGCACAAACTATCAAGAGCTAAAAATTAGTTAAAACTAGATAGTAAAAACTATCCTATTAAAAATATTAAGACATTTATTATCTCATTCACATTGGTGAAAAATGAAATCTTTCTCCTCTGATAAAGAAATGTTGTTGATGAAGTCTGGTGGAGGAAGCCATTTGAAGCTGGGCCAACAACGAACACACGTCTCGAACAGGACTACTTGACTACTTGACCATTTGGCTACTTGAATACTTGGCTACTTGGCTACTTGGTCCACTACGTGCCAAAATTGGTGATTTATCTGATGATGACAACTGCCAATTGTTCCACAATGGCTATTGAACTTCTTTACAATTCAAAATCAATCTACCAACAAACAATTCATAGAATTGTTGACTAGAGATAGAAGTATGGATGAAACAATATAAAATTATTCTACATTGACTTATTCCTCCCATTTCACATACAAGTCACATTCCCTTGGGTAGTTTTAAAACACATATTGAAGTAATTGAATATAATATGAGCCTCAAGGTTGGTGTACCGATCAAAATTACTGATTTCTGTTTTTAATAACTAAATTATTTACTCTTAAAATACGATCGGCAGATGTATATGTGTTTTTTCCAACCATAGCGAAATATTAATGTTTTTTATTGTAATTATGGTATTATAACATCCGTACTACCAGCAATATCGAAAATAGTGTAACAGTAAATATCTAACTAAGGAAATCACTTAAATTGTATTTAGTTACTAGGTTTAATTGGGAATTGTTGCCATCTTAAGAGGAAAGGAAAGGGTAAGATGCGGGGTGATTGTGTGTGAGAAATAATTGACCTTTACGGTATTTAAATGTGACAACCCTCAGCAAAAGATGATTTCAGTACCTACAATGTTTATCAAATAGTCACTATTTCTTTAAAACTATTTGACAAATAATACAAAATTAATGCAATTTGAGGGATTAAAATAAGGAGGTAATTAGAATAATTATATTTTTTGCAAAAATATTATATTGTACTGATTATTGAGCGGAGCGAGCGAAGCGAGCGAAACTCTTATACTACACTCCTGCTTTTTTATTACAAATACTCCTCCTGAACGGCTGAAGCGATCTGCATGAAATTTAACACAGTCATAGTAACCAACCATGGGAAGGTATAAATCTGAAACGGTACAAATCGGACCATAGGACTTTTCCCTACATGAATGCAAACTTTTGGAAATTTAACATGGGCCTTATGGGTTAATTGGTCGCCATGTCATTATTTGCGAGTAAACACTAAAAAGTAAACAAGAGCCTCAACATTAGTCAACAAATCTACCACATGATAAATACAGTACAAAAGAAAAAATTGGATAATACTAAAGAGCATATTATAGTATATTGTATGTAATACGAAATGATTAACAATCAGTTCTATATTGAGTGATTAAACTCCATGCCGTTTATATTTAATTGTAAAATGGTTCTGTTCTTTTTAACAACAATGAATAGTTAACTAATTAGGCCTAAGTTTATGTTGCTTGGAGAAGGAGAAGATAAAACGAGGTCATTAAAAAAACACTACAACATAATTATACCAACAAAAATCACACCGCCCTTGATTTGCAAGAAACTTTGTAAAAAATGTTCTTGTAGGTAAAAATACAAAATCGTTTTACGAAATGAAATCACAACCACGTGGTTTACAGGTAAGGTTTAAGACTAAATGGTGTAACTTAGACAATAAAATAGTTGTATTGATAAATTTTATTGCACAATAGGGAAATTTTGAAAGTGGTTGACGACAATTTCTTACTTTTAACTGCTAAAATAAAACTAGACCTAAGTTATAGGCCTATACTAAGTGAAGCTAACCCCAATCCCTCACAACAATAATACTGGTAAACAGTTATTGAGGTAATTGAATTGGTGAGTTTTATGAATGTTCAATGCAAATAAGTCTTCTGTACAAATAAATGATTCTTTTTTTAATAATGAAGAAAGAAGACATTGAAAAAAAATAAAGAAAAGCAAATTCTACATACAATGGGTAATAATAATATAATAATAATCGTTATTGCCTTTTAATAATACAGGTATTGCTTAGGCCTACCATGATTCATTTGCAGTATCGAAATTATTGAGCGGAGTGAAGCGAAGCTCTTATACTACACTCACTGCCTTTGTATTACAAATACAGGTCAGGCTCCACCTGACAGGCTTAAGCGATCTGCAGGAAATTTGGCACAGTCATGTAACCAACCATATGGGAAGGTATAAATCTGAAATGGTAATATTCGGACCACAGGACTTAAACCAATAATAAGGGTTGCCGGAATTAGGCTGATGCACCATATTGCGTTTGGAATCTGTAAATAACTTACAGCATTTTATGTGAGCAAGACGTGCAATTAATGTAGACTTTGAATATCTATCTGATTGGAACATGTTCAATTCCTATTTGCAGTCTACAAATATGAATTCCACTAATGTGAACCAAATATAACACAATTCGTTGACTTGAACCCGACGTATCATTGACTTTGAATACTGCACATAGACATCCCATATAAGTGAAGCAGAAGTAGGCCTAAGCCTACCATTGACTTCGGATACTGCAATTAGGCATTTTATATGTGAACAAAATAAATGGACCATTGATTTATTGAGGATACTGCAAGTAGACTATTCATTTACATGTACCATTGGGTTTGGATACTACAAGTAAACAATCCGTCTACGTGAACCATACGTACTATTGACTTTAGAATCTGTAAATAGGCATTCCATTTATGCGAACCAAATATATCATTGGCATTGGATACTGCAAGTAGACATTTAATTTATGAGAACCAGATGAAACATAGAATACGGTTCCTGCAAGTAGACGATTCATTCACTTAATCCTGACTTATGATTGACTTTGGATACCTCTGCAAATAGGCATTCTATTTAAAATGCAAAAAAATCATTGATATTGAATATGCTGGCTCCGCTCAATATTGCAAGCAGACAACTGCATTGTACACCTAGTTTATATTTTCCTTGTAATTTATATTTTTTCTTTTGTTACAGGTATGTGGCGGTCTCCTCATTTCCGTATGTAAGTAAGTGTATTTACATACAGTACACAACTCGTTGTTATGAATCATTTCTTATTTTATCGTGCTTAATTATATTGTACAAAATGTAGACAATTTCGACATATGAGGCATTCTATATTTTGATCCTTTTTGAGCTAGAATATATTACTTAAATATTTATGAGATAATTTGAAATCAAAACAATTTATCATTGCATTGCACTTTGAATTCCTTTGCAATTTTCTAATGAAAAATTGTATCAACATTACGAATTTCGTTGTAGAAATGGGTTCGGTATATTAAACGTGATTTGATCGAATAATATTATTTAATAAACCTATCCACAATATTACACTTATATTGTATACTACTTTGTTATATTAATATTGTAAAACTTTTGCTGCATTTACTTAATCATTATCGCTAGTTTTATCAAACACACTGGCGCAAATGGTGGCATATCACGCTAGCTTTGTATAACACAATACCTCGTAAATATAAGTTTATCTCAATTAAGTTAAGTAAATTATATAAGTAAATTTTGGTCATGCTAAGACGTGGCGTTTTATAAATATAATTTAGTTTTATTTTTGTTCTAAATAGGTAGTTACGGTCAAAATATTTAAGTCTAATTGCAACTGCAAGAGTTGTGTTTTTACATGGGTTCTGTTTTTCTATTATATTGAATCTTTTATACATTTTTATATTATTTTCACTATAGTGCTTTATCCAAATTACTGTACTAATGATTATTGAAAATGATCAAGCTGGTTATTAAAACACAAGTTTCAATATGTTTCGTTATCAATGAAAACCACCTTCCAACTGTCGCAAACAAATTTGTAATGGAGAGCACATTTTCAATAGAGCAAATCTATTTAACTGCGTACCTGCATTGCTTGTAAGTATTTTAATATTGGAAACAATACAAATTTAGAAGTATTTTGGGTAAAGTAGGGGAAAATTATTTGAGTTGAAAGTAAAACGTTTTTGCTTTAACATAAATTTGTGTACGAAGATAAACAAAATGTTTGCTATTAGTTAACCCACATAAAAATTAAAAACAAACTGAATAAATTTGTTGTGATAGTTAACAATAAAAATAAGGAAAAATTAGGTTAACCAGCCAACCAGCAAACCTTGTTCGGAAACATCAGATGGTTGCACCGATTTTGTAACCTGACAAATGTTATTCAACACTGCACACAAATTCAACGACTTTTGAATGGTTTGTCATGTTAATTATCAATGGCGGGTTTAGTAACGACAGCAACTCTCCCCAGCTCTATCACTACTACCCATGTCGAAGGGAAGCGAGCTGGTCTAGTGGTAAAATTCAGGCTTATAGACTAAGGTCCCTTGTTCAAAACCCGCCAATCACCAATAGATTTTATCCATCCAATAATGCTGCAACCCTCTAGGTCTGAAGTAATGTGTAAAGTAGATATATTTTAAATAGTTCCTTGGGTTAGAACATCGCGTCCTAGGATGTACGGCGGGACACAAAATCGCTCGTGACGTCAGATCCAGTATTGTTTGTCTCCAGGTCCGGATGAGTGGAAGGATTCGAGGGGCGAGATTTGTGTTCGCCAGGTGAAGGTTGGGGGTGGCGGACGTTGAACCCTCCGTGGGGTCGTCGCCAAATGTGACGTCTGGTGTAGGGCTCTGCCCCTCGCAGCTGCCCCCGGGCACGAGACACGGCGGAGACGGGGGAGGATTCGCACGTGTTGACCCCTGGCACACCTTGGGGGTTTTAATTTTTAAATTGCCAAGGGTGTATGGACTTTAAGTTCATTTGGGAAAAAATCTGAAGTATTCCTTAAGTCGTTTGCAACGTTTGGGATTGTTATTGTCATACTTGTTAACCAACTATTATATTACTGCTTCAAACGATGAGGTAGGGACATTAGGTGCTTATTTGAACAAATATGAGTGAGGGATGAGTGTAGAATGAAGTAGGATTCGTTGGGTAGTTTAGTTACTAGCACCAGCTGGGCTGGGTTTTAGCCAATATTGAAAACTCAATGTGCAAAATCAGCAGTTTCGCAACTGGGCGCATTTTGGACCCAAATATGAGTGAGGGATGAGTGAAAATAGAGTAGGAGGCCTTATGTAGGATTGTTTTGAACACCAACTGTTTTCTTTTTTTGCCATTTATTAAACCACAATGATCAAGGACAGTAGTTTCGAAGGATCAAGAAGTTGCTGTATATTCTCAAAATCGAACAAGCAATTGAAAGTACAGCTTAAAGTATAGATGTTTAACTAAATAAACTTAGTATGAAGTAAGTCTGGTATATTCCGGGGTTGGTGGTTGTGTACCTATTGAATACAATGAAACACATTTTACAGAAAACGTTTGGAACCTTGTAAATTTGATTAACATTAACTGAAGCACTGTAAAAAAGTAACAAAACTTTTGGAGCTGTAAGGCCTGATGGATAAACCCTGTATTTTTTGTCTTAGGATTCAAGGCTCTTGTCAGGGATCGTTTTTCCCATGACTTCAGGCAAGACCTTGGGGTTGTAGCTCTATCATTTAAGAGTCATCATCAGTGGTAGTTATATCGGATATTAGTCCCGTAAGAAAAATGTTAAATTTGACAGAACGTACCATCATTTAAAGCAGTATGCCGGTGGTATTTATTAATATAGTTTTGAAAATTTATAATTATGTTTATAACGTAAAGTACTAGGGAATTAGGAAATCATATTTCAAATATTTGTTTTTGTCTTTTCTTAGTAAATTATTTAATTAAAGGTTTAATTAATTATCATTTACTTATTAATTGGAGCGAAAATAGCAAACTAAAATTCCATTCCCTAGAGGATCACTAAAGCTTAATTTTAACACCGCAATTATTATTTTATCACAACAGCTTTTTTTTAAATTCTGTTTACAAGTTAAAAGTTAGAAGTTCTGTCAGTTAACATTGCTCTTATGTGACTAAAATCTAAAATGGCTACCACTGATGAAGACTCTTAAGTTCCATTGGTAATTTGGCGGGATTCGAACCCAGAACCTCAGGGGTTGAAGCTATGCTCTTGCTCTACCACTAGACCAGCTCGCTCCTCGGCTAAATCTTGCAACGGGGTTTAATGCACTTGTAAAATCCACCTCGCCTTTAGCATTTGTAAAGTAATTATCCTTCGCATACAATGCTTGCAGTCAGCTCGACTGGACTTACAAGATTCAGGACAATTGCTTGTGAGATCGTGTTAGGGTGTTTCCACAAGCCTGACTCAGCTGTTTTCAGCTACCCCCTGAGGGCGAGGTGTCAGGTGTCATTGGACCTACCTTACCTCCATTCATAACTGTACAGTCTGTCGAGGGCTTACTGCTTGTCAGGTGTCTACTGAGTGGCAGTTACTGGACTTGGAATTTTAACTGCTATTCATTTATGTTGATGGTAGGGTTCCACGGTATGGTATTATATGACTGCATCTTTAAATTAGCGAAGATAGTGGCCCGATAGTCAACCTGCGAAGATGGTGTTCTTAATAATCAAACTTAGCATACACAGTTCCTATTTGAGGATGTGAGTGCCAGCAGACTAAAATCTTGAAACTCCGAAAAAATTACCGTGAGAACTATTTTCTGCAAAAGCGTAAATCCTGCTGTGAATATATATTTTAATTCAACCATTTTGACATTCCCGTTTATTTGCACTTTTGTGGAAAAAGGAATTTTCTCAATTTTACTGTTATGTAAACAACCAATACACATTGTACAATTTACACACACCAATCCCTAAACATCAAACTTCTTTTTGCCAAGAAACACGCTCTGTACAGTGGCATAACACTTTTCTATTCACTTTGATTTTCTCTTAAACTTGAACGAAATTTGTTAAAATTTAAAAAAAAATCTCTGTTTGTAAAGCTTACCTGCTACAACGCGTATGAATTTTTAACTAAAATCAGCTCCAAGAATAGGGTTGTAAATATTTATGCGTAAAACTGTATTATTTGTAGTTATGATATGTAAGCCAACTTTTATTTGAATTTGTGATCTAGCCAATACAACTTGTGTATTGCTAATTCTGGCTGAATATACGATTTTATGTAATTTTATCTCCTAAAGATCTAGATTCATTAGTTGATTGTCCAATTGTAGTCTTAAGGAGGTGACTACGATTGAATCGACAAAAAAACTCACCGACATTAGGGATACGTAGCAGCAATCAATTTTCAGGACAAGCTTCTATTCAATAGCGGGGTTTGGAACAACGGTCAGAATTTTGCCAGCAACGTGAACCCCTTGCGGAGACCAAGATTCTAGAAAGAATTTAAGTACTCAAACTTCATCAATATGAAACATACAAAAAGGCTCCAGATCCTACAATAGGATGAGAAGTCTACACGCATTATTTAAAGTCAATTAATTGTGCACACTATAATGATGCGTAATGAATGTCGTGTCTCCTAATCTGCCAACTAAACGAAGACAACGTGTAGAGCTTGAGTCAGGAGGTGACTCATTTGGCCAGTCTTCTATCTACAGCGTGTGCCAAAACTCGAGCACTGACGCTCAAATGCTTTCTGCATAAACAACTTCGCCACTTTTTGGCACCCGGGGTATTTTGTCTTCAGCAAATGTTACAGCCATTTCCCAACAGTTTCTATGCATCACAATTTGTAGTTGCAAGCACGTAGGGGCGTATCTAAAATCATTTTAACGTTTGGGAACGCCACAGACTTCAGATTTCTCAGTACAGTACTAGCTAAGGCTCTTCTCAAAATATCAGAAATATGTGAAGTCGATAATGTGCTTGTTGTAACTAAAAGTTTAGTTTTTAGATAAAATTAAAGAGATTTTTTATCTTAGCACAAATATTTTAAGTGTTAGGTATGCTTTTTCGGTAAAAAGTAAGGAAAGAATTTCGGGTTATTGAGGGAAAAGCAAAAAAGTGTCGACAATTTTGAAGTTTTCCCCCACACTCTTTTTCCAAAGGGTCATTGAGGTCCAAAGATTTGGGGAAATGTTAATTTATCATCCCTGAACAACATCCCCAAGTTTCATTAACTTCCTATCTTCTTCCATCCAACCTCACTTTTTTACCTGACGACTGCACTAATAGGTGAGTTCCACCTTTGACTATTAATACAACAACTTCTGTATCCAATAGTCAATGGTTCCACATAATCGATAGTTGATTGTTATGGTTTCCTCATTTATTTGTACTAGGCTAACAAAAAGTTTAAGATTTAAATTCAATTAAAGGAAAGTTTGGAACCTAATCAAATATTATATTTAAAAATTTGTGAATTCCACATTATAATTGTTTGTCAGTCGCATTCTACTGACGCATATTTTTGTACCTAAAGGCAAATATATATTTAGCATCATCGTTAAGAAAAAATCAGTTATTACCTCACCATGTGTTAAATCCACAATAACTGCGTATAATGTGTAATTACCGGAGAAGGCGTTAACCCTTTCCATCGCATCAACGTAAACAATGTTAACAACGGTATTTTTGTTTTCCTCGCTGATTCTGAGGATGATATCATCAGATGTTGACGTGTTAAACTCGATGACAAGTCGATACCTTCGGTGATATTGTGGAAACTTGTAGAAAAGTTCATTATCGCTGATTAAGCTAAAAATTTGTTGTACCTGCCTTATTAGAGTGTCTTTATATTAGCGAATTTCCCATCAAAGGAGTAAGTTATTACTGTAGGTCTCATAGTAAGACCTGGACCAGGAACCGATTTAATTTTTCGTTTGGTGGATCCAGAGGCATAACCCGTTCAGATTCATGTATATATTAGTCCACTAATATGATAACTCGAGCCAAAATTATCCAATTTTGATTAAATTTGGTACACACGTGTAAATCTACAATTATTCTCTCTTTATGCAGGTTTTCTGCTGCAGGGGTATCTATATACTCCCCCAATTTATGGCATTCATTGCTTCAATATAACACGCTACATAAAAGTTTGTTAAACAACAAAACTAGCCAACAGGCTGTGGATTGGGTAGATTGTTTGTACTCAAATTAATCAAGGGGTTCTTGAAGTATTCTTCTCATTATAACATTTGTGTTGCTGTTTCAATCGTGGGGAAAAGACAGTAGCCTTTTAATTGTTCAAAGTTTTACTCAGCTGTCAGGATCCAGGCCAGGCAATGTAACAGCTGATCTTGATTGGATAAGCTACGCGGATCATCTACCACTCTACTCTACACACTGGATATGTAAATAAAGTATTCGTAATTAAATTCTTTTATTTAATTATCACCTAATTTTCCATAAAGTTTACCAATTTACGCCATACCTACCATTACTGTATTCTATGTATCCTTCCCAATTCATGTTTCGTTTTCCAAACCCTGTACTCTCTATTATTTCTGAAATTAGGGCAAATAGCAACAAAATGAAAAACTGCTTCATATTCTTGCAAATTGCACAATCTAATACTTTTTCCAATTACAAGTTTAGCAATATTTTTTGGTAAACGAGATTCTAGCAAATTAAAAACTCAAACAATTGAAGTTGCTTTAGTTTGTAGAGTAAAGGAATGCAATTTTTCATAACATGTTTCCAAGTAAACAATATAGTTGGAAGTGTTATGTGCCAATCTGAACATATTTTTTATAAACTTTCCTGAACATTTTCTAGCTAAGAAATTTCGGAAAGCCCCCAAACTTGTGCGCCGTAACACAAAATAGCTCTGAAAATAGATTCAAACAAAACATATTATTTTAATTTGCAGTGGAACTTTGTTGTTATCTACCAGCTTTTGCTATACTGAATTAATTGCGTAATTAGTTAGCCTGTTTTTCTCTATGAAATGTCTTTCCTGTTGTAAATAACATTAAAAATAAGTGTGATTGTTGACTGATGGTTCAAAACTAATTCTTTCGGTTTTTAAGTGAAGGAAATGTTTATTAGTTTAATTCTCCAGTGTTTTGGGAGACTGGTTCGTGCATTGTGCAGTGTTTTATTCGCCGTTTAAATAATATTCATTGCGATCATTGCAATACCAAGTTTTATACCACAACAAGTATCGATAGGGTGAGTTTCAATAAAAAAGTTTACGTTTATACAAGTTTTTGTGTTTTGTTGTCATATTTTATGATATTGGAAACATCCTACATCTACGTCTCAGTAGGATTGAGTATTTAAAAGTTTTGCGATATTTAAGACCGTCAGCTGTTTCTAAATTAATTCACCATAACAGCTGTTATTTTCGTTTTGTCTCATTTCCAAAGTTAATCGTGTTAAATTTTTCACTAGTTCACATCAAGTAGCAACTTTTGTTTTATTTGGCTCCAAAACCCCCAATGTTTTGCAGTCTATACTGCCGCCGGTGATAATTTTTGACCGAACACTTTTTTGGCGGGAAGGTTTGTTGATTTGGAGGGTAATGTTCGCAGTTACCACATCCTGCTGAGCATCTGCTCTGGTTGTGGTTTGTTCTTGTCTTCTTCCACACATCCGGTGAGCTACTTGACATATCGCGTGGTTAATTAAATAACCTACCCTTGTATTTTCATCTCTATAAAGTATATTTTTTATGCACTAACCTTGCAGGATTGTGTGCAAATTGTATTTTAGTGTAAGTCATAGGAATATTAAAGGCCTTTCAACTATTTGTTAGAGATAGACTACTTGACTTACCGCATGATTAATTAAACTAGAGGTCGTCCAGTGGTCGAAAACTCGACCAAATATATGTAATGTGCAGACTTCTCCATTTTCAACCTACGCTGTAAATAAGCATGTGATAAACATGTAAAATACATGTGATTGAATTTTCTTCCATTTGTTTTGATTTTCTGTTTATATTTCGTTGTTATATAGATAACCTCCACCTCGTATTTCATTCTCTAAAATTTAATAATGTTAGTAGTTGTTAATAGCGAAATTGTGAGAATTTGATAAATATATATATTTAAGGTTGTAGATTAGGAAAAATGAAAATGTTTGTTGTCGTCATCAATATTATAAAAGGGCGTGCATTATTTGCCCAATCTCTGTTTTTTTTTACCTATCATATTTGGTTTAAATTATTTTTTCCACTCAAGTATCAAAGTCTTTGACGTAAAATAAATTTCTTATAGAAATAATAGTACAATTGTGATGAATTAAAGTTTAACATCAATTCATAATTCAAAACCAAACGCAAACTATGGAAATAATTTAATGTTTAGGTAAAATGTTTGAGCTTTTAAACGATAATATTAAATACAACAATAATAAGTACCCCTATAAAATTTGCATTTTTATGCTATAGATGGTGCTTAAAAGCTGTGTTCAATACAGTAGTAGCAAACTGCATCTGATTGCCACAACACGAACTTCGAATGTCCTGTACGCTAGTCCTGCAATTTGAGTAACACTCACAACTGCTCAACAGAAAATCACGAGTCGAATTCTATGTACAAGAACATATAGACATTTCATATAGATGCTATTCGTCATCTGTATACAGATCTTACCTTATGGCATCAACCAATAACAACAATAGGAAATCCCAAGTGTCGTGGAAAACTGTGGTGGACAACAATCAGATTTTGGCAAAACCGGTCATAAGCACGGTTTCCTAATGGCGTCACTGATACAGCGTGTTTGAATATTGTGACTTTTAGCGTTTATCATTTATGGTTCTGCATTGAATTTTGCCTTAAAAATTCGTTCATTAAATTAAATGGAAGATTATTTCAAATTGTTGTCTTCATTGTCCAATGAGAATTCCACTAATTAGCCTTGGGACTAGGGCTTAATTTTTGTAAATCATTAGATGAATTGAATCACTTCTTAAGTATTGTATGTGTTGGCAATTTTTCTTTTGGGATTCAACAAATGTATAACTTAAAGCGACATTCACTATTCGTTAGATCATTATAGTCAAAAGTTAGATGTTGTGATTGAACAACGGTTGGGGTTGAGAATCTTGCTGTGATCTTGCTATTAAGCCGTTAACTTTAAAAGCCATAAATACCAACATCTGGTCTTCTTCAACTGTCATATGCTGTGAGGTTGTTACCTGATAAGAAATGTAATTACTGTATGCAGTTCCAAAAGTGTTTTTCTCGGTGGAAGAATGTTTAAATGCTAAGACTAATTGTTTGATAGATTGACTGTGATGTATTCTTTCTGTGACGGTGTTTATTGTAACTGACCGTAATTTGTTGGTAAATCAAGTTACTTTATTCTGGAGCTTTCTAAAGCAAAAATGACATGTTTTAAAGAACAGAACTGGTCAAGACGGGATGAATCTATATTATTAAAAGAATTTGTTGTATTTTTGTGTGCAGCAAATCGACCCCATAAATATTTATTTTTATAGGCATATTGGGTATCAATTTAAAGCTCTTGTCCTCTAAATGTGCCTTTTGCGGGTTTGGATTATATCCCATGAAGTTCTTCGTCCTATAGGCTTTTAAAATTCCATAGTTTGTGCTGAATTATGTTGTCAATCATTTGAACATTTTCCAGTTTACATTTGTTTACATCCATACGAAAATGGGGTTATCTGTAGCATAGATAAAACATACTAGTCTATGTCTGTAGTTGGTGATGATTCAGTGAATTCATGTAAAATGTGTTAATGCTATTTGTATAAAACGTAAAGAAGAGAATTACTTACGTTAGGTTTTGTGTTGTGGTAGGATTTTGTTTCTCCATAGTATGTTTTATTGATATTTTAGGGTGTTAAAGTAAAATATTGTATTGTTATTTGTTTAAAATGTACAGAAGTAAATGACTTACGTTAGATTTTATGTTTTATTGAATGTTTTATTAGTATTTGTAATTTTTCTAAGATACCTAGAAGAGATCGCGCACGTAATAAGGGATATGATGAGAAATAATCGTTTTCATCCTTATCAACTATATATCAAATATATCACGGATTTTAAAGTCACGATGTGACGCAGGCTGCTAGTATTTATTTATCTTATTAACACATTGCCAGTCATTGCAAATCAGCTGATTCAAATTATTTGATGACTTTAGTCACCATTCTCACGGGGGATCACAAGTGCAGACCCGGAAGTGATCCAAGTCACCCGCGTCTTTTGTTCCAGTACGTTATGGCATGTACCATCCAAGATGGCGCCCGGCCAACGTCGGTTTTCCCGCCGCCATGTTGTCGGAGCCCTTGGCCGCATACCTGGTGTCCATTCATCTCTTGCTCACCTGTGATTGGTCCAACGGTCGGAGATGTTCGGCGGTGTCCGGTCGTCTTCGGACGTCTTCGTGCGCTAGTCGTCCGCCCGGGATTATTTTGAAACTCTCACAGTCGGACCCCGCTTTTAACTCGCGCTCACAATTATTTTAGGGAACTTTATTTTGAGGTTGTTGTTGTTGTGTTTATAACTTTTGCGGGTTCCCATCGCCTTCTTCTCAGTAAGTAGTCAGCCGGCTGAGTAGATCAGCTGTGCTGCTTTTTATTTCTAGTTTTATTACATTTTATTGTGGTTGCGGTGTTGTGCCTATCTGGATTATACCGAGATGGAGTAAGTGGCCGCCATTTTGTAACATGTAGTGGTGCATACTGTACAATCTGTAGGGCTACTTCGATGCCAATAATTCAATTTTAAAAATGTGTGCTACTTATCCTTAATGACGTCACTACCATCGAGGTTCAGCATTGTAACGCAAGGTCATGCAGTATTTTGTTTAGAGACTGTAACTTGGCTTCCAGAAACCTAAATTTGTATTTGTTTTTAGTTCGAGGAAATTTGTATCAAGTCAAATGTAGAAAAAAGTGTTTCTCCCTCCCAGATTTTTTTCTAAAAGTTACTTCAGTGAAGCTGGACTCTCTAGTCATGACTATCGTCTGAGTATGTAGATTTTGTCTGAGGAATAGTCAGATTTATACCAAGCGATCGTAAAACCTAAACTAATTGCATACATAATTAGTTTGTATGACAATCGTTAGTAGAATAGTTGATTGCTTGATAAATAATTCTCTAACCTGGTGAAGGCGATGGACCGAACGCGGTTCAATTGTCACAACAGTGAATCTCCCCTTCCTTTTTTCTACGAGTAAAATTCTGTCCAAATAATATGTTTTTATACTTAAGTTACTCTGTGATACATTATTGAATTGGTGGCAATTCATATCGTTCACACTATTTAATTTTTTGTTTCATAAATGCTCTAAAATTCAAATACAAAATGGCTAGCCAAGTGATCCAATTGAAACAAACTGCAAAAAACTACTTGCGAACCATAGTTCATGTAACCGTAAGCTATACTCCAATAATATATTATCTAATATTGAATAGTACTGTATATTATGATTACTAAATAAAATATGAAATGAAATTTTTTGCGTGTGTTATTTATATTATGCTTCTGACTATGACATGGTTTTACAATAAAAGCTTGCCTTTTGATGCGTGAGTGAAATCATTAAAAATGCAACATTTTCGTCCATTTTCATCTTGTATAAAGATTAGTTAGTAAAAGGATGTCCACTGATTCAAAATTATGTCTTTTGGGGTTTTGTATTTCTTTTTGGTAGATTGACTGTTTGTATTAAAATGGAAAGTAATGAGAATAAGTGCATATCTAGAAAACAAAATGGAATCTGGTTAGTAATGTGGTATAACCTTAAATTGCAGGTCTAAGTAATGTGAATATAAATAAGTAAAGTCAGAAAGACAGAAGTAAGATTTATGTTGAATGTTACGTAAAAAGAAGCCTTTTGCTGGCTGCATTTGTTGACAAACTTTTCACTTCAACACCACAACTGCAATTGCTTCTCTACATATTATTTTGTTCTATAAAGTTAACCATTTAAAATCTGTTTATGGGGAAAATTAATGTTACAAAATAATGTTATTTCGATGTATAACGTTTTGTAGATCCGTTTTACTATTTAAATAAAATTTATGATTAGTTACAAGGTTATAATGTACGATTGCTTATGCTATTGCACCACGTTTTTTAGCTTCAAATTTTTATATTACATCTGATTTGACTGTAGTTTTTTATATGCTTATCTATCCATTCATAAGCTGATAGAGCAACCTGGAAGCTACACTTAATATATATATATCATAAAAGGCTAAAATGGCATGTCCATCAAGAAAAAGGACAATAACCGCTTATACAGGTACAGTACTATAATCCTTGATGGATAGGCTGCTACGTTGCATTTCTGTCTACTGGGAAAGATAAATAATTAAAAACTTTTTGTAAGCTAGAAACACTTGCATTATTGAACAATGCTGCATAGTCCATGGTAAAAATATATTTTGTGGAACATCAGAAAACTTAATCAAAATCGAATGGTTTTCGCTCGAACTATCGTACTAAGGAACACCTACATGTTCATAAATATGTATTTAAACGGATTACGTTTTTGGTCTCTGGAGAAATCAAAACGAAAAAAGTAAATCAGGGTCTTACTATCAGACTATGATAATATTGTATTTCCTATATGGGAAATTCGCGGCGAACTGTTGAGAGCTCACCGGCTCAGTAACTTTGAAAGCTATTCTAAAACTAGCCGTGACATTTTGATACAACATCTCACAGATATGACTCTTGTTATGTTTAGTTGTATTAGGCAGTTTTATCCGGTGCTATGTATGCGTATACTCACTCTCTTACTCCCATGGCTATGGATACCCAAGGTGGTATTTGGCCTCGCCAACAAGTTGTCCCCATCTCTCCCTGTTCTCTGAATCTTCTTGCCTTGCTCTCAATTTTGTATATCTTTCTCCTCCAGGTCCTTCCAGCGATTCTTGAGGTCTTCTTCTGGGTCTTCTTCTCACCTTTGCCTCCAAACTTCTTGCTTCTCCTTATGTCTGGGGAATGGCACGTGTCTCTGATTTATTGGTTGTGCCTAATTCTCCATCCTTCTCCCTCTCTAGGTCCAAATATTTTCCTCGAAATTCTGTTTTCAAATGAAACCAACTTCTTTTGTATCAAATTCTTTAAAATTGCTGAATTAAGTCTGCCTCAAAATCTAAGGTGGTGATTGTTTTGGTACATTTTAAATTTTAAAATCATAAATCAACATCAAATTATAGAATCCTCGGTGTGCATGTATTTTCAACACTAATTGATGATTTTAAATATTGCTAGTAGTACTGATTATTTAAAAATTGAGTTTTGTAGCACATCATATTTTGTATAATCACCTCTAACCTTTGATCACATCTTGTGAAAATTTGTTAGTAGAAGTCTCTTGACTTAGTTTAGTCTCTCAATGGTATTTTTCGAGTCAGAAGTTACCGATAAGAAGCAGATATTTCACAGTATACAGGTGTGTCTTTGGTGTTCATGAATTAAAGTTTTGCAAGCAGAAGATTTGGAACGTGTGGCCATTCACCCCTTCCATTGTTGTATAATCCTCTTCGCTCGAACGAGCAATTTTGTCTGAAGGCTAGACTTTCCTGAGGGGTTCTTCAATTCACTCTCCAGTCTCATTAGTGGAATTCATCTAGGATTTAGGAGAAAGACAAGTTGGAATTTTACGTAAACCCTTATTGCCTAATAAAGTACAGGGATAAAATTAAGACTCTCTCTGGACTGGTAAAGGATTGGAACTATATTTTGTGTAGGTATTGAAATTATCACTTTGTGGTGTGAGTTTACTAAATCTCTAGTGCCTTACATAACATTTAAACGTGGACCAAATTGGTTAATATTTAGTAATGTTCTCGCAATTTAAATTTGTGTAATAACTGTTCCCAAGAAGTCGGCACGTGAAAGTGTGGCTTTTGACTGACTGAGATTATCTGTCACTTAGATTCCGGCCATTTACTTTACGCAATGATCAAGGGTACCTGTGCCCAGTTGTGAACCATCAACCATTGTCAATATTCTGCCAAAAATCCAACAAATCACCTAATAATTTATCTAAAGACATCTGCTAAGTTTGCGTAGGCTTACGTATTTTAAGCTGACTATGAATGTGAAACGAATATAGAATCAGAGTTGAACTGTGTTCATTTGTCACTGACGAATATCAGTAGTTAGGAAAGTTTATTTAAATTATGATGATCAAAACCACTTTTCCATCTGAGGGCCATGAACAAAATGTTTAACTTTCAGCAAATGATCCAATATATTTCTTCTCTGTACTTTGCGCACCTATTTTAAGCTAAATATGAACTCTGGGTATGTGAACATATTTTAGGGTGATCAGTGTAGATTTTTACTGATTATGATTAGCGGTTCCCTTACCTCTATAGGACAATTTTGGAATCCAATGGTCAATGGGACTCAGGTCCATCAACAATTGTCAATTTTCTACAAATATTCCAAAATGTTGACACTGGCCATGAAACGCCAGTTGACGTCCTGTAAGTTCTTTTCTTGTGTCCCGTCACTACCGAGTAGCACGGGGATGTTGGGAGTATGATCTACATTATCTCCCCCACTTCTAGTGCTCTATGGCTATTTACGGTTTACGGCCGTGTCCCGTGCGGCGTGTCTCGGCACGCGTGTAGAGCAGCTGCTTACTCTGACTCCCCAGGACGGAAATCCGGCGCACATCTTGCATCTTGCATCTCCGGGCGATGAACCCCGCGGCGCTACCATCCCCTGCCGAGGAGTCGGGGTGTCGTGATGTATCTGCCGGGGCGTATTCAAAGTTGAATTGAATATTTCGCCCTTAGGCCGAAAAGACTTTGCTGGACCCGAGATAGTGTTTTAAGTTTTCGAAGTCTCCTTCTTCGACAACATGAAAAGCAGTTTCATCTGAGCTTAGAGTAAAGAGAGGCCGCGTAAAATTTGTATTTTTTTTTAAGAGAAGACATTTTTCTTCACACTACAATTCTGTACAATGGTTTGCTAAGGTTGTACAAAACGTATTGGATTAAACAGTTCACCTAACTACAATAAGTAGATCGACCGCACAGCTATAATTGCTAGGAAATTCCAAACAGAAGAAATAGTGTGTCCAAAATGTGACTTAACCTGGTTATTTGTTGCAATAATTCAGCACCTGAGCTCATCGTTTCCCTTTTTCTAGTTTAATAGTTTTTGTGTTTTTTTTTTTTTTTTTTTTTTTTTTTTTTGTAGCCCAATGATTATTTGGAGGTAAATACAATAATTATAACAAGACAATATAAGAAACATTAATTTTGAAAACGAATATTTTGTTTCAAGTCATAAATGTCTAATCTGGCTATTTCTTAAGAATGTTTTCGTATGTGCTACCAGAGATGTTTGCGTTCGACGATTCTCGTGGCTGAAAGTCGGGAGAAGCTGCCAGCATCTGACGCGAACTGACCTTCTGAGCGCTGAAAAGATGCCAAATATACAACGTCTTGTCTCAGGCTTTGAAATACTCAGTTAGCTGTGGCTCAAATGTTGCCAACTCTACAACGTCTTGTCTCATGCTTTGGAATACTCCGCTGGCTGTGGCTAAATGTTGCCAACTCTACAACGTCTTGTCTCAGGCTTTGGAATACTCAGTTAGCTGTGGCTCAAATGTTGCCAACTCTACAACGTCTTGTCTCAGGCTTTGGAATACTCAGTTAGCTGTGGCTCAAATGTTGCCAACTCTACAACGTCTTGTCTCAGGCTTTGGAACACTCAGTTAGCTGTGGCTCAAATGCTGCCAACTCTACAACATCTTGTCTCGGGCTTTGGAATACTCAGCTAGCTGTGGCTCAAATGTTGCCAACTCTACAACGTCTTGTCTCAGGCTTTGGAATACTCAGTTAGCTGTGGCTCAAATGTTGCCAACTCTACAACGTCTTGTCTCAGGCTTTGGAATACTCAGTTAGCTGTGGCTCAAATGTTGCCAACTCTACAACGTCTTGTCTCAGGCTTTGGAATACTCAGTTAGCTGTGGCTCAAATGTTGCCAACTCTACAACGTCTTGTCTCAGGCTTTGGAATACTCAGTTAGCTGTGGCTCAAATGTTGCCAACTCTACAACGTCTTGTCTCAGGCTTTGGAATACTCAGTTAGCTGTGGCTAAAATGCTGCCAACTCTACAACGTCTTGTCTCGGGCTTTGGAATACTCAGCTAGCTGTGGCTCAAATGTTGCCAACTCTACAACGTCTTGTCTCAGGCTTTGGAATACTCAGTTAGCTGTGGCTAAAATGCTGCCAACTCTACAACGTCTTGTCTCAGGCTTTGGAATACTCAGCTAGCTGTGGCTCAAATGTTGCCAACTCTACAACGTCTTGTCTCAGGCTTTGGAATACTCAGTTAGCTGTGGCTAAAATGCTGCCAACTCCACAACGTCTTGTCTCGGGCTTTGGAATACTCAGCTAGCTGTGGCTCAAATGTTGCCAACTCTACAACGTCTTGTCTCAGGCTTTGGAATACTCAGTTAGCTGTGGCTAAAATGTTGCCAACTCTACAACGTCTTGTCTCGGGCTTTGGAATACTCAGTTAGCTGTGGCTCAAATGTTGCCAACTCTACAATGTCTTGTAGGCTTTGGAATACACAGCTGGCTGTGGCTGAAATGTTGCCAACCCTACAACGTCTTGTCACGGGCATTGGAATACTCAGCTAGCTGTGGATGAAATGTTGCCAACTCTACAATGTCTTGTCTCAGGCTTTGGAATACTCAGTTAGCTGTGGCTAAAATGTTGCCAACTCTACAACGTCTTGTCTCAGGCTTTGGAATACTCAGCTAGCTGTGGCTCAAAAGTTGCCAACTCTACAACGTCTTGTCTCAGGCTTTGGAATACTCAGTTAGCTGTGGCTCAAATGTTGCCAACTCTACAACGTCTTGTCTCAGGCTTTGGAATACTCAGTTAGCTGTGGCTAAAATGTTGCCAACTCTACAACGTCTTGTCTCGGGCTTTGGAATACTCAGCTAGCTGTGGCTCAAAAGTTGCCCAATATACAACGTCTTGTCTCATGCTTTGGAATACTCAGCTAGCTGTGGCTCAAATGTTGCCAACTCTACAACGTCTTGCCTCAGGCTTTGGAATACTCAGTTAGCTGTGGCTAAAATGTTGCCAACTCTACAACGTCTTGTCTCGGGCTTTGGAATACTCAGCTAGCTGTGGCTCAAAAGTTGCCAAATATACAACGTCTTGTCTCATGCTTTGGAATACTCAGCTAGCTGTGGCTCAAATGTTGCCAACTCTACAACGTCTTGTCTCAGGCTTTGGAATACTCAGTTAGCTGTGGCTAAAATGCTGCCAACTCTACAACGTCTTGTCTCGGGCTTTGGAATACTCAGCTAGCTGTGGCTCAAATGTTGCCAACTCTACAACGTCTTGTCTCAGGCTTTGGAATACTCAGTTAGCTGTGGCTAAAATGTTGCCAACTCTAGAACGTCTTGTCTCATGCTTTGGAATACTCAGTTAGCTGTGGCTGAAATGTTGCCAACTATACAACTTCTTGTCTCATGCTTTGGAATACTCCACTGGCTGTGGCTCAAATTTTGCCAACTCTGCAACTTGTTGTCTCATGCTTTGGAATACTCAGCTAGCTGTGGCTGAAATGTTGCCAACTATACAACTTCTTGTCTCATGCTTTGGAATACTCCACTGGTGGCTAAAATTTTTCCAACTCCACAACTTCTTGTCTCAGGCTTTGGAATACTCAGCTAGCTGTGGCTAAAATGTTGCCAACAGTACAGCGTCTAGTCTCAGGTTTTGGAATACTCAGCTAGCTGTGGCTAAAATGTTGCCAACTCTACAACGTCTTGTAACAGGCGTTGGAATACTCAGCTAGCTGTGGCTAAAATGTTGCCAACTCTACAACTTCTTGTCACTGGCATTGGAATACTCAGCTAGCTGTGACTGAAATGTTGTCAACTCTACAACTTCTTGTCTTGGCTTTGGAATACTCAGCTAGCTGTGGCTGAAACGTTGCCAACCCTACAGCGTCTTGTCTCATGCTTTGGAATACACAGCTAGCTGTGGCTGAAATTTTGCCAACCCTACAGCGTCTTGTCTCATGCTTTGGAATACTCAGCTAGCTGTGACTGAAATGTTGTCAACTCTACAACTTCTTGTCTTGGCTTTGGAATACACAGCTAGCTGTGGCTGAAACGTTGCCAACCCTACAGCGTCTTGTCTCATGCTTTGGAATACTCAGCTAGCTGTGACTGAAATGTTGTCAACTCTACAACTTCTTGTCTTGGCTTTGGAATACACAGCTAGCTGTGGCTGAAACGTTGCCAACCCTACAGCGTCTTGTCTCATGCTTTGGAATACTCCGCTGGCTGTGGCTGAAATGCTGCCAACTCTACAACGTCTTGTCTCAGGATTTGGAATACTCAGCTAGCTGTGGCTAAAATGTTGCCAACTCTACAACTTCTTGTCACTGGCATTGGAATACTCAGCTAGCTGTGGCTAAAATGTTGCCAACTCTACAACTTCTTGTCACTGGCATTGGAATACTCAGCTAGCTGTGGCTCAAATGCTGCCAACTCTACAACGTCTTGTCTCAGGCTTTGGAATACTCAGCTAGCTGTGGCTAAAATGTTGCCAACTCTACAACTTCTTGTCACTGGCATTGGAATACTCAGCTAGCTGTGGCTGAAATGCTGCCAACTCTACAACGTCTTGTCTCAGGCTTTGGAATACTCAGCTAGCTGTGGCTAAAATGTTGCCAACTCTACAACTTCTTGTCACTGGCATTGGAATACTCAGCTAGCTGTGGCTAAAATGTTGCCAACTCTACAACTTCTTGTCACTGGCATTGGAATACTCAGCTAGCTGTGGCTGAAACGTTGCCAACCCTACAGCGTCTTGTCTCATGCTTTGGAATACACAGCTAGCTGTGGCTGAAATTTTGCCAAATATATAAAGTGTTGTAATTTGCATTCTGTGACAATTATGTCTTCTTCATGTCATTTATCTAGTGAATCTAAACTTATTTACTAAGTTATTATTCTGAAAAAAATGTCCAACCTATTATATTATTTGAGCACTTTCAGAAACTTATGGCACTGGCCAAACTATTCCAACACTTTCGAAGACATCCTGACACTTTCAGACGTATGTCACTTACTTAATACTTGGAAACATTACACGATTCAAAAACTTAGGATACGTGTTACTTTACTATTACTTTTCCAGATTTTATATACTAACGCGAATATTTCGACGTTTTTAGAAAAATATAACCTAAAGATATTTTTTCTTTCCTAAGATATTCAACAAGGATTACATTCAACAAAAATATAGCGAAAAATTTCTTGATTTTGGATGACTGATTTTGTACATCCGAGTAAGTTTATTGTAGTTGGCCCAACTTTGCCCAGATACAATATTGACACACTTTTAATTTACTAAATAAACTTTCATTTTTTATCATTCCAATCCGGATGAGCCGTAGATGGTATACAATTACAATTCTAGAAAAACCTAAACAAAGCTATTTATCGTGGCTTAAATTCACGCAATTTTCTATCTTGTACTCTTTCCTATAGATTTTACTTTACGTCGTTCAAACTCCTCACCTTGGACAGACCACATGTTTTCGTCACTTTTACTTGTTTATGCCAATTTCATTATTGATTCGGCATTAGGTAAATGTCAACAGTTGTTTCTTATGGCTGACATCCGCGTTGTCAATAGATACAACAACACGAATGTTTTGTTGACATCGGTTAAAAACTTTCACAACTTAAGATTAATAGTTTTTCTTGTTGATATTAAATAATTATGACACTTAACAATCCATGTTTTATTTGTCTCTCAATAACCCTGTTCCCCATTGTTTACATGATGGTGTGTTCTGATAGGTGGCAATTTCAGTGAACACTTTGGTTGACATGGCGAGTTAATGCGTTTCTTAATTAGCTCTCCGTTCTGAAGCCAATTATGGGTTTTGGTGGCGAGCTCTTAATTGGTGGTCTGCCTAATTGGACGAAAATTACAGATTTTTTTCCTACGGTGTACCTGTGACGTATTTGTCAATTGTTTTATAATTGTTATTCATCATAAAAATTGTCTAGCCTGTTCAAAATTGTTAATAGGAACAATTGTTTGTCATTTTTCAGTAAATATTGTGATCAATAATCTTTGAAAAGCCATTGTTCAATTTCAAAAAGTCAATTAGTAAAAAATAAGATTTGCAGAAACTTATGTCTTGTCGCTAAACGTTCCCCAATCAAAGTTATCGCTGGTTAATTTTGTTTGAGGAGTTAAAATCTATTTGGTACATTAACCCAGAGTCTAGGTACTTTTTTACATTCTACATAAGAACATTTAAAGGCAAACTACGATATCGGGTTTTAGCTTAAATCCATCTTTTAGTATTTGTGGTTGTAAGTTTGTATTGTGTAAAAAAGCTATGTTGAATTTTTTTCTCGAGTAGAAATAGTTATTTTCACAACGTCTTTGGGTGTATTATTTACAGGTTTACAAAAAATTGTAATAGGTAATAAACCTATGGTCTGGTATGGTATGGAATGGAAATATGGTTATAGGTTAAAAAAATATTATACCTATGAATATTTTTCCTATATGATAATGATTAACTCGTCAAGTTTTAAATGATACCATAAAAGATTTGCAGATTATTGGTATGAGATTTAAATGTATGTGTACTGCGGTAATCCTAAACAATTATTTGTTAAATTTAGCAAACTTTAACTAGACCCTAGTTTTACAGTGAAACAGCTGTAGTATTCTGTTAACAATACACGCAAGTATTCTGCATGCTCAGGATGGACAAATCGTAAACGTATTTCACTATATTAACCTATTCAAATTATCCTACTTGCGCGAAACGCTCCAGCTATTGCAATTCATTTAACGCTTGAATAAGTTAAATCTCACAAATCTCTTGAGGAATCACGTAAAACAATGTGGGAAAGTTTTATTTTCTATAAGATTATACCCAAGATAAATCCCAAAGTGATGAAATATCTTGGAATTAGTGTGTAGCAAAATTATAATAAGTTGCATTTTATGATAGTATAGATCATTTACATTTATGTTATGATTATTTTTGTGAGTGTAAAATTGTCTCGTTAAGCTATGTTTTATGTGGTGGATACTAATTTACCAAAGCAGTATTTTCACCGTTTGAGAATCGTTCTTTATTATTTTCCCTCTTGTTTTCAATATAAAAATAGTGTTTATTAGTGTTTTTTTTTATCTTTGGAAATGTCGCATCCCCGAAACGTTATTAACGTTTCATTAAGTAATCGATTTGTTGCTTTGTTATTTTGCTATAATAATAAGAAACAACGTTATCAAAATTATATAACTGTATGGGTTTTGTGGTCGAGAGACCAAGTACCTACAGTTTTTCATTTGACGTTTGGTAAAAAAACACTTTTTACCTTCCCCGTTTCAGCAAACCTAAGAACTCGTTAAATCTAATGCTATTTAAATTGGGAATCAATATATCTTATTTATGGAAATATTTTAGTGAAAATGTAACCAGAATTGGAAGTTCGCTTAGTCTGCAGGTTTGCTGCGGCGGGGGTATTTTATTATTTTTATGTTTCATACCCTAAAAAATCCCAAACAAGTCTTATCTCAATTTCTGTCCGTCTGTTTGTCTGTAATTTTGTCTGTGACGCCAAATTCCAATTTACGCTGTCTACTTCGAGAAAACTGGACTACCGATCAAGATTCAAATCGTTTTATTGTATTCACTGGATTGGTGAGAGTGTCTTTAGCCATGGTCTCACTACTTAAAAAAAACTTTCAAACCCCCAATGTTGTGCAATTTTTGTTACATTTTCTCCCAATACTACATCCGTAATTTATTAAATACCCCATCCGAAGAGAATACGTCATCTATGAAATAACAAACAGTTGTTTTGAGATTCTCGTTTTCTAGCAGTCACTGATATGTTTACAAGTGTTGTTTACAAATACTGCAACCATTTCCTGTCACGTGTTGTACGTAAAGATTTAATTAAAATATAACTACTACTAATAACTAATATAAAAACCTAAAAACTAAGGTAAGATGATAAGCCGACCAATCAACTGGTGTTGAGAGTGGAGGGGCGAGCATTAATTGCGCCAAGTGACCTGAGTCAGGTATTATGAGTCGGGTATTACTGAATTGCGTCAACTACTCCAGGACACGATACGTTTCTCAACTGCTCCAAGTGGCGGCCCTCTTTGACTGTATAATTGTGTAGGTTAGGATGACACGTAAACCAGTGCACTCCTTCTGCCGGCAACTCACCCCTACCTGGTTTGGAGTTGGCGCAATTAAGGAACATTTTTGGGGCCCTTTGAGTACTTGGCGCAATTAAGGTACTTTTTTGTGCAATTATCAGGACCGAGTGGAAGGGATTGTGACTCGCAATTTAAGTATATCGCGCTGAGATTACTAAGAATTGTAAGCTTTTGTTTTTGTTACACGCTAAAGACAGGAAGTGTCAGTCAGCTGAGTGAGAGGGATGACTTGCTATCTCTCTCTTCCACCCCCACCCCCTCCACAGGTCCTTGACCCCCTATGACGCCCTTGACGTAGACGAGCGTGCTTTCCCCAATTCCATTCCGCTCGTTTCCCCAACACGTTAATACTGAAGGGGTTTTCACCTGGGAAATTTATTATGTGTCAAGTATTGGTGTTTTTGCACCATTCTATATTGTTTTTGAGGTTGAGTTTTCGATACTGTAAATGAACCAAGGATTGTTTAGTTCGATTTTGTAGCTACTCTGTAGAACAATCGTAGCAATACCCACTTCATTTAAGCTTTAATTGGCAAAGGTAGAAAGCCTTACAGTTCACATTTGGTAACAAAAACAAGTAACTTTGTTAAAAACAAGTAAATTAAAAATTAAAACAAAAAATTGAAAGTTAAAATAATTGTAAAATAACATAGGAATGTATAAAGATGAACATAAGTTTGCTTTTTAGTTAATATTAAATTATGTGTTGTGTTCTTTATGTATTAATGTTAAACAATTAACAATTAATTTAGCATAGCTTTCAAGTAAACTCTATGGACATAAGATGTTCATCTGCTGGATATCACTTTTTGAATTCAGTATCCAAAAGTCAATTTCTAACACTCACCAGAAAAATTTATGCAAAATTTAGATTTTTGTAAATACTTAAATACTTTTTCGCCACAATAGTTCATATAGATCTCTAAAATTGTGTTTAGAGATAAAAATTACCCTGTATACATATGCAATTAATTGTACAGCAGTTTTATTGGTGATCAAAAGTAGAAATTAGTGACGAATGAAATATGCAACAATATTTAAACTAAGTATAAGGACATGACGAATCATTACAATTATCATAAGCAAATCTGTCTTATTCTTTCCAATATGTATAAGTAAAGCTGTCTTGTTCTTTCCAATATGTATGAATAAAGCTGTCTTGTTCTTTCCAATATGTATAAGTAAAGCTGCCTTGTTCTTTCCAACACTGTATAAGCAAAGCTGTCTTTTTCTTTCCAATATAAGCAAAGCTGTCTTTTTCTTTCCAATATAAGCAAAGCTGCCTTGTTCTTTCCAATATAAGCAAAGCTGCCTTGTTCTTTCCAATATAAGCAAATCTATCTTATTCTTTCCAAAATGTATAAGCAAAGCTGCCTTGTTCTTTCCAATATAAGCAAAGCTGTCTTGTGCTTACCAATATAAGGAAAGCTGTCCTTTTTCTTTCCAATATAAATTACTTACGATACTACATAATAGTTTGTCTTGCCTTTATCGTAGCTTAAAATGTATGCTTCATAATTAAATTTTGACACTGAAGTTGACAACCCATCAATTTGGTTTAGTTGTAGCCAATTCTTTACTGAAACTATTGATCATAATAGAATGAGCTTCTCTGAGAGTTTATTTCTACAATATGTAAGCTATATTTTCACTTTTAGATTTTAAAACTATACTAGAAAAGATATATTAATTACTCTTTCATTGTGGTGTGATTAAAAAATTCTGTGTATAAGGGAAATTGTATTTTACATCAGCTGGCATTGTTTAGTTCGTTCAACTATACAAAGCTATTTTTATTTTTTATCCGGACAAAATTGTTTTATGGAATAGAATGTATTCTCGATGTTAGCCTATAGTTAAAAACGGCTTGCATTCTTTTAGATTCAACTTCAGTTTGTGTTCTAACTCAAAATATATATTACTCAATAATTTCTCCTTCAGAAAACTAATTACGTTTTACTCACCCGCTTCAATAGCAGCAATAGTTTAACTGTAACTTTGGAGACCTGTATTTATACTCACAGAACAAACAAGACTTTATACTACAGTCATAAAAGACAGTTGATTTGTAAATTAAACAATTACGTTATACCATTGACTAAGGAAATATAAGTATATATAAGACTATATAATATATAAATATAAAAAAATATATATAAATATAAGACTTGTAATTCTCCTTAGTCAATGGTTATATCCTCGAATTGCACGATAAGCAAAGCTGCCTTGTTCTTTCCAATACTGTATAAGCAAAGCTGTCTTTTCTTTCCAATACTGTATAAGCAAAGCTGCCTTGTTCTTTCCAATACTGTATAAGCAAAGCTGTCTTTTCTTTCCAACATAAGCAAAGCTGCCTTGTACAGGACCTTATTGTTGTGCCTTGTAAGGTATGCCTGTGTTTTTGGCTTAAACATTCCCCATATCCCATCAAATAGATAGACATTAAAAAGTTCCATGAACATTTGATGATATGTTTCAATATAATACTTTGAGGGGTATTTAGTTTTCGTTTCAATTCTGATTTATTAGTTAGTAAATGGCTATAAAAAAATGTAGTTTGTATTCCATTTCATAGACAACCAATACTTATATCCTCGCCCTATAAAAATGCGAATCAATAAAAAGTGTTAATAGTGAGAAGGTACACCAGGCTAATTCTTTGTATGCCTATCCATGTTTTTGTACAATATATTTTATATGGTCATCGGTAACCATCCTCAACATATCGAAAACAAATATTTATACTAACAATGAAAGAGAGTCAACAATATTAAAAATCCCCTTTAATACTGTACTGACAAAACCCATCAGTCCGAATACCACGAATCCTCTCGAATGATGAATGAAATCACAGTAAAAAAGTACTAAGCTAGTTACAGTGGTTAGGTGTAGGTAGACACTCGTTGTGCAACGACAGGGTAGCTCGCGTCTGATTGGTCGAGCGCTCGTGACGTCAGCAGAGTGTATCGACCAATGGCGGCGCTCCATTCAACCTCTACCCACCAGTCCCGTTTGTGACGCTCAACTGTTAGTTTCTGTTTCTGTTTGTGGTTAGGGAGTCCAACTCCGTCATGACCCGACTCAACGTTTTTTGATATCTGCTAAAGGTACGGATTTCACCAGTTTTACAGTTTTTGTGTTGTCGTGTGAACCCTGTGAGTTCTGCGGAGTCTTCGTTAGTGTTAGTTTTACCTTGAGGTATGTTTTGTTTTATTTTATTTGTTGTGGGTTTCACGTAGACTCGTCCGAGGGGCCTCCGATATTGATCCGTTTTCAACTTTCTTGTTGCCATGTGAACTTTGAAACGTCAGAGATTTACTCGTGATAACAACCACTCTAAGGGTTGCTTTTGATGGTTTCAAAACTAATGTAGCTATTACACGTATTTTTGACAAAAGGTGGATGGTTATCGAATATTTTTTTAGATATATGATTTAATAATATAATATAAATTGCTCAAAGATGACTAAGCCACTAAAAATGTAAGAATGTAAGCGGTTTTCAAATTTCATTTTATCCACCAATGACACCCGCCACCCACCCCCCATGACAGCTGTTTTTGACAGCCACCCACAACAGCTGAGCACAGTCGCAATGGATTAGTTGTTGCGCCCTGATAAAGGCAATTAAGCAATTGGCTTTATTAATTAATTTCAGTGTGATGTTTTTGCAGTAAAACTTTGCTAGCAATGTTTCTCTTGTTTAATAACGAATTATTTACATGGTAGGCCTATAATGTACTCCATTTTAGCGAATTTCCCTATAGGGAAGTAGCTATTACCGTAGGTCTCATGGTAAGACTTAGGCCCGGGACCGATTTACTTTTTCATTTTAATGTCCCCAGAGGCCAAAAACACCATTCGTTCAAATTTTTATATATGTATATATATATATATAGGTATATATATATATATATTTATATATATATGTATATATATATATAGGTATATATATATATAGATTTATATATATGTGTCCGTGAACACGATAACTTGAGTAATTTTTATCCGATTTTGATGAAATTTGGTTTGAAGGCGTAAGGCGGGACAAACTTGAATGAGTTCGCGATTCAGCATGATCGGACCATGGGAACAGGGTTTTATGGGGGGTTTTATGGGGTAAAAATTGGTTTTTCTCACTTTTTACCCTCAAAACACAAAATTTCCCAATTTTTCTCTAAACCTTCTTAAAGAGCTTAAAAAAACAAACAATTCAGTATATCAAAGTGTTTTTGTACGGTTATTGGTTACGGAGAAATCTAAAAAAATTTTAAATTTAAAATTCCCATGTTATTCTTATGGAGAATATTGTAAAATGTTGTAGTTTGCTTGTTTATGGATATATTTTGATCAATCTTGGCAAATTTATTTATTTTATAGTAAGCTATCAATATTTTACTAAAAACACACTACTTTATTAGTTTCCTTGTAGCAGCAAACCTAGGTACTCGTTAAACCTAATGTTATTTAAATAGATCAATTGAAAATCAATTCGGCCAAATGGAAATTCGCGTAGACGGCAGGTTTGCTGCGGCGGGGGTATTTACAATGAATACAGTACGGGATATACAAAATATTTTGCAAAGAAAAAACATACAATGCTAAAGCCAGATAAAATTTTCCAAGTTTAACCTGTATTGTTCTATATTTCTTGTAATTAAGTAAAATACTAAGTTTGACTTGAAAGAGTTCCTACATCATTAATTTGAGATTTATGAAACCTATAGAAACAAATCGTTACAATGAAATGTAAATAAAAACTGTAAATGGCCAAGACATTGAAAGACACGAGTAGCAAATACATAATGTGATGTTAAAAATTGGACATACATTACATTAATAAACGTACTTATTAATAAACGCACGTTGTATTTGGAGATAAGTTTAACTCCATAGTTAAAGGATTACTTTTGACTATTAATCAAATAGTCAATGGTATTACAGTTTCAAGGAATAAGCTACGCACTATACAAATAATAACCTTTTTATGTGTTTAAAACCTAGTTCCACGGTATGGTTTTTAGTATCAACTTTCAAATACGTCTCAGCCTTAGGTGTTGAGTGAAAAATAAAAATAAGAAAGAGTCTGTAGTATATGGTATGAAAATATCCATAAAATGTGTTAGTTAGCACTTCATGTACGCTAGTTATTTTTTCAGTAGATGTCTCTGCATTACGTACATTTTGCAAAGTTTGATGACCATGACGTCATTTAAATAGTTGGTCAGTCACTTGTATTCAGGCAAAATTATTGACCTAAACGTCGTGCGTATTGCAATACCTTGCATAACGAATTAGGGATTTCCAAGTATCTTTGTAAACTCTACAGCTCTGGCAATGCTGCACTGTACTGGAATTTATGTACAGAATGTGTATGTGTGTAATGTATCTTGGACCTTACCAAGGATGCACTATTAACCAGCTCGGCTGGCTAATCTTTTTTGTAACTTATTTATAGGGAGTGGGTGTTTATAATTATGTTTAAGATCACTAACTCTATTCCGAATTTTGCAACTACAGTATATAGTAAATTCATCCTAACATAGCTTTAAAGGTTTTCCAGAATTATTGTGTTTCAGCTGGTGCTGTGGTTTGTTTATCAGTAGTTGGCCGCAAAACATTCGTGGTCTAACCACAACTAAAATAATTATTCCATTGTTCTCTGTGTGAAAATGTGGTTTGTGTGTTTCATCGATAGTTTTACATACCTGGTTTATATTGTTGTACATTAATTTCAACGTTGTTGAAATACAATACAATGTTTCCTAAGAGTAATGCAATACTTTGGGATATTGCCTTCTCTTTATTAAGTTTCAGTGAAGATTATAAACAACATAGATTAGATACACACAAATAAATAAATATTATCACTATCGTCGTTTTGTAATAGTGTATTTTACTGTGTTAAACAATTTGTTGGCATAACCCGGTTAGTCCTTACCTTATTTATTTCAAGGTACATCCACATTTTTACGTGCCCAATGAAGTACAAAGACTCAGGATGGATAATTGTAAACATTTACAAGGAACAGCAGGGAAAGTTGAGTATAGATGCTAGTACATGAAAGAAAAAAAAATATTAACTTAGGAATACAGTTAAAAATTTGTACTAATTAAAATTCGTAAGTTTCTAATTATTTTGTCATTTTCATTGCAACACTTCAAATGGCCGTGGTTTTGTAACTCACTCCTGCATATATTTAACGATTTATTTATTGTTTTAGAGAAACTTTTGCAGTAGAAAATTATTGCGAATTCCTTACGTTGGTATTTACTGTTACACGAGTTAGTTGTCTTCCTTTTGGCAAGTTTTTATAACTCCAGACACGTCCTATAATATCCACACCATTCCTAAGATTAAAAAAATGTTTCATCAGTATTGTATGCAGTTCATTTAGAACTTGTTTTGTTAAAATTTAACATATGTACCTTTACGAAAAAGCAGTAATTGATTACAAGTCTACTAATCTATAAGAGATTTGAATCTTTTGACAAACCGTTCGTTAAGACACAGTATTGAGATGGGTTATAACGGATCGATGCTATGTATTAACAGTTAATATTTTTTTATCGTTTTCTTACCAATTACAAAATGAGGGGAAGGAGTTGAGAGATAATACAATATATGTGCAATGATGTTAAATCTTTTTAACGAAGGTTATTAGACGCAGAATATGATCATTTTCATGCTTGATATCGGTCGACAAATATGCTGGTTAATGTATTTAAACAAATGATGTTCCTATTCTATTAGATATGAAATAATCTAACTTCTGCAAGGGAATATTTTAGTCAAAATCGAATGAATGTTCCATGTAAATGAATATTCGCTTAGTCAGAAGGTTTGATACATTAGAGTGGTGGTTATACATAATTATGGCTAGGAAATCAAAATGTACATTCATTTTTAAGCTCGAGTCCACACACAGACCACTGAGGTCCATATAAATGATTTTAGACTCATTTCCATACAGAACTTTATCATCGGAGGAAGCAGTGAGATTTTAATTTTTCATTATTTTGTTTATTAATATTATAAATCAATTTAATGTGGTTATTTTAGTAACTAAATGAATGTAATACTTCTTTAACTAATCTTAAGAAGTTTCGTACTAAAAAGCGCTCTCCGTCATCTATACGATTATATTCCTTCGAAGATCGAGCTGGTCTAGTGGTAGAGTGCGGGACGTCGGTACCGGGTTCGAATCCCGCCAAACCACCAAGGGATTATCCAAGTGATGAAGCCGCAACCCCTAGTTATAGCCTGAAGTAATGGGAAAAACCATCCTGGGATAGAGTATCGCCTTTTTACATTTATTTGAGAAGATAATAATAATTGCATTTGAGAATCATTACTTGTATTTATGAAAATATCGAGTGTAAATTAGATTAGTCAGTTTGAGAATGTATTACTTGAGAAATCGTTTACTTCGTTTGAGGATGACAATTAGGACGTTTAATTTAAAAAGTACAGATTATGAACTTGGAGTTTTATCATGATAAAATTACAAGTTCTCGAATACAGTACATTTAACCATTTCTTAAATTGATTTTGTTTTTTAATTAATTTAATGCCCTCTCAAATACAACTGACTGTTCTCAACTTCATTTGATGTTTCCTGAATATATATTTGACTGATCTCAAATACAGTGCTGAAACAAACGTAACTGTTTCTTAAATAAAATTGGAAAATGACTAAATTCTAGTGTCCTAGGACACAAAAATATCAAATTATATTCCTTACAAATTAAATAACGTATCACTAATATTCATCTCTGTGTCTACTATATGGTCTACTGCTGTATGTGAGTGTGTGTGTTGGGGGGAGGCTGTGCGGGAGATCATATGTTTGGTCCAGGTGTGTGTTGGTATAACGTCACATGTGCTGTTACTCACCACGTGGTGTTTTTTTTTGTCCCCCCTCCCCCCTCCCCCAACACATAACCCCACACCGCTATCTTCCCACACGGGGAACGTTATGCCCATGTCTCGGGGAATTTGAATTTACAAATTATCCCAGGGACGTTTAGACCCTTTGACTTGAGATTTTGACTGAGATTTAGGGTCCGGATCAGGAATTAAGAAATATATCGATTTGTTATTTTAAGTTTGAATTTATCTATTTGTATCCATCAGCAATGGGGGTTGTACCAATTTGTTTAGAGTTTAGTGATCCGTAACATACCGAAGTAGCCTATATCAAAACTATTCGGGCAGTTTTCACGAAAATACATTTACGCCATACTACACTGTTTTAACGAACTTCCCACGCAAGTATTTAGTCCAGAAAACAGCTGTTTGCCGCCAGCTTAATCAAATGGGGTTTCATTGCGTACTACTGTTATGCAATGAGTTTTACCGGACACCAATCAGCTGATTATACTGTATTTCGGTGGCAATGAGTGGTTTGGTTGTAGATAAAAACATAACCTCGCTTAGAGGTTATGACTAGTGATTTTTAGTCCTTTAGTTGGTGGTAATATATAAGGATTTGTAGAGATTTAGTAGTATGGCGTAAACTATCGTACGTAACTCGTCCAAAATGTGTTTACCGGACTCGTATGGTAATCCCGTACTCGACTTCGTCTTGCACGGGAACGACCACACTCGTCCGGTAAACACTTATTTTCAGGACTAGTAACGTAATATACTATTGTTCGTTATTTTATGGGCTTTTATGGGAAAAAAGATAATTAAAAATATAAATTTATCAAATTTGGTCGAAATCGAACCACAGATATAGTCTGTAGCTCTGTACACATCCACTCACACAAAGACATCACTTGGAAAACCACTTTTGGGTTCAGGGAAACCCCCCAAAACTCTCCCATTTTGACGAAAATGCCACATATCTACATAGTCTATATATATATATATATATATCTGTAGACTATGCGGATAGAAAGAAAGTGAAAAACTAAATTTAATATTCCTTTTGTATTGTCATGGGGAATAAATGAACTCCTGTAGGACCTAGTTTGATCAAATTTAGCAAATTGGTTTATTTTATACTACTAAGCCACTAACATTTCAATATAAAACTATTATGTACCTACGCTAATTTAATATTCAATTAAATAGTGCACATATAATGTTCACTGTGTAGTGTATTTTTATTACTAAACTAGCTGTAACCCGCGGGCTTTGCCCCGTTTAACTTCTTAATTTTCAAGATTATCTCGTTCTCATGGCTCAATCACGTCCTGGTTGAAGTTTGTTCGCTACGCTCACTCACCTTTAGGTTGGAGCTCGTTCGCTGCGCTCACTTGCCTTCAGGTTAGCTCGTTCGCTACAATAACTCGCCTCCAGATTGAAGTTCGTTTGCTACGCTCACTCACCTTTTGGTTGCAAATTAGCTGTTGTCATAAATGTAAAAGAAATAATAGTGCTGCACCCTGTTGGTAATCCTTGTAACTTTAATGCTATTGAACATCATAAAACAGAACCAACTTGTTTAGTTGAAACAGCTGTTAAGATTAAATAATTCCATTTCTCATAAGGTTAACATGGGAAAATCCAGAGCCACTGGGGTGGAGCCCGAAAGGATTTTTGAAATAAGAATATGTCTATATGTTAATCGGGAATGTGAGCTATCATCATGCGAAATTTCAGCCCAATCCGACCAGTATTTTTCGCGTTCACTTGTCACAAACATACATCCATACATCCATACATCTATACATCTAAACTTTCTCATTTATAATATTATTAGTAGGATAACTTCACATAAACATAAATAAAAACAACATCAAAGAATCAACTGATCAGCTGGATTAAAAATAGGGACAGTCTTTGGAGATATGTATCAAAAACTCACTTTATTACCTTCCCTGTAGCAGAAAACCTAAGTACTCATTACAATTATTTGAATATAAAATATATAATGACAAAAGTAGATATTTTACTGAGAACTCAACCAGGTAAAAGGAAATTCGGTGTCTGCAGGATTGCTGCGGCGGGGTTATTGTCATTTCGGTTCATTTTACGCCCCGATATCCTTATTGAAACTACTTACTTAGACTTTGTGTGGGTTGCACAACCAAGTATCTGTAGTGTCCTTAAGGAGACAAAGGAGAAGGAGTTGTCTCCACAGCAATATATTTAATCCCCGCCGGACTACGGAGAGCAACACAGAATCTTGTCCCACGAGTGTTTATAAATATGGTTGACATTTATAATACAAACACTACTGTATGCTATGACTGGTGTATTGTGGGTTCTTTGGTTTGGTGTGTTTTACATACGTTTCTTCAAAAATGTTCGTGGTTATACCTAAAATTCCTCAGTCGTGAGTTTCTGTTCGCGAAGTTCGCACTACAGGCAAAGACTGAATGTGTGGTAGGTTCGAAATTTTTTGCAATGTAAGTGTATTTAGAAATCTGTTGACTTTTTCTCTTTCTCGGCGGAGGCATAAAATTACAGATTTTCAATTCAATCACTTAATCAATTAATTACTAATAGTTTAGGAACGTAGACTTAGACGTGCGGGTGCCTACGAGTGAAATCTGATTTAGATAACCTTACCTAACGTACAACTTCAAACTTACCTAATTTTATAACCCACCCACTAAACTAACCTTACCTTACTAGTAGATTTTTTTTTCCACTTTCAAAAATCGTATTTCCCTGATACTACTAGTCTCACAAGTCTCACTACCCAAAGAAATGAGTAATATTTATGACTCTCCTTTTAACCTAACCTCTTAACCTTAACTAGCATAACCACTCGCCAAACCTAACAAAACACGATCCAAGCTATTCATCTAGCTGCACTTATGAGGGAACGCGAGCTCTCTCTCTTTCTCTCCCACTCTTGACCCATCTTCCCTCTTTTGTTGGCCCTACCACATTCGAAACGGATAAGTCAAATTTTGGACCGTACTTAGAAAAAAACAAAAGTCATTCTAACCTAACTCCAGTCCGTTTCCCGCCTTTTTAGACACGCCCCCTAATACCCAAATATCGTATCTCCCCCCTTCAAGTGCGGTCGGCACAATGTGCAACGTTGCCCTCTAGCTTGAACATTTGGATGTTGATTAGTTTTTTGACTCTTATAATGTTTGATTTGATTTTGAAAAAAATTGTGACGTTTTGTTTACATTAGATAGAAAGAGAAAGGGCAACTAAACCTGATGCTAAATTTGGCTAAGAGACGTTCGACCTGTAACTTGGTAACTAGGGGGGAGTGCGTGGGTAGTCTCTCTCTCTCTCTCTCTCCCCCCCCCCCTTTTCCTCTTTACCCTCCCCCTACCCACGTGTAACATAGAGCTCAGCTTCTCAAAGTTGCCGATATCGACGCACTCTTCTCTCGACCTGTCAAAGGACTCAGTGATTTCCACGCTTGGCTTACAGTTAAGGGTGGAATGTTCGCCCTTTGATTGCATGGTCGTGAACAAGAAGTTCGAAATTAAATTTTTTCCCTAATTTTAGAACTTGTTTGGGATAGGATTTTTATTTGGAGTCGAATGGGCTGAGTTACTCGTCTTCTTGTGTTCTTGCTGTTTGTCATGGTGAATTTAAAATTGTGAATTTGTGTCAGTTGAAAATAAAATATTTCTATGAATTAAACCTCTTACGATTTTATAAGGCATTTTAGACACAGTGGTTCATGCAGTTCAATTTCTCTATACAGTATTGACACAAAAAGGAATGGTTTTGTAGCCAGTGATCTACGATCGTGTTAAGACATAGAGATGTGTAACGCCAAGCAAACGTGGGCCAGGCAGTAGTGGTGTTAATTCCTAATTAGGAGCATTGTATGGTGATGTGCTAATGAAACGTGAACTAACGTATTAGGCTGTATGAAAGTAAACACCTTGGGAAACCAGAAAACATTATACAGAAGTGTTGTGGCCAAGTAAAAGCGAAGTCAGCAGTAGGTGCAATGTCATGCTTTGACAGAAACTACATAAGTAGTGGTGAGGTTAAGTGAACGTGGAAGAAGTAGTAGACAGTTGTCGAGGTACTAACAAATAGTATAAAATAGTAGTGTGTCCAGGTAAAACGGAACTAGCAATGAAGAGCCATCTTGCGTCATCTAAATAGATAGTATACAGTAGAGACGTGGCCAAGTAGACGTGAAAGAAGCAGTAAACAGTAGTGGTGTATCCAAGTAAAAAGGTAGCAATAGGAAGAGGCGCCATCTTGCGGCAGCTAAACACATATTATACAGTAGATGTGTGGCCAAATAAACGTGGACTAAGCTATAGGCAGTTGTCGAGGCAGAACAAATAGTATACAATAGTGGTGTATCCAAAGGGAAATAGCAATGAAGATACGCCATCTTGCGGCAGTTTGACAAATAGTATACACTATACAGTAGAGGTGTGGCCAAGTAAACGTGGACTCAGCAGTAGACAGTGACGCCAAGACGAAGCAACCAGCAACACATAGGTGTAGCTCGATTGCCGTACTAGCGCCGTCGCATTTCTGTCCAGTTCTATGGAACTTAATCGCTGAAGTTATTTGTTTTAATATATTAATTGTTGATATTTTTAATACGTGAAATTAGTGGTTATAAATTTAATTGTCGCAGTAAAGGTCTATAGTTAATTTCATTCAAGAAATGTCTTAAATGTTTTCTCCTACAAGTAATAATACTTATTTTTCTCTAATTGGTTCTCATTCTTTTTGTATCCGACAGCTAATTATATTTTGTACACCACAAAATATATTCAGTACGATGATTTTTCCTGGTAATCTATCGACTTATGGGTTTAAAAGCTTGAACTCAATGTACTCAAAATGCGTTATTGCAATTTGTAGAATATATTATAATCACCAACTAATTAAGCATATTTTGAACTTGGTACATCCATCAACCACAATTATTTTCGAAATCTACTTTGCTTGGACGCACGCTTTCTGATATTTCAAAGCTCGAAATAGGCATACCTACGATTCAATACGATATATAACGAAACTTGAACCTAAAAACACACTTGACAAAGATGTATTAATTAGTTTTATTAGTTAAAAATATTCCTTTAAATCGTTCTCATTATTTACTTTCCTTCTTCCTCACTCTTAATTTTCTTTCTTGCTCCATTTCATGCCTGTGATCTGTATATATGGGTACCAACTGGGCATAATGAGTGATTAAAATAAAGGTTCATTAAAGGAACTACTTATTGCCGAACACACGTTTTTCAGCCAGGTAAATAAAAGTAGACTAACATACAGATTTTCACTAAGCAGGTGACCAAAGCCAGTCTCGTCAACCTAACAAAAAATTAGACTCTAGACACCGAAAACGTGTCCAGTTCGTGCGAAATGCTTTTAAAGTGCCAAAATATTAACCAACTGTTGTGCTTGAACATTGTTTTATGGTAGTCAAAGAGGGATACGTGCTATTTTAAGACTCGTGTTTTCTCTCAAAATCGTGCTCAGACTTAGCGAGTGGGCAAAAAGTTGTCCAACTCGTGCTCGCCGCATCTTGGTTGGACGGCGTTGGACGTGTATCGATCCCCATAACGGGGTCGCCCTATGACCGTGGTGGCTCTCAAACATCCTTGTACTGAACTCACAGGTAGACACAATCAGCTGATTTACCTGTGGAAATTGTGTTCTCCATAGAGAAGTGGTTTTGCGTTAAAGATATATGTATAATAATGCATTCTACAAGCTTTTTCACATACCTGACTTAGTTTTGTGTTGTTTTGTTGCCAGATTTTACCCTTTATAAGGTTTTCAAATTTGTCATGTTTGTGTAATAATGCCGTGACCTAGTCCTTTAGAACCCACATTTAACTAATACGTGAGAACGTTAGTTATGAATAAAATAAAGGCTCTTAGAGACGAATTATCACTGCTTTAAGGGCCCCCTCCACTAAAGATCACCCGATTAAAATTACATAGACCTTGGTTTGCTTGCTTTTGAACCAGAATTAAGAAAATACAAATATTATAAAAATATTCATTACCAAACATAGGTTTTGTCACAAACTGTTAACCTTACGGTTTAATAAATTAATATATATTTTCAGTTTTGTTCCATAATTTTTGGATTAATATTGTGTGAGCGATGTTATTTTAACGTAAAAAACTAGCCATTCTTCGCAATTATTAAAACTGTAAAAATTGTTCTTCTATTGCCAGAAAATTGTTAAATTAGGGTTTTGCATGGCAGATGTCTGTTTGTTGATAGTAGTATTTGTTCTTATCAGAACTTACTGACACAGTAAGTTCAGTTAAGTGATGTTTAATTTTTGTTTGTTCATCTTATCACATTGATCATCAAGTGTAATATGCAATGAGACTGATATTACCGTTACCTTTGTATACCAATCCCCAAGGCCTTATCTCATTTATCAACAAGTATAATATGCGGTAAGACGGGGATTACTGTTACCATTGTATACCAATCCCTTAAGGCTTTATCTTATCACATTGATCATCAAGTATAATATGCGATAAGATTGTGATTACCGTCACCTTAATATACCAATTTTAAAGCACTCGATTATCAGTGATAGCAAGTATTCCAGGTAAGAATACACTTTTATTTATCACCTACCAATCGTCAGTTTCATTAGCAGCAAGTACAACTTAAACTTGTGACTACAATGATGATTACAAATCTACTTTATTTGACAAATAAGAATACGGAATTAGGCTGTACACATTTCACTATCAATTGCCCAGTCCAGCTTGAGTCACAAAAATATACGCGGTCAAAATATTAGAATACATCACTATGCGCATAGATACAATACAAATGACTTTACAAATACACATGATGAAGATACTCTTGTGAGTTGCCCTTCAAGATGACCTTATCAGCAGGTAAGATATTATGCGGTCGTTATCAGTAGTAACAATGTGGCGAGATGTTATGCGGTTAGCGCTATCGATCGAGAGCCAAGGTCTTTATGTGGCCTTGACACTGCGACGGTTCCCAGAACCACCCCTTTCAATTGATGATTCATCCATTTCTTATGCACACGTGTTTTTGTTTGTTTGAATTCAAACATTCATATGATGTAGTTTCAGTTTCGTAGAAAAGAATTTAATTTGTTTGTTTGTGAATGATTTTACTTGCTCTATGATATAACCACTTCTCTCGTCTTCCACTCTATTTGTTCTCCTCTCTCTACTCATTTTAACAAATAACCCACCCCAATTTTTGACTAAAATGTATATGTTTATCGGTTAACTCGGTAGCTGAGTGGTTTTACTGGTCGCCCAAAAATCAGAAGTTCGCTAGTTCGACCCCGAGAAATTATGAGCTTGGTGGCTCTATGGTTTGAAACTTAACTAGTTGTTTTTTAATGGATGTGCTTTTAGTAAATAGCACTGACTAAAGAAACAGATTTCTATATTACAAGGCGTCAGCTTATATTCTACACTCATTATCATTTATATTCTCTTAGAATCGTGTTGAAATGCGAATAAAGGGTATTTATGATTTTCCTATAATATAACCACGCTTATTTAAGTTTGTACGCAATTATTCGCAAAAAAAATTGTGTAGGTTTTAAAAAAATAACACTCAATTCAGACAAACTTCACACCAAAAATTAAGTAAGTTACCACTTTACACCCGTGAAGAGGTAACCTAACAACACAACCTTCTTTAAAATGTTATAAAACTCATTTTTTGTCAAAGTTCATAAAACACTTAGTAAAACGTTGGACTCAATACACAGCTATTACACTGGTAAAATAACTCTTCTATGTACTCTCTATGTTTCATAGAAGATTTTGACGATTTAAACCCTAAAGTAAATTTAATGATACGCTTTTAGCAAAATTTTAAATAATGATTGAAAGTTTAAGCCTCCCTTAAGTCAATTTGTGTAGGCTATATTCCTAGAAGTACTGTATGTGTGTAAATACGTATTGACACAAATATTTTCAATGTCAGTGATTATGTAGTCAGTAATATTGAAAGTCAGTAGCTTTTTGATGGTTCGAGACTGGACCCAGCTGTCCCTGATTATTGGGCTTAAATTAATGATTATAAAATTTTGTTATCAAAGTTCTTTAAACGCATGATTACAGTCCGTACCCTAAAAATACAACTATGTGCTTTTAATAGAAGAAATTGTCGAGTTCCAATATAAAACAAAATTTGGTCACATTTTTAAAGCTCAGTATCACACTGTAGTTTCCAAAGGGACAGTTTTCACAGCACATCGTGTGCTTGTAACATGGGTAGGCAGACTTTAGTCAGTGGACTTCAGTGACACTGTGTAGGCTGTAGGATGAGGATACGTTGCCAAGCGACTGTCTCTGACTGACGTCAGCACCAAGGGGGGTCGTACCCCCCCCCCCCCGGGGGTCACACCTCCGCTGACCCCTACCCCCTACCTGCCCCAGTAGCAACCTCCATTCACTTAAACACTTGAAAATGCTCTCCTCGTGCCTCTATTTCCTACCTGTTTTCCTGGATCAGAGTAGGCATATTAACAGTGTAAAACTATTTTGTGTCAATTTGAAACATTATTTAAATTACATTTTGTAAATGTAATGTTCGTGATTATTTTTATTGATATTTTTTATACCCACATATAGTTTATACCAAAATATAATTTATTTAAACTATGTGTGGGTATACAAAAAATATAAAAGTTAATGTGTTCAAACAATACTTGTGGGCTCCTCTGGCTGGGTAGCTGAGTGGTTAAAGTTCTCGCCTGACAGTCAAAAGGTCACCAGTTCGATGCTGAGAAAAGTCAGTAGCTTTTTGATGGTTCGAAACTGGACCCAGCTGTCCCTGATCATTAGGCTTTAAAATAATGATCCGGAGTGATGAAACAGACGATCTTAGTCAGTAAAGCTACACATATCATCTCACACCATTCTAAACTCATCCTTCACGACTAATATTTGAGTTAAATACACATCTACGTTCCGATCTTATTTGATAAAGATGTTTCCCTGATGTAGAGCAATCTATATGATCTGTACAGATTATTAAAGAACTCTTGCTGCTGAAACATTACCATTTCGTTACTAATTTGGGTTTACCTTATATGATTTGTAAAAAGTACCCTTTGTTATATTCACTGTGTCATTTATGTACTAATCATATTATTGATACACCTCTTTCGACATTATTTGTCTGAGTCTTGAGTGAAGATGGTTGAAAAATGGAAGTTTATTTATACCTTAAGCATTGAGGTTGGTAGGTTATACAGTGTATTAAGTTGTTGTTGGTAAGTTGAAACAGGAATGATAGACAAACCTTGTAACTATCACATGGTTAATGATTGGTCTTTGATGGGTCTCCCTTCTTGATCACTCAGCTGTTGTAATAGGAAAACTGGACTCTACGGCTTAGCACCTTGAATTTACCTTCATGAAAAGATCTTTTAACTCTCTCCCATAGTATATGGAAAAAGTATTTTTGTCAACAATTTTTAGTTTGAGATTTGGGTGGAAATATCTGTTTTGGGCCCCCTGAACCCCAAAAAGTGGTTTTCGAAGTGGTGTGTGTGTGTGTGTATGTGTACTGAGCTACGTACTGCATAATGTGGTTAATTTTTTATACAAATCGGTATGTTTAGGTACCATGGTGTTTTTTATTTTGGAAATAGTGATTTGAATGGTGATTAACTGAAATCCCGGATTTGTAGAAAACAGCTTCACCGATTTTAATTAAAATTTGCATTATAACTGTCCTTTTTAATGCTCAACAAAATGGTAACATCCCCAATGCTGTAAAAATTAGTGTTAAACAGCTATTGTAACTTTTGTGATTTTTACTCATAAAATACCATAGCTACTCCCACCGCTTTCCCATGATAAGGGTTGTTGACAAGCTGATGGGAGAAAGTATGCGTCAGATTTCTAATACCATTTAATTGTTAATCTTTTAATTATTTATGTTAGATTTTTAGTTTGTTGTTTAGTCTTGACTAACATTACTGTATGTCTGTTGCAGATCTGTCGCGTTAGCCGCACAGTTTAGTCGCCCCGCCGCGCCGAGCCAGCCGCCAGAATTGCCACCCGTCACGGAAACATATTGGGGAGTCCGGGGGCCACCGTCTCACCCGCCATGGGTCGCAAGAAAATACAGATATCTCGGATCACCGATGAGCGCAACCGTCAGGTAAACTCATCTAATAGTGTGAAAAAAACATTGCCAGTAATCATTTTTACCTTTTATTTTGATAATACCTATATCTATGAGAGTAGGAGACATCACTTTCCTATGGTAAAGTTGGAGGTAGCATTAAAATTAAAATTGTTTAACTGAGCAACTGATAGAGTATGTCAGCCACCAATATCTGTTCTGTCATATTCGCCAATTTCACAAACTAGCCAAACTGTAATGAAAACTGAAAGCAATCTAAAGTATTTTTTTCAAAAATATATTTCCCATAATTTTTTTTTATATTTGCAGTGTTATATTAGATTTAAAAATTTGAAGGTTAAACTCTGCTAAACAGACAAAAATGTGTACCCTCATATTTTACTTCTAGGTTCATTGGAGCTTAACTGCTCACCTTTTTGTTTCTAGCATCTGTACATTCGCCGATCTCTTAAGTTTGTTCAAATTCCTCACGATAAATCTTTATTGCAGGTGACTTTCAACAAGCGCAAGTTCGGCGTGATGAAGAAAGCTTACGAGCTGAGCGTGCTTTGCGACTGTGAGATAGCACTTATCATATTCAGCAGCAGCAACAAGTTGTATCAGTACGCGTCTACTGACATGGACAAAGTCTTGCTCAAATACACGGAATATAATGAACCCCACGAGAGCCTGACCAACAAGAACATCATTGAGGTGAGTGCCGTAGTAGACTAGAACACCTTGGGCACTTGTGAAATAGTAACATATTAGACAATGTTGTAGACCCTTTACATTATAGGAATTATTCGTAGTGTTTATGTGTGTGTTTTGTCATATTTCTCATCTTATGAAGAAAAAAATTCAAATTGTTGAAGTTGTTGGTTGTAACTCAAAAAAAGTAAAAGTAGTAGAATTCCTAATTTAAGGTGTAACCAAGAACTAACCCAATTCTAACTTAAGCTGCCCAACATAGATGGGTTTCCCTCGTCTATGTCAGAAACAGATCCAAACTTAATCTAAGGTGTGCTCTGGCTAGATAGACAATACCTTAGATTGCTCAGCCATTGATTGGATCTAATGGTCTACAACTCTAATTGTTCTTGTGAACTTGAAGCCCAAGCATCTATTGCTTAAACTAAGCACCAAAGGGTGTGTTAGCATCATAGTTCGGTAGTTAGTTAATAGTTTATGAAAATATTTAGAGCTCTTTTCTTTTAGTAATCATTTTTAATTTTTATTTTTCCTTTCTTAAATTCCTCCTTGTTTAAATTTACAGTTGATGTGCAATTATGAACGTTTTTAACCCAACCAGAGACACCCAGCAATATATTCTGTGCATTAAACCTTTGTTAATTCTATTTAATATTTATTGCTCCATGCATTTTAGGCACTCAACAAGAAGGAACACAAGAACGGAGCGTGCAGTCCGGACAGTCCTGAGGGAGACACGGAGTACCAGCTGACTCCCCGGACTGAGGCTAAGTACAACAAAATAGACGAGGAGTTCCAGATTATGATGCAGCGGACAGCGACTAACAGGGTAAGACTACTACTTGTACAACCAAATGTCAGTGAAAACTAGTTAAGTGTTGGTATTATAAGAATTTATTGGAATAGTTCTTTTTGCCAGTGGGGACCTTCAGTCCCTGAGGTCCCAGGTTCAAATCTTGGCAATCCCAAATGGGTTTGGCTTCTTGATAATGCCCCCGATCCTCTAGGCCTAACCTTAATGTGTAAAACGATTTCGGACAAGAGCCTCGTATCCTAGGTTGTGAAGGTTGCCAGAAAAATTAACGGATAAATTTTTGGAGAGTATCAGTTAGGTACGAGGGGACCGGGGTAGGTTCAAAACATGTTTTAGAAACTAAATGAATAATGCAATAACCCTTTATCTTTTCAAAAATTATGTTTCTTAAGACAGTTATTAGGTGAATAAAAATACTAATTTACAACAAATAAAACTTGTTTATTTTAGACAAAATCGTGCCATCACACGTATTTAAAATGGCAGTTTCAGCAACTGTATAAATTGATAAATTGACATTAAGACCAAGCATCCAAAAGACATTAGGACCTCCAAAACATCCCTTAACCCATAAGTATTTTCTTGCGCTTACCAAACATTACCAAGAGTGGCATTACAGAACCTAGATAATTTTGGACCAATTGGAGCGCACCTTCAATTTAATCTATCTTTGCAGGTTGGACAGACGAGTTACTCTCTGCCAGTGACAGTCCCGGTCGGTTACAATGACTCGTCCCTGCTACAGTCATCGCCTCACATGGGTCAAACCTCGTCTGTCAGTCCTAGACCTTCCTCTTCTGATGCCGATTCTGGTCAGTACTGTATGTTATTATTGTGATATTTTTTTATAGTTGAGTTGTATTGTGTGTATTCTCTCATTACTTTTTTATCCTGAAAGTACACAACGTAATGTTTTAAGACAGGAATGTTTTATATTGACTTGTTGTTATGAAAATATGAGATAATTTTATTTCAGTTATCATTTAGTTTTCTTTCCAATGTGTAATTTGATCATTCAAAAAGTATGCGATCAATTTATCAAAGAAAAAGACTTAAGCTGTGTAAAAAGATTTCAAACTGATAAAATAACAAAATTGGTTAAAACCTCGTAAATTTACAACATGAATTTTTTTCATACCCCGCCCATAAAAAAATTGTCTTAACTATATTTCCTTTGAATAATTATATTGTATTTTGTATATCATTCTTCTATTTTACAGTCTACCCTCCTGGAAACATGCTAGAGATGAGTAATGGATATCCTCCGTCAGCGTCGCCGGGTTTGGGTGGCTCACCCTCACCCGGTCCACCCACACACCAGCTACACAAGCCTCCGGGACAGATGCCCCCAAAACACTCGTCACCAGCACCTCCCCGCACCAACCTCAGGGTGGTTATACCCAATCCCCACGAAGAGGTGAGTTCACATCTATAAGTTGCCTTGAAACCTTCGCTGGGTTTTAATTTCACGTGAGATGCATACCTGATGCCATTGTCACACGGGGCCATCAATAATTGAATGATGTGCAAAAAATTCTTAAGTCACATTTATGAGTAATGATATAAGAGTTCATTATGTTTGGTTTAACTTTAACAGGGTGTCTACCTGAGTTTTGTCACAGAAAATTTCAGTGACTTTAGGGGGGGGGGGGGAGCAGACAAGGCAAACAACAAAAACGCACAAACTTTGGTACTGATAAAACGTTTTGAGCTGGTTGACTTCTCCCAAAATATATATTCACCCACACTGATTCTAATATAAATTTAATCATAGTTAGCTAGACCTGATTTTTACCCTTGATTTTTGGTACCTTAAAATGAAAATCAGTTACTTTTCTGTGACTTCTGTAACCACATAGTAAAGTCAGTTATTTTTGTGACTGATAGACACCCTGTAATATATCTGGTATATCATAAATGATTTTTGTAACAAATTCAAATATACTAAGGGAGTTAGACATATCAGCCCCTCATTAAACTTTTGTTTGGCCTAGAGTTGGTTGCAAATGAGATATTTTTAATATTTGCTCCGAAATGTAACAGCTCCAGTGCAATATGCTAACCAACTTGATTGTTACAGGCTACGGGGGTGGGGACGTCTTCGCTCAACACACCCGTCGTCGCTCTACAGACACCTCTCGGCTCATACCCTGGACTGTTCACGGACCTTACCACATCGGACATGGGACTGGCTTCAGCTCTCAATTGGACCACATCTAGCCTAGCAGCACATTCTAGGTGAGACATTCGGCTGTTTGTGTAATTTATAAGAGCGCAGTAGCATGAGAATTATATATGGGCATTTTGATTGTGTCTTCACACTTTGCAACCCATCGAACCACCAAAAATATCGTGAAATCTTTGGACGTTCTCCCTAAGTCAGGTGGATTACTGGGATTGTATTCTAGAAAGGCTAGAACATTCTTAACTGAAGCTGTAGATCCAAACCATAGTTTGTGCAAGCTTTGGAGAGTGAATGACAATGTCGAGCTTTGTGATGGTAAGATAATCATGCGCCACTGTGGTGAGTGAAAAGACATTAGTATAGACTTACCAACACAAGTAGACTTCTCATCCCATTTATCTAAATCTTCTTATGTCTAGTTCATTTTGGTGATATTGGGTGTTGAGACAATTGTTGCTTCTATTATTTTAGGGTTAATTTTATGAATTCTTTTGTTATATCTAGGAGGCAAGTCATTGTTTCATCATTAGATTGTTTTATTTGGCTAAACAATGTTTTGAATAACTTAAATAACAAGAAACTAATAATTATAAACAAAAATAAGATCGCAGCGGCACTGGACGGAACAATGAAATTATTGTCTTCAGTTAAGAATGACAAATCTACTATGGGAGTATGTTTAGTGACATTATTCTACTTAATACCAACTACTCTTTAATGAAAAAAGTGTTTTCTGTACGGAGGGTAGTCTGCTTTACCTCCTTTGTTTACTATCTTAACACCTTTTGTTTGTCGCAGCGGGTTGCCGCACCTGGGAGTGAGTAGTTCGCCTCCGCCCAGTTCGCCCTCGCCACGCGCTGTGAGGATCAAGAGCGAGCCGATCTCACCTCCGCGCGACCACAGCATGCAACACCACCTGCCTCACCCGCTGTCCTCTCACCCTCATACGCATCACTTACAGACAGGTAAACATACAGCAAACTGTAAACTGAACTACAGTATACCTATGCTAAAATGCATACTGTGTAGGATAGTCTTTCCTAACCTGTGTTACGCAGAGGCCACTGTTGTACGGTGTGTTCATGGCCAATTACAAACTGTGTAGTTAACAAGATGTTAGAACAAAAACAAGACTAACACATTATTGTGTTAGTTGAACACAGTAGGTATACACTTAGTAGCTTACTTCGGTGCTCTAGAGTCATTAGGAAATTTAAGCTCCTGCGTTTAGAGCTCAGAACTTCAGGTATTCAACTGTAGAAACCTAACCTTCTTTAGAATTTAAATAGTAAATGTGACCTTCTCGAGTTTCATTTGTAGTTGAAAACAGGAATAATTAGTTTGGTTAGCAAAACAACAAATAACATAAATATACTATCCACTAGCTGGGTATTTACTCAGGGGAGGTATAGAAGAGGCTACGATGACAGCTGAGGGCTTCTTATTAGCTGAGGGAACGCCATTACCGTAACAAAACGGTCGATAGCCATCGGCTTCGGTGGTCTAATGGTTAGCGTGCCGGGCTGATATACTGTAGGTCCCGGGTTCGAATCCCGCCGGTGGCATTAACTTTTTGTCCAAGATTTTTTTATTTTCTGCAAGTTTGGTTGGTTTGGTTTGGTTATTACAGTTTAATTTTATTATTAAGTCATTATAAAATTTTAATTGAGCAATTTCTAGTTTTATTTTATAAACAGAATTATTTTTCCGATTACTATAAACTTTTGTTATATTATTTCTTTATCAGCAAGTTTAGTTAGTTCGGTTAGGTTATGATAGTTTAATTTTATAATTAAAAATTAATAAAATTGAATTTTAGGCATTTATAATTTTATTTTATGAACAGAACTATTTTTGCGATTAGTAAACCTTCATTGCCAAAGTGCTCTCTACTACAGCGCTGTTCACGGAGGAATTTTGAACTAAATGCCTCATTTGTACCTCCCCTAAGTCAGACCCCACTAGCTGTACCCGCGGGCTTGGCCCCGTTTAACTTCATAAGTGAGCTCGTTCGCATGGCTCAATCACGTCCTGGTTGAAGTTCGTTCGCTACGCTCACCCACCTTTTGGCTGCAAATTAGCTGTTGTCATAAATAAAAAAAAATAATAGTGCTGCGCCCTGTTGGTAATCCTTGTAACTTTAATGCTATTGAACATCATAAAACAGAACCAACTTGTTTAATTGAAGCAGCTGTTAAGATTCATTAATTCAATTTAAATATGAGTACTCATAAGGTTAACATGGGAAACTCCAGAGCCACTGGCGCGGAGCCCGAAAGCCCGATCAGAATAAAAACTACTTAGTTTTTCTATTTAATGCCCAAAGAATCGGTGTACCGAATTTCAGCCTCCTAGGTAAATGGGAAGTGGGAGAATTATTGATGAGTGAGTCAGTGAGGGCTTTGCCTTTTATATATATAGAAGATCATTAGGCATTATCTAGGCTAAGTTGTACTGATTTTATTTATTTATTTTTTTATATACTTCATAGCTACATTGGCATTTTTTACTTTATTTTGCAAGAGAATGGTGAAAACCTTTTAGCTGCAACTAAAATTAACTACACTAGCTTAATAACATATTTTGTATGTATGGAAGTGGAAACTCAAGCCTAAACGGTCATTCACTCACTGGTGCTTTCATCCTACTAAGGAGAATTAAATACAGCTGGTGTCTACTTGAGTATACAAAGTTAGAGTCCAGTAAGATTTAGGTGTCAGGTGTGTTGACAGGTCCGATGGGCAGTTCACCGGGAGACCCTAGACATGACTATGACAACGGACCAGTCAGCAAGAGACCAAGAGACTCCTGGGCTACATAGCCACTACACCCCTCCCTGCTCTCTACCTCAGTAAGTATCAATTACAATAACAATAAAGATTTATTTCTCCCAAAGTAATACAATCAATTACAATATAATTACTAGGATCTAAAATATTAATTTCAAGTTAAGGACATCAATTTACTTTTCCTCCAAACTTAACCACTGAGAAGTAAGGTACAGAGGAAACTCGCTTATCACGATTGTGCGCTTTCAGCTCAAGTATGTTGTGCCGGAAATATACTTGTGACAAGCTAGGAAGAGCCCAAGCGGTGAGTATTGCTCGGAAATTCCTATCACATAGGGTCTTCCTCCACCGAGAGCATTGTAGTACATGAGGGTGAGGGGTGTTAGACTTTGCCCTGGACATCACTTAAGTGCACCATTGGGTGTTCCCTTTCTACCTTACTTCTCTGTGCCTCATTTTAGACAAGTTTTGGAGAATTTAAAAATCAAGCTTCAAGCTTGTGAAAGTAGTCTAACAACAGAAGGTAGTCTTTTTGGAATTTCTAGCTCCTTTAGTCGTAGTCTTGAGATTTTTGTCTATAAATATTTCAACCATTTTCATCAGTAAGTTTAGACTATATGTCACGTAATCTTTGGAACCTGGCCTAGTCATCTTCACCAAATAATATTGTATAAATAGATACTGTAGTAAAAAATGAATTTTCATCACCAACTTTGTGTTCTGTCCACAGATGATGCAGTGAGCGCAGGGAGGTCGCGTTGTGTCGCGTCGTGACGTGTCTCATCGTGCTTGTGTCGTGTGAACATTCCGCGAGTGTCCACTCCACATACAGGGCCAGAAACTTTGTTTTGTAAACATTTAGTTATGACGGACCATTTTGAAAGTAAAACCACCAAATGATGCATCTATCTTTTGGAGTATTTTATCAAATATTTTTCTTCTATAGATTTATCTAAGATTTTACTGTCTTTGAATTTCCACCACCAGATTCTCAGCTGGGTGTTTGGAATGCTTAGTAATATAAAGATTGCTGGTTCGATCCTTGTTTTTAACTTTTGGCTTTTTAAAAGATAAATTATAACCTAGCTTATAACGTCACAAAGTTGCACAAGTCATCTCATTCAATTCTTAACTCACAAAGTATTCTTAATAAGCTTAAGATTTGCACTGAAAGTGGTTTAAAAAATGTGATTAAGATGGAAAATTAGGTTCAGATACAAAATGGGCCGCCCGATTAAATGTTCACAATTTCAATAAGGTTTATTACCACAAAAGTATAATGTCTTATTGTGATGCCTTCTAAAGTGGTAAAAGTCTGGACCCACAACTGTACATCACCTCTGCGCCATAGAGTAACATAGTGACTGACAAATTCCATAGAGGAAACAGCATTTCAAGTGTTAGGACCATAAACATGTTAACACGATATTCTTGATGTATCGTTTTGTGTGAGATGTCGTTTTAATGTGTTTATACGTGTCCTTAGAGGTTATATTCGTGTTAAGTGTAAGCTGTTATATCTGGATCTATTTTGAATAGGGAAGGATCGACATATTTTATTTATCTTGAAAATGATTGGAAAATATATTTATAGAAATCGCCTATTGAGATTGTAGAATATATTGAGTCAACGTAGAGAGATAATATATATTATATATATACAATTTGTAATGATAGGAGCCCACTTATTAGTCACTGTAGGTTGTGTTTTATATTTAACTTGAAACAAACACCAAGAAAAGGGTGTTGATAGTCAAATTTGTGTGTTGTTTCTAAGAAGATTGTGTGGTAAATTTTGTATATATTTGTAATATAATTTAGCTCTTTAATTTGATTTTAACTCATTATATCTTTTGGTTTTAATTATATGTCCGACCATTTGATTGTGGACGATATTGTTGATTTATATTAAGAATGACCGTATTTATCTTATTGAGCGAATAAAAATGTTAACGCCTACCTAAGAAAATAATAGTCCGTTTGAAATATTTATGGAGTCTAACTGCACTTGTTTGAAAGTAAAACACACCAGTTAAAAGATTGTTAAAATTCTGTAGAATTTTATTTCTTGTTTATATAACGTAATTTTGGTGCTTTTTTTTGTTGCATAGTTATAATGTATTGAAAGATTTTTATCTTTGTTATCTCGGTTCAAAATGAACTATATTTTTCTAAACTGTTCAATGAAGGATGATATGCAGCATGTATCCTAACAATTTAGTCGTCGGGAGTTGAGTAATTGAAATTTTGTATTTTTGTAAAAATATTGTGAGGTTTGTTGACCAATTCGGTAGTTGGATGGCCGTGAAAGAAATGGCAAAATGACATTAATGGAAAACTTACAAACTTTCACTGGTTTTTGTTTGCTATTTTATACTAACTATATTAATAAGGTACGCACATGTTTTTAAGTTAACCAAAAAAATATTATGCTGGATACATTTGCTGCATTAGATCCTCCATTGAGTAAAGTAGTTTAAAATAATCATTTAACTTATTTACAAAATTGTTAAATATTTTATCCTTATGAAATCGTAATGAATGGTTGTTAAACTAACACATACAAAAATATTAGAGATTAATTTTAAATCTCAAATTTAGTTTTAAAAATGTTTGGCATCATCTAACTGTATTTTTTTGTTAAACAAGTTTGAAATCAAGATGAACTGTTCATCGATCTGACATATTCGTGTTGATAGCTAAATTGTAAGAAGTTTTAAGCGTATTGATATTTTTTGGCAAATTTGTGAAAATGACTTCCATATATGCTTATGAATCAATTGCGTTAAGTACTAAATTGTTTCTTGACGGAGATGCAAAACTAACCACTGTGTTAGTATCGTTAATCATCTGGGCTGAATTGAATACATTTGAATCAACCAATTACTTCCGTTGTTTATTGTTGCAAATTGATTTACTTGTAGGTTGGAAAGCATTTATTAAACTGTGAGTGTTATGTACCAAATCTGCTCAACAGTTAGTGTGTCCTTGCACCTGTATATACTTATCAGTGTACGTGTGATGTCGCTTCTCCTGGTGTTAGCCTTACACAGTGCCTCTTCCCCGTGGCACCCACCCATGTTTGTGCCTTATCGGCTCACAGACAGCTTTCTAAACGACCCCCCGAGTACAATTCCAATACTCATTTAGTATTAAATTAGGACCGTGTAATGTAAGTTTGAAATCGTAAGTCAGGCGACCCTTCCGTCATTGACTATTGGATACTGAAGTAGACATCTCATCTGTTGCCTATTTTTACCTAAAAGAGAACATAGTGTTTTGAGCCACACAGAGAATGTATTAGTGTCTAAAATTATATTTTTGTCATTTTTTGTTGCTGGGTCGTAACAGTTCATATCTCACAATATGTGATTCCATCAGTTTGACTTGGTAAAAAAGTTTGTGTATTCGACAAAAATTAGTAATTTAGATCAGTGCAGTATCGGTGGCTCACATCAACTACAACAATTTTGATTTAAAACTGGTAACAACTTTAACATGGGGATGGAATGTCTAGTTGTATCAATAGTCAATGCTTCCGTGCAGGTGAAATGAAATTTACATCACTTAGAAACTAAGTAACTGTGATAATTTTGATATAGGCGAGGTCAAAATTTAGAAACAGGATTTCACTCAGAAATGTCTCGAGGCACAAATGTCAAGTTAGAATGTAGGGTTGCGTGTCACATACCCACTTTCTGTGCCTTCCTCAGTCACACGTGATCAGTCACGTCTGTCTGTCTTCCACCGGAGGCGGAGTATCGATATCTATGTTACCCTTTGTTGTTCTATCTGTTACTCTATATCATATATATATCAGAGATGTTGTTCCTCAATGGATGGTGCTAGTATCGTCGTCTCCTTGTTCGATGTTCTGTGATGGCGTTATAAACAGGGTTCACATCTCGTGTACAAAGGACCAGTGCCATGCAGCCTTAAATGTTGCCATTTAGTGTTTTTATTTTTGTTACAAGAAAATCCGTCTCAGTTTTTCACAGAGGGTCTTGCTAGTGAAAGTTGTACAATAATTTTTGCTACGATTGGGAATTTTAACTTTTGATTAAATTAGTTTGTTATCATCCTGCGACCCGCCCTCAGCCTGAACAGTGTGAGCACAATTTCAGCCAGTAGCTACGTCGGTGTGGGATGTATACGTGTCTTACCGTACGATTCTATGTTATCAGATGTTCGTCGTATTGTTTAGGATTTGTATAATGTTTTCGCAGCTTAATAGTCATCAACGCTTTCGACACTGGTTATTCGAGAATTATACAGAAGAAATACTCATTATTTTCTAACGATTGAAGTATTTTTAAGCTACGCATCACAATAGCCTTTATATTTACAGGTACGATCCGTTAGTTTTCAGAGAATGCCGTTTACATCGGACATATCCAGACAGTACGTAATGTCGAGCCACATTATTGAACCGACCAGCCTTTTGGCACTGTAGTCAATTGTAGGGAAAGCTATTGTTTTTATAATACTTTATATCACAGATGCAAGATGTTATTAAGACGTGTAGTGTTAATGTTACTGTTACATGTGAAGCTCGTGAGGTGCAGGCTTTCTGTGCCGCACTCTCCAATCATACAGAATGTCTTGTAGAGAGGCGTTGTATATTTTCTTAAAATTGTAAATAAAATGCCAGTTTACATCTCTTATGTAATACTTTCTGAGTTGTTTAACCAGTAACAATACTCGTAACTCCTAAATTAATATTTATTTATTGAGTTTTTGTTTGCTAGTTATCGGCCGATTACGTCGGACGATGATCCATTGATATTATAATCAAAAACGATGTCGTCGGTTCGATGTTGATAGCTTTACGCCTGCACCTTAGGCCATACCAATCAAACATTGTGTCATATGGATTAGTATATTGTACATAATATGTATTGTAGTGTATCATATTTTTACAGTCGGATTCCGTTGCATTGCCGAACGACTGATCGTTCATGGCTGATAGTGCAATACTGTGTAGAGAGAGTGAATGCTATTATTATATTATTTGTAGCTGGTTTCAATTAAACGATAGATATAATTATTTGTTACGTAATGTTTGAAAGATTAAATATAAGAAAATAATTACAGTTGTGTACTTGATTTTACCTTATACTTGTTTCATGTAGTGGAATAAAACCTGTCTCTAAGGAGGGTTTATGGGGCTAGGTAGCGACATAGACTTCCCATCCCATTGTAAATTTTGAAGGTCGTTTTTCGTGTTTAATTCATGTCCGGTGACACAGGTGGCTAGTGTCGACAAGATTTTGTTTATATTATTTTAGAGTTAATTTCATGATTTGTGCTTTACTGTTTGGTTATATGACTAGAGAATCATTGTTTATGATTTTATGGGTTTATTTGGTTAAACGGAGTTTTAAATGACTTAAATAACAAGAAACAAATTGCAAACAAAACACGACCTCAATGGTGCACCAGACAGAACTAACGATAAAATTGGATTCAGCTGTTTTATAAGGATGGGAAACCTACTAAGAACGTATGTTTTATCTATGGTAGCGATACAAAGTGATAATTTTAAAAATAGTGAATAATGTCTCAACTGTTTCTGGGAAACAAATTTCGAGAAAAAGTAGAATATTTCTTTGCTGACTTCCCTACATGTACTCACTCATACTGGGGCAGAGCCCAAGGGAATTTATCACGTTTCTCTTTTGAAGGCTCATCTACAGACCAAGACCTTTCTTTAGACACCTCTATCGAGTTTCTAACTGTAATATATAGATTTGAAAAGATCCACTACAGTTTTGTTTACTTACTTTAAAGTACAAGTTTGGACCAATGAGGTTCAAGGATTGATAGAAAAGAAGTGAAATTGTAATGCTTTGAATGTCAATGAGTTGTTGTATCTTAATCATAATCAGTGGCAATGGAAATGAAAGGTTATAAACAAAAACATAACCTTTCTTGGACGTTATGAGTAGTGATTGTTAACAAATGAGAAAATGGTTGTAAATAAAGAAGTGTACGCAACTCACGTAATTAGCCTTTAAGACACTCTTAGAAGTTTTAAATATTATCTTTATATCTTTAAGCAATCGTTACGTAAACTACTCGTAATGGTTTTTCTGATAAAAAAAATATATTTTTGGGTCTAAAACAAAAACAACCTCAGATAATCAGAAATGGACTTTATGCAGTTTGTGTAGTCAGTTTTTTATCCTTTTGGTCTGAAAAAGTATTTTATTGTTGGGACCACATAAGTTTGCAGTTGGTGGCAGCCAATCACAAGACAAGGCTAGTGCGACGTTGCCACATCGCCCATTGACAACACTAATTAAAATATACTAAGCAATATATTCAAATCAGCTGGTATTATTAGATTTGGCAACACCGCATGGTTCTCATTGGTTCATTCAAAACCATATGGTAAATAGGCTCCTCCCTCAACTGCAAAACTTATGTGGTGGTAGAGTTCCCACTCCACTACACCACTGATATGCAGCAGATGGAAAGCAGTGATTTAATTTGACTCATTATTCTCTGAACTTAAAAAACTGCTCTACTAGATTTTTATAAACTTATCGAATCAGCTGGTGTTCAAGGGATAAATAAACCAACAAATAACTCTTATTACATTTTAGTATGTTTATTCAATACATGATAAAACAATAAGGCTAATAATAAGGAATAAAGTCACATAAAAATCATTCTATAACTAAGTAATCAATACTACATAACAGGTATTTCATGGGTAACCTTATTTCATAGTTTTTTATGATAAAAACTTTGATTAGTCAAAATATCTGAGGTTTATAAAGGGTAATGGACTAAATCAACAATCCAACCGTTACATAAACACAACACATACAGTACCAAAAAAAATGTAGGCTGGTAAAGGTCAAGATAATCAACAGTATTTATTAAAAATTATACTAGGCCATGATTTTTTTCTACCAACACAACCAACGACTATTGTCAAACTCAAATATATGCCACTCTGGTTTAAATGCATCCCTTATTCAGCTTTATTTCACTAAAGTCAAATTTTCCTAACTTGAAAATGCATTAAAGGAATACGTAATCTTTTGAATATTGATACAACTTCAGTATCCAATAGTCAATGGCACATTATTTGACTAAACAACAAATTATAAAATTAAAAGGAAATAACACATGATGTATACGAGGTACTAGGCTAAAATCACATAAATCTCTTTAGAAAAGTCAACAACTAACAGTCTCGAAATTGAGCTTCTATTGGGTTTAAAAAAGTATAAATTTGGGAGGGCTAAGATATCGCACATGAGCAATAACAAAGTTGAAATCGATAATAGAAATATTTCCTAGCCGTGAACTTGGGCCTATTAAGGCATAGTGATTAACTGGAAACGTTTAGTCCCGGAAGTTTTGTGAGGTATCAAGATAATACAATAAATAGGCTAGATGTATCAGAAATGGGCTAGGTGACGACTTTAGGGTGGCCATAGGATCCCCAAAAAAATGCACACATTTTTCCGTTATCCTCGTTTTTCGGTCGCCAAGTGTACTTTAGGGGTCTGTGGGAACCAGACATTTTCAGGTTGAACCAAAATTCGGGCAGAAGAGTCAGTTCGGATCAGAAATGTTTATCAGGCCAAGCTTGAATGGAGTCAAACTGAGCTGAGCGTTTATTTCTGTTATAGCGGTAAACTTTTGAGAAGATGAGTGATCAAAAATTGACAATTTCATAGCGATGGTTTTTGCCGAAATTGTGAGAGACGATGATGTCACAGTGACTGCGGAAGGTGTTTTCACTCGCTGTGACAGCGGATAATGACCGCTATGACTATGACTATGACCGCAGACAATATGTTCACAATTTCACTGAGACCTCACGAATTTGCCGTGCAATGTTCAGAATGTTTAGCAGTCGTTTTTTGTGCAAGCAAAAATACAGAACGTTGTTGCTGGGTGTTACACCCTTTGTATTTACTGCATGTAACAACAATATTGCACTAAAATCAGTTTTTCCCGTGAAATCTTAAAATCCACACATAATTCCCCATCTTTGGCCACTCTGAAACTTAAATACTTGCCATTGAAAATAAACACAAATAATGTAGAAGGCTAGTGAAATGTTACAATTGATTTTCTAACGCATTGTAAGAGCAAATGCATTTTAGGAACGTAAATCAATTTTTATCAGGCCTACGTCAAAGTACATTCCCTAATCCGACTCGGTCAATATTTTTTTCAGTAAAGTGTAACAGAAATGAATTGGAGAAAATTTCAAAGTAATGTGAACCTCTCTAGAGGTAGTTTGAAGTAGTTAATAAACACAGAAAGTGAACAGGAAACAATATAATGATTGCTTTAAAACATTCAAGTTTGTCATCAACTTATTGACTTATATAGTGTTTTTTTTATATTTCAATTGCTACATAAAGCACTAAAATATCTAATTATGTAGGCCTACTTTTCATAGAGTAATTTTTTTAGCTATAGTCTACAATAGAATAGCTTATTTTTAAACAAAATTTTGATGGTTAAAAACTGGGTCCAGCCTGCCATCATTCAATTAGAATTTAGATAAAAACTTCAGAGAGATTTGGTAAGTAATAACACTTTCATGTCATTAACTCTACATTCATAAAATAAATCATTAAATAAGCAAAGATTCATTTTAAAATCGAGTATACTAAAAACACAGTCAACTGATTATTTACGTTATTTTTAGACAAATATTATGGAACAACAAATTTAACAAGATGATGACATATAATTAAAATACAGTATAGGTGTTTGGTTTAGTAAAAACAATAAATAGCACAGTACATTGATTGGTGAAGTCAGAATTACATAAATATATTGATATTACATAAAATAGGCTAAAGTGTTTAAAATTCTGATCTGTGAAAAGTTAAAAATCATAATAGTGATATAACGATAAAATTAGACACATTTTACATATTATAATCCTAAATATTAAGTGTTATCTAATATTACATGCCTACATAAATAGTTTCTTTTTTAATTTGTAGGTACAAAATATATACTTTGTTTAAAATTCTAACCCTAGCACCATTTATCTAAAGAGCAAATCTAAATAGATGCTCATATGCCAAATCCCAATAGAAAAGAAATAATTGTAATAATATACGATTCTTAATTTTTTTTTTAAGTGACAATATTTTGCTTCTTTAGGAATATATTAATTACAATATCAACTAGTCTCCCCAAATACTTACTAAAACTGCCTGAAAATTTAAAATCTCTTAGAAGATACTGCTTTTTATTGCACTTAGTAAAAACTTTCAACCCTAGTTTCAGGGATGGTAACAGATCAAGGGACCCTAAGATGTTTCCAAAGTAAAATTTAGATATCAACTCAAGTTGTTAGATGGTTTTTAAAATTGCCTCTATATTAAAATACATTTACAACTAACCCCTTAAGAACTGATTAATTTAAAAACTCGTACAGTGGTGCCTTGATAATAAATCAACCTTGATAACAAGTGTAATTTTTAATGCCCCTAGAATTTATTTGACCATTAATGACATGTCACTACAAACTTTGATGAGGAGTCCACCTTGATAACATGTCTTATTAAATAATCCCCACGATAGTCTTGTTATCAAGGTTCCACGGTTAGGTAGACAGGTAGACCATTTTCAAAATAAATAGTCTTCTAATTTGTGTTCCTAATGAGGCAATCAAACGGCTTTAGAGGTTCAAACACCTAAGTTCAAAGAACAATTCTTATAGAACAACTATATTCAACTAACAGTGGTCAATAAAGTAAAAAACAACAAAACTATAGAAGAAATTGTTAAACATGTAAAATTAACCTGAGAACTAATTCTGTGATGTGTTTCATTTGAAAACATTGGTTCAATCTAACAATTTCATTATTTTGAAATAATTACCAACCCAAAAAGTAATAAACCTAATTTGTTACCATCCAAGCTACTGAGGAATCTGTAAAATCCCTCGGGTAAATCGTTGCACTTGTGAACCAATAGGTGAAAAAATCTTTAGTTTGCTCGTCACAGCCTTGCTGAAATATGTCGTCCAATTTGTCGTTCAATTAGTCATCCAGTTTGAGACAAGAGATGACATGTTGCTGTAGCGGATCGATCGTGGTGAACATTTTGTTGCATTCAGGATTAGGGCAAAAGAATCTCTGTGGCGCTGTTTCATTTTGTGGCTGAAAAACCGTAAAACACCTTCGGTAAATACTGGACTATAGTGGGGCCATAAAATACCTGAGTAAGGTATTGGGAGATGGTTGGAACCATAAAATATCCTACGTATTTTCACTTACTTTTAGATACTACGGTGGACCATACAGAGGAAACATTCAATGGTACACTTAAGTGGTGTCTAGCACTAGTGTGTCTAGGGCAAAGTCCAACACCGCCCCCTCGCCCTCGTGTACTACAATACTCACGGTGGAGGAAGACCCTGTGCCCTGTGCGATAGGAACTTCCGTACAGTGCTCGCCACTTCCTCGCTTGTCACAAGTATATTTCAGTTACAACATACTAGAGCTGAAAGCGGACGGTTGTCCCATAAAGCACGTTTTCTTTCTACTTTACTTTTCTGTGGGTAGACTAGCTTCAAAGTTGAATTTAATTGAAAAAAAAAGTTTAAATTTCAATATATGTTATATGTCTGTAAGAGAACAAACTTAACACTTTGCAATTGTTTTTATCACACAAAATTGTGTTGGTGAACTACTACAAAAAGCAAATATAACTTTTTTAATTTGCAAGGTATTTTAGTTCAGTTGCGCACTTCTGAGAAATGGGTTAGTTAGTCTTTAAAAAAGATATTACTAAGTTACATTTAACAATCTTAGGTCAAAATAGAGTTCTCAACACATAAACACACAGCTTAACCAAAAACAGAAGATGAGAGGTTAGTTTTAAATGCATAACTATAAAGGTTTTTATTTTAATAATGTTAAGCAAAATAAAACTAATGCTGTAACACTACTTAATCTTTCATAAAAATACAACAATCTTCCATTCTTTTACAACAATCCGATACAAAATAGCCATAAATTTACTATGTATCTAAACTGTTGGAACATTAGTTTTCTTCATTTGGGGATTTTCTAAAAAATAGGCACTTTTAAAACATTTGGCACACACTGTAAATCCATCAACCTAAAGGAAATAGAAGATTACAATTTTAAGATAAACACAGAGAGATTTTATTGCCAAGATTAACTCAACGATAAATATTTGACGATACTCATATCTTTTTTTGACCTACTAGAGTTGATGTTTGAAGAGTAGATATCGATTTGAAAACGGATTTAGTTCAAGCATACATTAAATCTGAATGTTTTCAGAAATATACTTAATATGAAAAAAAAGCTTTTGTACAACTAAACGATTTTCATAACCAGACACTGTTTGACAAATTTTCAGACTAAGCAAATTTCCATTCTAATTGCATTTTCACTTAAATATTTCCTTAAACATGTCAGATTTATTCCCAATTTAAATAACTTAGGGTTTAACAAGTAGGTACTTAGGTTTGCTGCTACAGGGAAGGTGGTAAAGTGTGCTTCGTGTGATTGTGCTAAAGGATAGATACATGAATCTGAATAGTTGATGTTTTTGGTCTCTCGGGACATAAAAACGAAAAAGTAAATCGATCCCAGGTCTAGGTCTTACCATGAGACTTACGGGTAATAACATACTATCAATATAGAAATTTTGCTAAAAGATTATCAAAATATTAACCAAATAGGCCTATTGGAAACACTATTTTGGCAATATAATTATTTATTGGTGTCCAGTTTTAAACAAATGTTAAAAGTGTTTTAATAAATACCGTCTATTACTTTAATTGCATTAAAACTTCATTCAAAACAATACTGACCGCAGTAAAGTCTATATTTTCCAATATTTTTGTTACCCCTGTGTTTGATTAATTACAAGTTTTATACTGTTGAATGACTTGGCTAGGCTCAAAGCAACATATTGTTGACCATGTGTGGACATGGGTTTTGGAAGGTAAATTGCAACTTTTGAAAGGGACTTTCCATAGGTCCTGTTACCGTAATCGTTATTACATAAGCTAATGTCATTGGAAATCGGATTCATTCTAAGCATTTTAAAAGGAAGTGTAGTTTCTAAGATTTTGGTTTATGGGGCACGTCCTTCTTTACTACTTCCTGAGAGTACTTTACAGTCAATAATGTTGTTAAACAATCTTGTTGTTTGTAACTTTGTTCTGCCTATTGTACCTTCTGTCATGTAAAGCTCCTTTTCAGAAGAACTATTGTACCTTCTAAAGAGTTTGTTTTTTGGTAAGGGTAAACCACTTCTATTCTTGTATATACACATCCGCACATTCTCCTTATTGTTCAGTAGAGTTTCTCTCAAAACCGTGCCAAAGTTTTGAAAGCTCGAGAGTATTGACATATTTTTTAAATGCATTAGATGTGTAGACATCCCACTTATGCAGCAGTGGCATACATTGATCAATATAAGTAGCTCTACGTGGGCAAGATGGATACATATTGTGGATACGGATTTATATTACTGTATCAGGCACGGTAGCGGTACTCAAACTGTTTGAACCATAAATGCTTTCTTCATGTATGATTATTGGTGCCTATCATAGTTTTATAGCAGTAGAAGGATAAAACAGTCAATAAAGATGGGATGGGAGGGATAAATATGAAAAACAATAAATATTGAGAAAATTATAAATTATATTTTTTTCATACATTGATTGGTAATATAGAGAAAATTTATGTCATAACTAACAACTAAGTACGCAAGTATTCATTAACAAAGCAAGTGAGTTGAAAAAAATGTTTACACAACATATCATTGTATGTTTAGTTAATCTCTTAAGGACATTCAATCTTTTACCAGTAATATTAATAAGTATAACAAAACAAACTGAACTATATAAGGTAGCTAAAGCCAGTGACATCCTATTTGGCTTTCCTAACCATCCTCTTAAAGCTCTACAGTACAAGTTTCTGTAAAGAGCATCCTTAGAACAGAGATCTTTATAAAGGTGTTTATTTTTTACACACCTCAGCTACAATTCTATAGTTACACTAACAGTTCAAACTTAACAGTAAACCTACCTTACAGGTGAAATATACGAATCTCAAACAAGACTTAGGATCATCATAACTTAAATTACATTTTAATTTGTAATTACCTTTAATGTAAATCTTAACATTTGAATCGTAGTTATTTGGTATTATAAGGCACTGTCAATAGCTATATAACTAAAATAGGTCTAAGCATTATCTCAGGTTACCTGTATGGAGGATAACAAGAGGGCAATGGCTGGAATGAAGGGATGGATTGTGGGTATATCCCTTTAGTCATGCCTTATTGAGTAGACCACTTAAAAAAGGAAATGTAAAGAAAAGTTTAAATAAGTTATTAGATTGTTACCTATGAATACTCTGGGAATAATATACTTTCGCCTGATCACGTAGTGTCCCACCAATGTACAGTTATTTTTGTTTTTTTTTTCAACCTAAATTTTCATGGTTTTATGTTTGTGTGCCCTATTTATTATTAATGTTTAAAACATTCAAATTATGGCGACAAGAAGACATCTTTTTACAGGCCTGAAGATGACTCCATGACTTCATTCAAGACTAGTTGCCACAACACAACATTCCAGATCACATGCAGGTATTTACCACCAATTTATGGCTAAAACTCAAGAAAATAATTAGATTTACTTGCAGGGCCGGACACAACCATTGTCCTGTCATACCCCTCACAGGCAGTTAACCTAGACTTAAACTTACACAAGATATAATAACCCAAATTATTTACCATAACACATTTGCACTGAGTAAATACAAATCTAAATATCGCAGGAACAATATCACATCGTACACAGTCGGCGCACCTCAGTTTGTCTACAAACCGAAGAAACCACAAGCCTCCTTGTTGAGCAACAACAATCGCAGTCTCTCAGTGAAAGAAGTCGGAGGTTGAGGTTTCTCACGCAACACTAGATGTAGGGAATTCTGTGCTTCCTTGGGTTCCTCTTTGGCGACGCACGGAATCTCACTGACTTCGGTCACCCCTTCATCACCCGCACACGCAGGCAGATCTCCGAACACCATAAACACAAAGTTACCTTCTTTCTCAAACTCGAGCAAGAACAGACTCAAGTACAAGTCAGACAGAGGTTGAGGTCCGTCCAGGGTAGAGTTAAGGTTGTACCATCGACTGCCCACGCGGCGTATAGTGAACCAGTGGGCGTGCGAGTGACAGATGAACGCCCTAACTGTGTTCAAATTCTGTCTTGCAGCGATCGCTCTCGGATCATTGCTGCTGAACGGAACCATCTCTAGACCCCACAGAGCCAACGCACAACCAATCACTTGCACAGAGAAGAACCCAGAGTCGTCCATGTTCTGCGACGGTTGGCTGATAAAGCTTTGAAACTCTTTGGTGTTGATTCCCGCCTCCACCAACGTCTGTTTCTCCGCATAGTCCATCTCCATCGCCAGTTCGGCCAAGTCCACGGCGTTGAAGTGCGACTTTTGCAACAAAGCGTTCAAGCAGTGTTGAGCGCACAGATTTCCGTCTTGTTTCTCATGAAACACCATGTTTATTTCTAATTCTTCATTTTCACTATTCTGCAAAAAGAAAATCTTTTTACCGGTATTTTCTTTATCGGATGGCAGAGTGAAGTTTTACAGTGGTGAGAGGAGAAATTTAATTTGTAATGCTTGCATTAAGGTGACAGAAAAAATACTATGACTCGCTCAGTCTTAAATTTATCATTTTGTTACTGCTTTTGAGTTGTAAGTTTTCAAACGTTCACATGTACTTGAATAATATGCTACTAAGCTAAACATGCAGGTTATTCATTCTCATCCAGCATGCATTCAGAGAGGTTAACTGTAAGAAAAGACCACGAGGTCCTATGTTCGCCACAATAGAGAAGCATTTTCATTTTATTTTATTTTGTTCAAATCGTTGTGTGAATCGATGTATAAGCCTACCTGTGTGAGGGGTTTAAAAAAAACAGTTAACAGAGCCATTGTTGGTTTATTTCATTCTGGCTCACTAAAGAAATAAGACAAAATTGTCTTTTTAACTAATGGACGCAAGTGATTTACTAGTTATTTAATAGGTAGTAATTAAATCCATGGACTAATAATTATAAATTTAAAAGTTGTTAGACTTTTTAAAGGTCTAAATGAATGTTTAATAACATGAACATAAACTTATTATTTACTTAGAAAAATAATTTTACTCATAGTTTATTCAGTTAGTGTTTCAGTTAGATTGGCAATTCAAGTTGTTTTTAGTTTCGTTCATACTCACATCAACTGGAGATGGTGTTTCTCTCTCAGGTTCCCTGAAAAAAAAAACTCTTTAGTTAGTTAATAAGGTAAGATAAGATACATTCACAGTTTACGACAGTTCAGCATTGAAAAAATTACCAGCAATGTTGTTTTTATGTATTTTGTCAAAACAAAACAGTTTTAAAAACATGAAGTAAGAGATATTACTCTTCACCAAAAAATTTAAAAGATTTATCCAATATTACATGCAGAAAGAGTCCATAACAATTATTTAGGTAGTAACTAATAACAAAAACAAACTAAAATAAATTACAATAATTGATAAAATAAAAATACATACTAATAAATAATAAGATGAAATAAACAAATTAAAATGATGGAAAATACTTAGTCATAAAAAGAATTACTAGCAGACTACTGAATTCAGATCTATTATTTTTTTTTTTATTTACATTGATAAGTTCTAGCAAAAAGAGATTAAATTGCATAAGAGAGTTCATTTTCCATCTCTTTAACAGGGTTTCAACGACAATTTTACTTTTTATTTCCCTGACTTTTCTCTACCCCTATTGCTGTTGATATTTAACTTGTCGTTAATGGATGAACACTCAATCATCCTAGTGATTACTCAAACATTAAAACGTAAAATTCACAGGCTTTTTCTGGTCACATCATACTCTGTTTTTGGACATTTCCCTAAACTTTTGGTCCAGACTTCCCTTGAACTGAAACACAACCAATTTCTTTCCGTTTCCAATTCTGCATGAACACGGTGTCTACTAATTGATCAAACTAAATTTCAATGACTTTAGGGGAGGGAGGGAGGACGTTAAAACACACTATCAATCTATGGTACCAATAAGACAATATTTTTAGTGATCTGAACCTGAACCTGAGATAGTCGGGCATACAATATTTTGTGTCGTAACGATTTTAAGCTGGCTGCCTGCTGCCAAAATATGTTTGCTCTCTGCACTATGAATTCATTGCCTGCAGTAAAGTGCAAAACAAAAGGCAGGTTTGGGAAAACTTTTTTTAGTTAGGCCAAATTTTTTGTGACTTTTTTGGGGATCTTAAAATGAAAATCTGTTACTTTTCATTATCTTCTTTGACCCCTCAAGTAAAATCAGTGACCAGTAGACACCCTGTCACACTTTCCGAAACCCTGTACGATTGACCACAGCTGTGACTATCTTGTACACACCTGGTCTGCACAGCTGGAGCGCTGGGCTGCGCAGGAGTCTCCCCACGAGAGTTGTTCAGCTCGTCTATCAGCTCATGGTTCCTCCGCTGCAAGTGCCTCAAGTCCTCCACAAGTCGTTCCTTCTCAGCCACTAAGGTCTCCCGTGACTTCCTCTCCGCCTCAAAATCCGCCTGGTAGATCTTGGCCTGTCAACACAGAAAGTATCATTCTAGCTCAGTATTAACACAACCCTAGTCTAATCCTTGGTGATCACCTGAGGAGAAGGATTGAATGTGACAGTTGAAAGAGGAATACTAGTAGTTGACTACTAATAGTTAATAGTAGGATAAATGAGATGACAAGTGATGAGACGAGAGGATAGGGATGGTAGAGGAAAAGAAGATGGAGAGAGAGAAAACGGAGAAGTCTGGTCTATTACTAGAAGAAGGTCAATAGTGATAGGTTGAAGGTGATGTGATGAGGGATGTGTAAAAGAAGAGATAGGCATGACATAGACGTTTCCAGGGCCAATGTTTGTGATCAATGGAATGTGCCTAAGGTTTCTTGATAATGAAGCGGCTCAAATTTCATCAGAGCCTTTTTTGCCAGTGATCACTCTTGGGTGAAATTTTTTAAAGAAATACAATACTGCCTAGTGCTTTTATGTCAAAAAAATTTTTATTAAGGATTAATATGCCTACTTTTAAAGTGTGAAGACAAGTATGCCATGTAATCTTTTATTTCCATCATGCAATGATCATTCTAAATATTCATGTTTTACAGGTCCCCTACTGTAATAAATTATTTAATTATTCACAATTTTTTCTCGAGCAAAGAGAGGGCAAACTGCTAGTATTTTAATCTTATATCAACTCAAGACTCAAGGAGTAAAATGTACCTGTTCCTCCAGCACGGGAATTGTATCACAGTCAACCCTAAGTTTCTGCATATCAGTCTTGAGCGCCTCCATCTCGTCAGTCTTGGCCTTGAGTTCTTCATCTTTAGCTGTGACTTGACCGACCAAGTTGTTGACTTGTTCCTTGAGAGTAGCAATCTCTGCACCCTCCTGCAAAACAGTAAATACTCAATAAATACAAAATAATAAAACCCAACACTGCATTAAACACTTAGGATTCTAATTCTTGGTTACTCAACACCTTTGATGCCATTGCCATTGAGGGATCGTTGGATCTTTCTGACTTAGGATTTAGATTTTAGTTAACGCTTTCAAAAAAAATTCCCGATTACTGTGTCATTGTGAGTTTTTAATCAGGCAAAATGTGTGGATAACAACTTGAAATTCTCCTCCCGAAAAAATGGAAAAATTATTTGAATCTAGTCAGAAAAATAAGAATACAGATTGTTAGCCCATAGTTATGGGTAAAAACAAAAACAAGTACAAAATTAAAAAAAGATTGATAACTAGGGATGGACGGGTCCCGAAATTTCGGGAATTATTCGGGAAAAAAATATTCCCGATTATCGGGACGGGATTACATTTGATTCGGGAATTTTTCGGGACGGGTTTTGGTCCGATCTTCGGCGATTTTGCCGCTTCGCGAGTGCCGATAACGCCGCTATTGCGAGCGATAGGTCCGCGAACGCAGGAGACGATTTCGACGATCATTCAATCGTCATTTCGACGATTGCGCCGTGACCGCGGAGTCATAACGACGATCGCGCCGTGACGCGGAGTCATACCAACGATCGCGCCGTGACCGCGGAGTCATACCGACGATCGCGCCGTGACCACGGAGTCCAACCGACGATCGCGCCGTGACAGCGGAGTCATGCCAATTGCACCGTGACCGCGAGTCATATCGACGATCGCGCCGTGACGGCGGAGTCATGCCGACGATCGCGCCGTGACCACGGAGTCCTGCCGACGATCGCGCCGTGACCGCGGAGTCATGCCGACGATCGCGCCGTGACCACGGAGTCATGCCGACGATCACGCCGTGACCGCGGAGTCCAACCGACGATCGCGCCGTGACCGTGGAGTCCTGCCGACGATCGCGCCGTGACCGCGGAGTCCTGCCGACGATCGCGCCGTGACCGCGGAGTCATGCCGACGATCGCAACGTGACCACGGAGTCATGCCGACGATCGCGCCGTGACCACGGAGTCATGCCGACGATCACGCCGTGACCGCGGAGTCCAACCGACGATCGCGCCGTGACCGCGGAATCATGCCGAGGATCGCGCCGTGACAGCGGAGTCATGCCGACGATTGCACCGTGACCGCGAGTCATACCGGCGATCGCGCCGTGACCGCGAAGGTATGCTGACGATCGCGCCGTGACAGTGGAGTCATGCCGACGATTGGACCGTGACCGCGAGTCATATCGACGATCGCGCCGTGACCGCGGAGTTATGCCGACGATCGCGCCGTGACAGCGGAGTCATGCCGACGATTGCACCGTGACCGCGAGTCATACCGACGATCGCGCCGTGACAGCGGAGTCATGCCGACGATCGCGCCGTGACCACGGAGTCCTGCCGACGATCGCGCCGTGACCGCGGAGTCATGCCGACGATCGCGCCGTGACCACGGAGTCATGCCGACGATCACGCCGTGACCGCGGAGTCCAACCGACGATCGCGCCGTGACCGCGGAATCATGCCGAGGATCGCGCCGTGACAGCGGAGTCATGCCGACGATTGCACCGTGACCGCGAGTCATACCGGCGATCGCGCCGTGACCGCAGAGTTATGCTGACGATCGCGCCGTGACAGTGGAGTCATGCCGACGATTGGACCGTGACCGCGAGTCATACCGACGATCGCGCCGTGACCGCGAGTCACAAGTTTCTACAGGTACCTGTATATTGTTACCTATTTTTTGGTTTTTATAGATCAGTACCAAAAACGGTAAAAATTGATTTTGTATGTCTTTTTTGGTAACTGCTATACTCAAGACTTTCTTTTTATACACAGAAAAAATCCCGTCCCGTCCCGTCCCGAAAATCGGGAAGGAAATAAAAATCCCGTCCCGTCCCGTCCCGAACTAAAAATTCAATCCCGTCCATCCCTATTGATAACCTTATTTTAAAAATCTTAAAGCAACTATCGTGTATGTTAAACACAGTGGCGGTTCCAAACGTATTTTTAAATTAAACCTATAGTTTTTGGTACTATCAATTGGAAATCATGCCCCATTGTACTTTAATATTGGATAGGCCTGTAAAATAAAGCATTTTGGTGACAAGCGGCACAAAACCGTCTGTTAATATTAAACTATTGGACTGATAGAAGCTAACAACATTGATACTTCAAAAGGTATAGAAGAAATTAAATATAGTCTATTATCATTATCAATTTTTAAAAAATGTCGGTTGTCCACATTCCACAAATTCAATGAGTAACACGGTTTGGAAGTCAGACTTGAACAAAAACTAATTTTTTACTAGGTAATCATCCAGTTAAATGATTTAAACTTTATTAAATCTATTTATATGATATCACCATAACACAACAAAATACAACCCCTTACCCAATACCAACAAGATAATAGCATGGATGAAATGACGATAAATGAATAGCTTGAAAACATGATACAAACCAAGCTAGGAGCAAAATATAAAAAAATATTCAAAAATCAGAATTAATGAATAAACTTAATAATTAATTATTTAAATTTCAGAATGATGAATTGCTATAAAATATGGTTTCAAGTTAACAATAAACTAATATTTACGTTTAAGGAAGATCTACAAAAAAAACCTATTATTGACGAAAAACAAAATAATAAAAGACCAACTTTAAAATTAATTTATTTGTTTTATACAGTTAGTCTACTAAAAATTAAACAGTAAATAAGATTGATTTAGCAACAAACTTCAAACATATCCTTTTTATTTACAGATACTTAAAAATAAATCCATCTGTGATGTGTCATACAATTTAACTACGATGAAAATGCTCATTCATTTACAACGATACAACAATAATTTTCAGTTGCAAAATAGCACTATTTTAAATTTCACCTGTAGGAACAGGAGATAAGATTTTAAAGTAATGCTATTCCACAATCTGATGTGTAATTCATTATACTTACAAACATTCCTAAAAATGTGAAAGCCCCCTGTAACATGTATTATTATTTATATTCTATGTATAAATAATCATTTTAACTTAGAAGAGTAAAATTTTAGCTTTAAAATCAAATGGGTTTTGACACATCACTTTTTAAAGAGGCGTTAAGTCAATACTTTAGACACTACATCAGATAAATTGTAATAATTTATCAGTAGTCAAAATAAAAAATGTTATGTACACTTTAATAAACAATTATGACTATATTCAGGTTTGCTTATTTTAATGTCGTAGGCCTATTCCAATTTTTTATCATACACTTTTGTATATTATCATCGACAATATGACCCAAGTTACTCTGTATAAGCAGTGTGCTGTACCAAGAAAGACACGGAAATCTAGGTACCGGTATTTATTATTTTTCAACACATGAGAAGATATTTCATGGATCTGTAAGCAGGTAACATGTTAATTGCACACTCAGATTAATTATTATCAGTGCTGCTTAAATCACTAAGTGTGTTAGTAGTATATCGAACATCCACAGGAAGTTTAGTTCACAACAAAATGTAAGCCAAATTCAAATTTTGTGAATACTGTATAATTTAAAAAGAAATTAAATATTTTTTACATCAGTTTTGTTTAGTTACATTAAGATAACATCTAGGTTAATTTATTAATTGTGTTCATTTAAACTTCAAAACTATCCTACCTTAAAAAGAAACAATATAGAATATACACTAAAGTGGTGATAATTTACCTTCTTCTCATCGTTCTGCAACCGCACAGCCTCCTGCAGAGACGACAGATGTCTCTCAGATATAGCCAGGGCCTCTTCCCTCTCTACGAGCTTGGCAGTCAGAGAGTCAATCTGCTCTCGGAACCCTTTCTTTTGCAACTCGTCGTATGCCAGACCATGTGACTCCTAAACACCGTACATTTAATGTGTTGCATTGATTAAGTAAAATAGTAAGCCAGAGGACTAGTATACTCGACAAAGCGCCGTATAAAACTATTGTTCCAGTGTGAGTTTAGCTGAGACATTGTTTCGCTTGCCGCTTGTTGTGCCAGTTTTATACTTCAATCCAGTAAAATTTGTTTTCAGATCTGACGATTTTATCGGTGGTAGGGATTGTTAAAAATTATTGTAGTATGGGGCTTGAATCTAATGACATGCAATAGAATAACGATAATGAATGTACTGTGAGTATTGTGGAAGGAACCTAACCTCAAAATAGTGGTTGACCGCTTTTTTGCGGTATTTTTTGATGGTGTATCTAGGTAATTCATCCCCGCTTTTTCCCTCCATTTGGCAATACTGAGGGCTGGCTAGAAGTAGTGTTTAGTCCTATATGTTAAGAGTTCTTGTAAAACTACGTCCTCAAAGACTGGTACGCAATATATGCCTCTCATTTCGATAGAACTAAATTTAAAAGTTTTTTCGCAATCATTCACGCAGCGCATTAGCTGTTTGCGCCACCGGCATTGGCTGGCCATCACGTAGCCGCATTGAACGTGTTAAGGGAGCGTTAACTGTACTATATTTAATTTTATTATTACCTTGACGGCATGGTCGGCCCTAACTCGTTCAAGTTCTTCTCCTAACTGCTGAAAGTCTCCTAGCATTTCGTGAATAGTTGCCACTGTCTGGTACAACTTCTCTCTGGAAAATATAAGTTATTTGGTAAACAGTTTGAATCTAGAATATGTGTGAAACCTTTTGAATACTTATTCCAAAAGTTAATTACTTGGTGGTAAATTTGATAGAACTTTTGTCACCAATAAGCCTATGTATGGCTCATAACAAAATAAAAAAATGTTAAGAACAAAAACCAATGTGCCATTATTTATAGTGTGAATATAATAATCCGAACCTATAGAGGCCTCTGATTCGGATGTCAGATTATCAGAAAAATAATACTAAATTTAGTCTATAAGCTGAGGAAAGCCAACTTATGAAGTTAAATTAAGTGTTTCTTGACAAATATACATTTGATTGGATAAGCTTATGCCTAATTTTAGACAAAAGAAATTTTATTGAATACAAAAACTATTTAACTTATCAACTCTCGCATACAGCTGGATCTTGATTGAAAAAGTCAGATACTTAAATTAAATTGACAATTATAGAAAAAGGAGGATAGCAACTACCTTACACTTTCAAGGTAAGCTAGCTGCTATCCTCCTTTTTCTACAATTCAAAATCCTGGCCTAGAGCCTTTCCTTGAACAAAAGTATTGACAATTAATCAGGCTAAGTGTAGTAAATAGTCTTATTCTACCCAATAATCACCACTATTCACTGTAAGAACCACAGTATCAAACTGAACAACACAACGAGAAAGACACGAGACTGTCACAACACAAATCAAATTACAATATTGTTCATATATTACCCATCGACTCATTCATGGCAGTGTCGGATTATCATCAATTGTACAATGAAGTTAGTTCATCTATATAACTTGTCAATAACAATACAATCATTTAAATTATTTACATGCATTATTTGTTTCATTGCCAGAAAAGTGGCACTTTCATAAACGATAGATAAAACTCTCTTTAGAATGTTATCGATTTTCTATTTTGGCTACAGTTTCTGGTTGCAAACTAACTCTAGTGAACAAAACTTCACTTTGTATTACAAAAGTGAAATAAATGTACGACTGAAGCTTACTTTCTAGAGACGCTCTGAGCTTGCTCTTCAGCCAAAAGATGTCTCAGCTCTGTTATCTCAAACTGGGCTGAGTTGCCAGTAGGATCAGTCATTGTCAACCAGCTGTTTAGACTGTTGAACCTGTAGCAGTTATAAAAGTAAGCATTGATAAAAGGCAGTAAGACCTCTACGAAGTAGAGAAACTGCTAAAACTGATTGGCAACAAATTATTTTTTCTACCTACCTCATGACCCCCATGAGTTAAATGACTTTAGATTGGTTCCTTAACTTACGAGTAGAACTAAGAATCAATTATTTAACAGAGCCATTAGTAAATACCCCGCCGCAGCAAACCTGCAGACTAAGCGAATTTCCATTTGCCTGATTGGATTTACACTAAAATGTCTCCTTAATTAAAAATATCACATTTATTTCCTACTTAAATAGAATCAGTTTCACATACTTAGGTTTGCTGCAACAGGGAGGGTAAAAGTGTTTTTTTATGTAAAATGTTAATAGTTAGTAAGAAATAAAATTTTCCAAATTTGGGCAAAATATGTTAAACAAGCAAACTACAACAGTTTACATTCTCCATAAGAATAACATGGTAGTTTTAAATTAAAATATTTTTCCGAAACCACTAGGCCCATTCAATATACTAAATTATTTGTTTTTTTAAGCACTACAAAATAGTTTGGAAAGAAATTGCAAAATTTTATGTTTTTTCCTGGGTCAAAAATGGGAAAACCCCCATTTTTACTCCATAAAACCCTGTTCCCATGGTACAGTCATGCTGGTTCGCGAACTCGTTCGAATAAACGTAGGCTTACACGTTTGTACCAAATTTCATCAAAATCGGATCATTTTTGCCCGAGTTAACACGCTAACGGACACACATATATATATGAATTTGAACGGATGGTATTTTTGGCATCTAGGGACCTCAAAACAAACAAAAAATCGGTCTTACCATGAGTACTATGGTATTAGCTTATTCCCTAATGGAAAATTCGCTAAAATGTAATCGTAAACCATCAAGATAGTGGGATATTACTGACAGTAGCCATACAGTATTCTTGTGAATCCATTATTGTAATTCCTTGTCAGCTTAGTTATTAGCACATCATTTTAAATTACAAAAATGGCATGGAACTACTTTACAGGCTCCCGTAACAAGATATTATTCAATGAGTATTATTGACCAAAAATTATTATTGAAGTATTATCGAAAAAAAAAAAAAAAATTTTTGTGTCCATAGCCCAGGGAAATAGCAAAAAATTATAGAGACAAAAAAAATATCAAAATATATTTACACCTCCTAACAGGGCAACTTAATTGAACAAAATATTTAAAAATAGTTATTTACATTATTGAAATGGCCTGCAGACAAAATTGTGTTAAAATTTCAATCAGTTCAACTGATATCTTAAAAGTCGCAGCTAATCCCAGGAAATATTAAGAACTCGCATATTTATATTCATTTATGTCATTTTTAAATATAAGATCCAGAATTTCTCTTGTGAGTAGTACAATTAATTATGCACAACAAATTAATAGTAGCCTACAATTTTTAGTGTAGGAATAGGCCAATCCCAAACTATTCAAAATGTTTTATTTCATCTAAATCGTCAATTGATTACTGTAAATGGGGTATTGAAAATATCAGATCAGGGCTACTAACCTGGAGTGCTCTTCTTGAATTGAAGACTTGAACTGTTTCAGCAGTCCTTCATATTTCGTAAGTTTCTCGCCGTAGTGCAGGGAGTTCTCGCTTTTGACAGGAATAGCCTGTGCAGTCTGTAAAGAAAACTGAGTCAACTTCAAATAAAAAATGTATGTATAATATGAGAGAATAAACTGAAATTTTTTTACAGTTTAGCTGTACAGTTCGTTTTGCGAGTGAAAATCCAAACGTAAAGATGCACATTGGCAAAAGATACCTTGTCCTCTTGCACAGCAGATAGCCGAAAGAAAATTAAATGAAATAACATGTTTGTCATGCAGAATTTGCATAATTGTGATACAGCAGTAAACATATGACATGTCAGTTTTTTTTACTAAAATACATTACAACAACTGGCAGACTTAGTTTGGTGTCAGTGAGAACATTTTCCTAGAGCTGTGAAGGATACTATCCATTCGTCATATCAAAATATTCATCACTGAACAGACTTATTAGATTAGATTGTTCGTTCATTTCTTCCTAACTCAGCTGTACACAACAATCGAGTGATCGCAAACTATATCGTAACAATATGTTTACTCCCAGTGCGGTGATAGGAAAAAGTGTTCACCGCCTAGGTGACTCAATGTTTGTAAACATACTTATGTCAACCGCGAGCTGGTTTTTCACTTGCTAAACGATTCACACCAAACTGTTGTATTTTTTTAAATAGTTCAACATTTGTTCAGATAGCAATATCTAACCTCCAACGCCTGCTCGGTGTGCGCCAGACGACGCTGTGTCTCAGTCAAGTCCTGAGTACTCCGCGCCAGCTGAGCCTGCAGCTTGTCTATGTCAAACTCCTGCTGGCGCCGAGCCCTCTCAACGGCCTCCAACTTGCGTGTCAGCTGATCAACAACCTCCCTCAACTCTGTCTCCTTGTTTGTTGCCTAACAAGACACAGAACAAATATTACCTATGGTATATTACCAATATTTTGCCATCCCACCCACGCTGGGCTGTAACCCAACTGTTCACACATTGTGATTGGCGGGATTTGAACTCTACTACTAGACCGGCTGTTTTCCATAAATGGGAGCACAACTGGGTGTACTGTAGACTCCTGACTATCCACAAGATGGGTTAACTACGGTTGCGGATTAATCACGATCGCAAAAAAAATGTAAACAAAAATATTATATGCAGGGTAAAATGTAGGTTATACAGACGATGTTTAGCGTGAGGAGGCCCCATCATCTCACGGGTAGACTATACAGTTGTCGTTGTTACATCACAAGAGAAGATTGTTTACTACAGTAGAACTTCGATGGTTGACACGGGCCATGACGTAATGACGTAACATGTAGGCAGCGGCCAAAGACAGGTTCGCCGAGGTCAAACATAAGAGTTTTCTTATTGTTTTTGTGCTTGCAAAAACTCAATACTTAAATCATCCCATTAATTTTAATTTTTTCCCATTTAAAGTGAAAAGCAGTTTAATATTACAAACTATTTTAAACAGTAAGAAGTCAAAGAATATACAATAGAGATGCAAGTTGATAAGTTTGTTTATTTTTGTCAATTTCTTCGCTCTATCTCGTGTTATAAATACTCCCAGTATGTAAATGTCCAATATACTCTGTATAGGTTGATATTTCGATAGTTCGACACCCCCTTAGTCCCTTAGTTGATAGTGTCGAACTATAAAAGTTCTACTATACAAATTTTTTTTTTCATAAAGCATTAAAGCTAAGATAACACCACAATATAATCTTTTACTAACAAAATATAATAAAATTATATATGTTGTTATCCATTTAGTTCAAAAATAAATAAAAATACAAAATATAGATGAACTATCTACATTTTTCCAGTTGATATTGCTTGTTTTTGGATTAAAGTATATTTTTTTTTATAAAAGCAGAACTCAGAATAACTTTGAACCTTTGATCATTTACCAAACAGTTCATCACTAAATGTAAAAGCTATGAATCTCACCTGCAATGACATTTTCCTTTCAGCCGAAATGATCATATCTTCTTGCATAGAAGACAGTTTCATGAGGTTTCCATTTCTTCCCATAAGCTGAACAAAAACAATGTCAGTTACTTTTAAAAATAAATAGTAAATAATTACTAACAATTGCATAAAAACAAACATTAAAGTGCATATTTCAATTGAGCCAACTACAAAGTCCTGTATATCTTGCTAAATTAAAAGGAAAACTTACTGTAAATATGTCAGTGGCAGTGAAATATTCTAATGTTTTGTATAAAGTGTAAAGTTGTGTGTGCCTTGTGCCAGTTAGGACTCTTTCCCGTTTAGGTAAGCCTTTCTAGTTGTTTTGATTGATTTTGCCATATAGCATAATAAATAAACAACTATAGTTGTTGCTCAAAGTTGGTTATTTTTTTATGGTAACCAGCTCCAAACCAGAAACAAGAACTCAAAAAAAATTTGTTTATGACACTAAAAAAAATGTCTGCCTCCTTACCGCATGGGTTAACAGTAAGCTTAGGTACCTAAATGTTCTTAACAAGTAGATCATTTGACAATGCCTGAATAGGCGAAACATGTTGTGAGTTTTACCATTACTTTTTTTAACTGTGGATGTAAAGGTACCTTATAGGCCTAATAGTCTAGTTAAACAGTTTAGGCCTACATAATGGATTTGAATGAAAAAAATTCGTTGAAATCTGTTTCGTAATTATATTTTTCGCAAAGTGTTCTGAACCCAGACAGGTTATTGAGTTCCAAGCACAAACAAATCTCGGTAAATTTTAAAATTAAGGTGCCAAACACAAGTTACAATCATTTACTCACTCTGGTAGCTTCACCGCTCAGTTGAACGTTCTTTTCACTAAGTTCTTTATTTTCTTCCTTCACCTATAGAATAAAGACAAACTTTTATTTAAAGACAAACCGTTTCATCATCATAAATTAGATCATAGCCACATTTTAAATCCTATTCTGTTAGAGATGATGAATCAGATATTTACTTTATTTTGCTATGGTTGCCAATACACATTTCCTTTTTTATTTATTTAATCATGGTCAATTTAAATTAACAACTAGGTGAAATTCGTCAGAATCGATTGTTACTGTTGGGGTTTCAAAAAATAATTTAACTATCAATCTGTGATAAATAACTCCATTTTTGAACATTTTGGGTTGTTCGTGATTCGTTGTTCGTGACGATTCGTGATTCAGCAGCGTGCTTCAGGAACGTCCGATCTTAATAATCAATAGCTAAAATGAAAGCTGGTATTTTAATGAAGGTTCTTAGATTACAATACAAAGTAAGAATTTGAAAAAAATTATGTTTTTTGGGTGGGTAATACAGTGGATAAATGAATGATGATGCTTGATGGCAAATCTGTGCGTGCCTACCATTAATTTTAGAACAAGATTATGAAAATCGGTTGGGTAGAAGAAACAAACTGATTTGGAAAAGAAAAACCAATATTTTTTTAATATATAGATTGGAAGCAGCTGGTCTATATGGATCCGACTTCACTAACCAAAAGTCAATGGAACACGTAGAAAAAAAGAAAGGAAAATATTAAACTTTTTACCTAAAAATTTAATTTTAATCATTCACTGGAAGGAATTTGTCCATAAACTTAGGTCTCCAATGAGATTCGCCATGGCTAAGCGAACTAGTTCAAATCAGACAACAGAACTGTTGTCTAAGTTTCACTCAGCTTTGCCTAGTACAAGAATAAATAGCGCAAGTGCAAGGAATCACTTTCAAACTAGTTTAGGGCAAAACTTTTCATGTATTGATGCAAAAACCACACATAAACACAATAATAGATCTGATTAAAATAAAAACCTTAACTTAGTGTTCATTATTGGTAACCAGAATGATCAACTGATTTAAATTCCAAAATTATATTTTAAAGAAACAGCAAGTGTTAAGGGAAAATGGGAAACAAATTGGTGTAGAGAGAATGCAGGTGAAGGGGAAGGTAAAATCAGATTAACATTTTCCTTTGCTCTAGCTTCTTTATGCTATAAACAATCTTTATTTCTTTGACTTGAGCTGCCATCGAAAACGGACAAATGTCTATCCAGAATTATAAAAGTAGGCCTACTTACTTTATTAAGTTCCTCGCTGAGCTTTATATATTTTTCTTGCAGTTCGCTCTTCTCAGATCCCAACTAAAACATAAATTGGTAATGAAACAACAAGAAAGGCATAGGTTGCATCTCAGACTTACTTATGTGTGTTTAATCCTCTGGCCATTCTCATAAATTTAAGATTTGAACCGCTCGTCCTTAAATTATGTGAATTTTGCTTCAAGCCGCTAGCGTGGCTAACAAATAAAAAAACTAAAAACAAAAAAGTCTATATACAAAACTTTTAACATATAATTGATTGGTTATGAGAGTTGATACTTTTAGGGCAGCATGGTTAATTATAATTTAGTTGTAGGGTCATAAGTCTGCTAAGGATAAAAGCATGATATCATTTGCTAAAATTTATTATTTTGAGTAGGTATTTAATATAGATTACCATAAACTTCTGAAGTAAAGACATGAGGTATTGTTTTGATTGTGACTTAAGTTATAAGATAGATCTAGTATGATAAAAGATAAGTTGAAGATAACGTATCATACTGTTTTTACTACTGTATGCATTACTTTTATATTACTGAACTTGTTTAGGATTACTTACTCTCTCCAAAGAAATAAACTGCTTTGTCTTGACTGCATCCAAAAAGCCACACTTATCTAATTTGTTAAGACATCCCTACTTCCTAACTGTAAGGAAAGACTAATTTGCACCTACCTTCAAAATCAACGCTTTTGTTTCTTCAAACTTAGCCTGGTGTTGTTTTTGGGTTTCCAAGGCCTTGTCTTGCAAAAGTCTTACTGTGCTCAACTGCTGTTTCATGGCCAAATTTGTCTGATAAAGGTTTTCTGTAATAAAACGGATATTGAAAATACTCATCATTGTTTCAAAACGTATAAACTAAAATGAAGATACGACCAAGGGATATAATGGGTGAATGAAAGAGGAGTGTAGGATAGATCAGATCAATATTGTTTGATTAGTTATTGTAGTTTATGCGTGATTGAGCAACACACAAACGCACAAACTTTCAGATTTATAATATTAATATTAGTAAGATATATGTCCGTGAACGCGATAACTTTTTTGTCCGATTTTGATGAAATTTGTTTTCAAGGTGTAATGGGGGATAACATTGAATGATTTCGCGAACCAGCATGATCGGGCCATGGCAATGGGGTTTTATGGAGTTAAAAAATGGGTTTTCTCATTTTTGACCCTCAAAACACAAAATTTTTCAATTTCTCTTTGGTATTTTTTAAACAGCTTAAAAAACAAACAATTTAGTATCTCAAAGGGTTTTTGTACGGCTATTGGTAACGGAGAATTTATTCAAATAATTTAAATTTAAAATTCCCATGTTATTCTTACGGGGAATATTGTAAAATGTTGTAGGCCTAGTTTGCTTATATTTTGATCAAACTTAAAAAAGGCGAATTATTTATTTTATACTAAGCTATTTTACTAAAAAACACACTTTGATAGTTTCCTTGTAGCAGCAAACCTAGGTACTCGTTAAACCTAATGTTATTTAGATAAATAGATAAAATAGATATCGTACCCTAGATAATATTGAAAATCAATTCAGACAAATGGAAATTCGCTTAGTCGGCAGGTTTGCTGCGACGAGGGTATTTTCATTTTTATTTTTATTCTTAAAGGTGATTTTCCCATAAAACCGATAAAATAACAGAAAAACTGATTTTCACAAAAACAGTATGAACAACTAATTAAGCAAAAGGGTGATCTTATTAATTATTTGTAACAGCAATATTTTTAAATTATGGTACTTTTTAATTTTATAATGCTAACATTTTTCAAAACATGAGAGAAAACAAATACCAACAGTCCCAAAGATAAAAATTTGTGTGTTAAAATTAAAAATAAAGAATTTGCATATTTTACTGGAAACTAATCCAAAACAATGTGTAAATGTGTAGTTATCAAAATCTTTTGAAATTGTTTTCAACAATAAAGGCTACATTATCTCTCATCACAAGCTACTAACTATTATCTTATCTGTCTGATGAGCATCATCAGTCCATATTCTACATTAAACATACAAAATGGCTGAGATAATAATGTTTTGAAACACTTTCCAAAAGTTCTTTATTCTTTGATTTCTGTTGATATTATAGCTCAGACGCCACATTAATTATTTCCAAATTTATCCTCATTTGTACCAAAAAAACTGTTAGGCCTACTAGGCATAAAAAAACTCCATTAGGCCCAACAATAAGAACAACACATGGACATGAATAAACTAATATTAATAAACAGTATCAGCAAACTGCACATAGGCCTACTTTTTCCCGTTAGTCAATAATCCTTATATGGGTAGCCTACAGTGGGAGTAATTATAATATATGTTATTACTTTATTTTAGTCCTTAAAAAAAGTCAATGCAGTGGACAATAACGAATGATTTACAATTTATGATTTAAACAAGTTGGGACTATGAGAGCCATGAGGAGCAGACTACTTCTCTTTGGATATCAGCTGTTTACATGGCGGCATTTTTTGTCAATGTAAATTTTTTGTCAATGTAAATTTTTTGTCAATCAATTTTTGTCAGCTGTGCAAATTTCGACCATTGTTTATATCCCTCTAGGGTTTCGGTGGGAGTGCTTCACAGGCTCATTTGTGCAATTATATACTTCAAGTTAGTACAGTTTGGCTATATTTTGATTTTACTAACAAACATCAAGAGATCTTCAGAAAAGAGCCAAGTCCAGGTTATCTATGTAATCTAACTGCATGGACGTAGAGGGATATAACCGTAAAGAAATTTAGTGATTTTAAAACTTTCCTGCAGCTGTCGGAATGGCCCTTGTAGCCTTTTTATTATTAACAGGATTTATGGGTTTTCTCAGAGGTCCCTCCCAATGTTATCATCCCATATCTAAAAACCGGTACAGTAGACTCTTGCTCATCCGGACTAATGTGGCGGACGTCTGGTCCAGATTACGAAAAATCCGGACTACCGAGAGTCGAGCAAATACACAGTACTGTATATAGCCGGTTTTTCAATTTAATTCCAGGTCCACAGTAATGATAGCCGGGCATATGCACTTCCACCGGTAATAATCTTTACGGCCAAATTTTGTTCCAGGTACACAGTAATGATAGCCCGGGCATATGCACTTCCACCGGTAATAATTTTTACCGCCGTGTTATCCGATTTTTTTCATTATTCGAGGTAGTATAGTATGAAAAATTTCCTTTTGGAGAGGGCATTTTACTCGTTAGAGGAATATCTGGAAAATGAGTATATTTGAAAGATATTGTTTCTCCCATAGGTTTGTAGCTTATTATATGCTTCATTTCTTTTGTAAGCTATTTTATTTTAAAATGTAGTATAGTATTAGTATTAGACTTTGTGACAAATCACCTGTCAAGAGAATTGTTGTAATGTGATGATGTTTAATAAATAAATAAATAAATAAAATAAATAAATAGTCTCGGTCCCGTTTCGCTCGGATAATCGAACTTCTACTGTACTGTGCCGCTAAAAAAAATCACGATTGCCGAACCGGACTACCGGGAGTCCGGACAAGACCGATCCGGATGAGCGAGAGTCTACTGTATATGTGATTTGATCACAGCATAGTATGCTAGGATTGCAACAGTTGGCAAGAGAACAATCAGGATGTACCTTCCTTCCCTCCAAGGATTAACACAGACAAAAACACCGGCAAAAGGGACCAATGTCAGGATTGCCCCGACAGAATCGGGACGGTTGGCAAGCCTATGCTGTAGCAGTTTCAAGCCCTTCTATCCACTTCATTTTTTTACCACATGAACCCCAGTTTAAAGCTTCTTCGTCATATGAAAATCCTTTTTCCGCTTAATAAGGTTGCAAGTGTGGTCATTTAAAGAGAGGTCAACGTCAATTGTCAGACCCAGCAGCTTTGAATTTCTTTCTAGTGAGATTTCGGGAATTTCCGGTCATTAAGTTATATTTATTTATTTACGGATACACCATTTTTACAGGGAAATACAGAATGTCTTTGTGACAAATAACTGGTCGGTAAAGAAAATACCCCCGCCGCAGCAAACCTGCAGACTAAGCGAATTTCCATTAACCTGATTGGATTTACACTAAAATGCCTCCATAAAAATAGCACATTTATTTCCTATTTAAATAGAATTAGTTTAACGGAATGAGTACTTAGGTTTGCTGCAACAGGGAGGGTAAAAAAGATGTTTTATAAAATAATAATAGTTTAGTAATAAATAAAACTATTTTCCAAAATCAATCAAAATATGTTCATAAACAAGCAAACTACAACAGTTGACTTATTCTCCATAAGAATAACATGGGAATTTTAAAATTACAATTTTTTTGAATTTTCTCCGTAACAATTAGGCGCATAATAACGCTTCAACATACTAAATTATTTGTTTTTTTAAGCTCTACAAAATGGTTTGAAAAGAAATTGTGAAATTTTGTGTTTTTAGGGTCAAAAATGGGAAAAACCTATTTTTACCCCATAAAACCCCCCATAAACCCCCGTTCCCCTAGTCCGATCATGCTAGTTCGCGAACTCATTCAAGTTTATCCCGCCTTACACCTTTAAACCAAATTTTATCAAAATCGGACAAAAATTACTCAAGTTATCGTGCGGATGGACACATATATATATATATATATATATATCTATATATAGATATATAAAAATTTGAACGAATGGTGTTTTTGGCCTCTGGGGACATCAAAATGAAAAAGTAAATCGGTCCCGGGCTTAGGTCTTACCATGAGACCTACGGTAATAGCTACTTCCCTATAGGGAAATTCGCTAAAAAAACTGGAGACAGCAAGATTTCCAGAACAAGACATGATCTAAGGATAACCTCAAGATAAACTTAATGATTTATTATAAATAACGGTACCTACTTTTCTGTTAAAGGGAACATTCATTATTATTGATAAATCGATATTCTATTTTTTGATCTGATTATTAATGAATGAGATGTCAGCTGACAACTACGAAGTATATTGTTCAGTATCAACAGTACAAACAATTAAAAAATATTATATTCAAATGAAACTGTTCTAAACTAACCTTACCTAACCAACCAAACTTGCTGTAACATTGCCAAACCCCGTTTCATATTACTCACATGCCTTTTCTGTTATCAAACAAAATTTAGAAATGGTACCGTACAGCAAATCTGGTTAGTTTAGAATAGTTTTATTTCTATTAGCTTTATTTCGATCCACATAATATACCCTACTATTTTTTCCTAAACAAGATCATGTTCAATTTGTAATTTAAATTTGTTTGAAGATATTAAACCAAGTTATGGATCGTAAGGGAAAACAAAAATATGGATATATCAAAAGAAATCAGATCGATAATAATGAATGTTCCCTTTAACAGGAAAGTACCTAAATAACTAGCAGAAAAAATAACAATAGCCTACTATAGATTCTAAGCAACAAGAACAAAATATTCTTTCATGCAGACAACAATACTGTAACAGTAGTTTAAACACCTTTGCCACCAAGACTGATAATCGAATATAATATAATAAATATATCTATGGTTCTTACCGTCAACGCAATCAGGGGTAGTATTACACTACGGCCGTTTCGGAGATGACTCCATCGTCAGGTGCGTAGTGGTACACTAAACTATAGTCTTGTCACATTTAACACGAACATTCTTCATTTGCATTGCGTCAGGTGTTGAATAAATAATACACATATATATACAGGACGGACACACGAAAACACGAATAAATTAACTCTTAGTAAATTAACACTTAGTAATTAACTCCCAAACAAATTCAGCAGCCAATCCAATTTTTGAGAGAATAATAGAAATCAAACAGGAAAGAAATAATTTGAGTAGATAAGGTTGGCACACCGTGTTATCAGCTGTTCCAGTCATCCACGTAACTCCTGCAGTGACCAGGATTGAACAGTCGGTCGTCAGTTTTCAAGCCGTGCACGCGCTCTAAATGTTTTCGTGTATTCGTGTTTTCGTGTGTCCGTCCTGTATATATATGTGTATTATTTATTCAACACCTGACGCAATGCAAATGAAGAATGTTCGTGTTAAATGTGACAAGACTATAGTTTAGTGTACCACTACGCACCTGACGATGGAGTCATCTCCGAAACGGCCGTAGTGTAATACTACCCCTGATTGCGTTGACGGTAAGAACCATAGATATATTTATTATATTTTCACGCAATCTGCCACACTCAAGAATATAGAATATAATATAATAGGTTACGTACCTTATTCCGTCTTCAGTCTTAACTTAGTCAATGCTGGATGACTAGTTTCGGGAACAAAGTCCCATTATCAAATCCTTATTTAAAACATCAATTGAATATGGTCAAATATCCGACGTAAGTCTTCATCAATGTATACATGCAGGTTGACGACACATAAAATTTACACATTTTACATAAATAACAGTTACAAATACATTTACGATAGGCCGGCCACATTGAATACGGGACAAACCGACACAGGTTACACGGCGGACACGACAGAACTATCCATCACAGTGTTGTTTTTAACCTTCATTTTTTTCAGTTTACACATTTTATAACTTTAAACTAGTTTTAAGTTAGGCTAATTGTTACTTACCCTTCAGGTTAATATTTTCATGAAGGACTTCCTGCAACCGCTTGTCGATTTCTTCGACACTTACAGAAATGTGTGTGGTGTCAAATGGCATTGCCATTGGATCAATCTGGACCTGAAAGATGTTTAGGCCTATGTTCAGTCACTTCATTAACAAACATGAAAATGTCTATCAATGTCCATACCTAATTTATTTTTATGGGATTAGAAGGCTTGTTTGATTTTTTTTTCTTTCAGTGATATAACTTAGGCCTAGGTTTAAAAATGCACATAGATGAAACTAGGCTATATTAAACTGTCTCTTTCCCTCCCAAAAATGCATTAGGCTACTATATTTTAAATTAAGTTTACATCTGACCAGCTCAGAAGAACCTTAAACTTATTGCTTGGTTGTTGAGTTTAGGCCTAGACCATTTGATAACGTAGAACAGATTAACTACCTCAAAATTGGGATAACTTATCCATCCACACCAAGGTGTTTATGCTTCCACTAGCACACACATACTAGAACAGACCCGGGATGGATCTTAACGGTAGACTAAACAATTGGTGTTACTGGCCCAAAAGTAACATGTTAAGTCCTAATTTGGCTATTTAACATTGCTTAAGTTAAATAAAAAATGTTTAGTGTCTAAACCATATGTTAATACCATTAAGTAACTTATAGTATTCGGAAGCAACAGCATTTGTTTAAATGTTAACAAGCCATAACGGTTTTGTTCTAGTATTCATGCACTAGCCTAAAATCCTAATGTACAGCCAAATGGGATAACTTAAAAGATTGAAGATCACAACTGGCCAGTTCAATAAATAAACAAATATTATTCATTTTGATAGCCCCTTGACTACGAAAAATGACTTATATAGGCTTACCTCCGTCAGTAGTCCAAAATTAAGTTAATAATCCAATAATTTTGGACTACTGACGGAGGTAAGCCTATATATAAGTAAATAAATATGAATATTTACCAAACATACGTAAAATGTTAGACAGTCCGTTCTAAACTGAAGTGATCAAACATTAGGCTACAGTACCTAAAGTTACGTCAACCTAAATAGGCTAGGCCTACCTGATTTGAAATTGCGCTGGTATTCATTCCTGTGGACAAGTAAGTGCTGGTTGATGTTGACATAAAGGCAGGAAAAGAACAACTGGGTCCATTCTGCGGAGTTGTTGGCTGGATACGAGGAGCGACTTCCGCAAGTAAACTAACGTCATTTGCAGTTGATCTTTCTAGGACAACAAATGATTCCTCGTCGTCATCTAAACTGTTGAATAATGAGCTGTTGCCTGCATTGCCATTGAGGCTAGCTCCAGAAATGTTGGGCATTTTTAATGGAATGGTAGGCCTAGAATGCTAGTTCTGAGCTTCTAAACAAACTTAACTCGTTAAGTATTTATCCTCCACTAACTTTAGCAGGTTTATTTGTGACTATAATTTGAACTTAAGTTGAATATAATCACCAACTGTAGGCCTTGTTAAAAGGCGATAGCCTATGCGAACTCCAATCTCCAATCCCTTATCCCTATTAGCCTAGTCTTGATGGTGCAACAATTCGACGCTTATGGTGAACTGACAGCATAACAAATTACCGGTACATCACGAAATTAAGTACAACTTAGATAAATATATGGGCTTATTTGATAACTTCTGATACTCTCCAAAATTGTCTGTAAAAAGATCTAGGCTACTAAAAAATACTACAGAACTGAGAACAAAAATAATAGATCTGGATTGGATTCTGGCGATTCTGGACCCTCCTATCACGACGATGACAGAAGAAGAAGAAGAGCAGCTCATTCACATAGTGTTCACATACGATTACCACGATTACTAGAAAAATACCGGTATGGATCATAAACATAAACAAAATGACGTTGTTGGCCCGAATCCTATACAAATATCATTGAACATATGATTTGGCAGTTCCATTTAAGCAATGTTAAATTATGTTTATTTTCGGGCCGAAAACGTCATTTGTTTAAGTTTATGATCCATACCGGTATTTTTCTAGTAATCGTGACGATTACGATACGAAACGATACGATACGTTTACGATTCGATTGTGGATTACAATGGAACAGACAACAAGAACAAGAACCTGATTAGAGGTGGGCTATTTTCATAGTGGAATAGAATATTTTCACAGACTGGTAATCTAGCTTTCAAATTTTTAAATAAATACACAAAATACCATTAGCAGCTTCCAAACAAAACTGCTGTAACAACCATGGTAACAACCCACGATTACTAGAAAAAATCGTGGTAACAACCCTACTTGCGACGTTGCCACTTCGAAGGTCGTGGCCTGGGGCCCATTTCATAATAAAGTACATACTATGGTACAAACTAATATTATTAGTAAATCAGCTGATCGCCCAATGCAAATCTAATGGAAATTACAAGTTACAAGTTGCAACTTGTAGTTTATTATGAAATGGGCCCCTGGAGTCAAATGTGGCCATGGTTATGCACAAAATTTGAATTAGGCACTTAAAGAAAAATTTACGATTATGCACTGTTAGAAGGCAGAATGTTTTATTGTGCATAATCCTATAGTGAAACTGTCGCATAGTACACAATCCCACAGTGCCTAATCTTATGGTGCATAACAATTATGCACTGTGAGGAAAAATTTGAATTAGGCACTGTGGGATTATGAACTATGGGACCCCACAAAAATTGGACTGAATACTGTCTACGGGAGAACAAAAAGAATGAACGATTTTGATTTTACAAACAATTTACAACACAGATTTAACAATGGCTGCCTCGGTGTTTGTTTTGTTATGAATGTTCTACCAACAAACTAAGTGTTAAATACATGCTACAAGGTTTAAGTCCTACTAAACTTATTTGCCAAGATCAATACGTTGTTTATTTCCATTCATATAAGTAGGGTCTAGTTTGGGCTTTTTATCAGTGGGAGTTGATCACGGCGATTGTAACGAACATGTGCAGAGCTTCAGCTTCAAGTTGGGTATGTAATCGTAAGTAGGCCTAGGCTAAGTAAAGATGCTTTTGTTGTGACAGGAACTAGACAGTGCTATTTATTTTAAAGTAAGCAAATCGTATAGATTTTATATACCCCTTTGTTAATAAAACGCCTATCCTTATTAGCCTAGGCCAAATATTTTCCATTATACCTAACCTAACTTGGCCTTGTCCTAAGTTATTGTCCTAACTTGGGTTCTTAAGTGATGGTAGCTTTCATAAACTAGGCCATTAGTTTATTAGTGATGGATTAGAAATTTTGTTTAATGGCTACAGTTCCGCTGATAATCTATGATATAGCCTAGAATGAAATAAGGTAGGCTATCAGGCTAGGTAAGTTAGTTTGATGGGCTAGCACACTAGGCCTAGGCTAAAGTTAGCCAATGGGGTTTTTTGGTAAAAATTTAGGACCCAGACCCCAGCTTAACCCTAGCGCTGGCAAACGCCGGATATACGGCGCGAACGGCCGCGGCCGAAATGGCAACGCCGGATATACGGCGCCAATGCAGGTGTTATGGTAGGCCTATAACTTATTTAATTTTTTTTTTTTTTTTAGTTTTGTTTGCTTTTTAGGGCTACTGTTGTAATAAATAAGGTAAATAATTCAAACCAGAGTACCCTGGAATTATATATTATTTAACCCTAGCAGTGGCCAATGGTCCCGGCGGGACCATTTCACCGTGCACCCTTAGAATGGCCATGGTCCCGGGGACCATTTATGTCCAAACATTTTCTAACGCAAAAAACTAATTGATAATTATATTTAATGTGGATAATTTTTATACCATTCGAAAGATGACATTCTAAACTTTCATTTTATTATATAAACGAACCTTCTAGCATCAATATGTCAATACAATTGCAATTTAAATTTGAATGAAAATTTCCGCGCGAATCTACTTCCACTTGTAGTGTTGCGCAAGCGCTAAACACATGAAGTTTAGAAAATCATAGCGAGGTTAGTTTTGTTCCTATCTGGATGCGAGTTATACCACCAGATAGCAGAAGAGTTGCTGAATATTTTGGCATAGATTATTTGATCAATACATCGATAGCAAAGAACGTATGATTTTTTGAAAACACGTAATTTTACAAAAATTAACAAATGGCCAATGGTCCCGCCGGGACCATTTCTAAAATCGAAATATATATATAATGGATTATTTATAACTATTCAAATATAATATCCTTTTGTAGTGTAGGAAACGTAGAATAATTTAGTGTTGAGAAATGGCAGCCCTGATCACTGTATAATTTCTGTGTTCTGTCAGCAACAAAAGAAAATTGCCATCTGACCAAGTTACTCTGTTTGTTTTGTGCGGATCAGCTGACTTACGTTTTGAAAGTAAATATTGTTCGGCGAATATCTTGGGATTCATTCTAATTTCGGATTTTGTAGTTATGTAGTGTTTTTTTTTTAGTAATGTTTTTGTGTTTTGGGACTAACAGTAATCTTTATGCATGAATATAAGCCTACTGGAAAGTCTAATATCTGAATTTCTTTTTACATAAACGGCAAATCTTTAGTTTTTTTGTATCATAAACGGGTAATCAGGAATTTTTTACTGCCTACAATGTGACATATTTGTATTCCTTAGTTTATAACTTACAAGAATATGTGTACTATATTACTATCACTAATTACCTTACATGAGCTATCTCCGAGTTAGGCCTACTAATTATTCGTCTTACGTGACAAACCTTGCGATTTTTCGTATTTTCTTACATAACACGTGTAAATAAAAATATTTTCCCCATGTGTTATACATTTCTATAAAGAGAATTGAATGTACTAGCCTATAACATTTTTATAATATGTTTGGCCTACAAAAATCTGTACAAAATTTTTTTACAAAAATGTCTTTGAATTTTTTTCTATGTAAACTGTAAATTTTTAGTTTTTTTTATCATAAACGGGTAATCAAAATTTTTTTACTGCCTACAATGTGACATATTTGTATTCCTTAGTTTATAACCTACAAGAATATGTGTACTATATTATTATCACTAATTACCTTAAATGAGTTATCTCCGAGTTACTAATTATTCGTCTTATGCGACAAAATTTGAATTTTCTTCATTTTCTTACATAACATTTGTAAAAAAAAATATTTCCCCCATGTGTTATACATTTCTATGTAGGGAATTGAATTTACTACAAAATGTATATAATGGTTTTGGTCTGAAAATTATACTGTAGTAATAACAAGACTTTACTTTTGAAATTTCAATCAGAATTTTTGAATTTTTTATGATTTTTTTTATTTTTCAAAAAAGTTACCAACTCAGATTCAATTTTTATTTATATATTCAGATTCTCCTGCTTTTTCTGAATAAAATGAATACAAACATTGATAGGTTGAGTCCATATTTGTAATTTTGACAGATTTTTAAAAAAAGGTCTGCAAAATCGCCAAAATGGGTTGGCCATTCCCCACTTCTAACATTGGCCACTGCTAGGGTTAAGGTGTACGGATTTGTGTATTTTGTTTGATAGCCCTATTATTATGTTGATCGTACCCCCGCGCTAGTACCAAATAATCATCCAACCCAGGTCATGTACAAATCAAATCAAATCAAATCAAATCAAATCAAATCATTTATTGTCCATAAACATATATATACAATGCATAGACAAAAGTCACCAATGTCAAAATAAAAGAAAAAAGAATACAATTTCAATGTATATAAAACAATATTACCTCTTAGTATACAAACCTGGGCTCAACTTAGATCACCGTATATATAAATAAGAATTGATTATCCCAATGTAAATATTTGCCAATAAATAAAGAAATCTATTAATAAATCAGATAGTAGACACCAGTGCACCCAATGTCACCAACATGAACTACTGTAAACACGATAAACGACTAACAACTTAAGTGTTGGTTAATTCCAGAGATATGTTTATTTAATTATTAATTCCATACTCCTTGAGGTGTTTGTTTTCTCTATGTATTCGTAACATATGTCTGCAGAAATATCGATACAGATTCGGTTCGATATATCGTTACAAAAATATTTTTATTTTCAATGTAAACAAACATGGAAATTGGTTATGATATGATTATATACCTATATATAATCCTAATACCTAATATATACCTAATATATACCTAATATATGATTATATATTATGGTATTTTATTGGTGTTTTGAATGTAAAAATGCACCCACGATCGGTGTACGTTTTTTTAAGAACTTGAATAAATAAAACTATAAATATTCAAACAAAAGAAGACTAAAGACTTAACTTTGTGTTTTTAGAGGATATCGTTATAGGCTATTCACACAGGGGATAGATGTTACACCACTTTTATTGACCTGTTTAAATATTTGTTAAGCCATTTTTTGACTAAATATATAGGATAAAATAAACAAACAACTTTATTTTCACTTTGTTATTGTTTTTATTTATGGTACAATACAATTCTGATGGTCTTCTTCCTGTCACTGCCAGCTCTGCTCGTTGCTCGTCGTCGTCGGCGGCAAAGGAAAGTACCCATTTATACAGACGAATTTCCCATTCTTGCTGGGTAATTACCTATAAATTACCCTTTTACCCGTTGAATTACCCTTTTCTCCCCATAATTAACCACGTTTTATCTCCCCCACCCAAAACCCCGAATTCCCACCGGCCCCCTAGTGAGTTGGGATTATTGTTTAAATATTTAATTAAAAATAAAAGGGGGCTCGGCGCCAAAAAATTCTTTAATAAAGTTGTAGTATTGATGTCCTAGAATAGTTTAAAAGTTATTTTAGAACGTTTAAGCTGGGGTCTGTGTCCTAAATAAGTACCGGTTTTTTAATAAACCTGCCACTCTTACAGTGCACTGTGGAGTTACAATTTACGAACTTGTTTCCTGGAGGTTAACAAGTTCGCTGCAGCCTACTGATAAAGCAGTAGTGTGACACTAACTTAACTTAGCACTGCACACGGCCTAACTGCTATAGCAGTAATGTGTCTATCTGAGCCCAGAACTCGGCCGGGGACGCTGTTATTGTTGCCAGGCTGTAGCTTGGAATACAAGCTATATTTTGGTGTAGGTTGGTACTAAACATTCTCGTAAAAACCCTTCTGGCAATGTTTTTTTTTCCGGTTCTGGGGATTTTCTCTATATTGAGCTATTAATATTACAAAAACACTAGTTATTTTTACGCTATTTTAACGCTAGTTATTAGGTAGCCTAGGCAGTGCTGCTACCTTTGGGTGTTTCAGTGAACTAATTTAAGTCCACTTTCGGGGTAACGCAGAACAATCTCCACTGCTCTATTGTGATTGGTCTTACCGAGAGAATTGAATGACAATTGCGATCGCTGATTCCGAGCGCGCCGGGGCTCCGCCTGTGCCTTGCCTCAGTTTGCGAGCACTTGTTTAAAGGTTTTCAGCAGCGAACCTGTTAATTAAGCTTAGTTTGTACCTCGGTAGGGCACAGTTTCTTAACAGGGCGGGTTAGCGGGTTCCGGAGTTAGCCAATTCTGAAACCGAACAAGTTAGCGAGTTCCTCTCATCGACCAAATTTGAAGATAGGGCGTTTAACATGGGGTTAGTGAGTTCCAGAGTTAGCCAATTCCGCGGACCCGGCTAACAAGCAAAAACCTTTTTCTGTCGCTATTTTTTCGTGCACACACGGATCGCTTTCTCTTCACAAGCTTTAAGGGCAACCCCTTCTCTAACTCAAACCTGCCTACCAGTGCTGAATTAATACATTTTTTAATAACCCTTTGAGGCCGATTTTTTTTTTTCATTTCTCGGTGAGGTCGCCATTTGAGACCATTCGACCACAAAGAAAAACATTTAGATTTTTTATTTTTTTTTTTAGTAACTTATAGGTCGCCATTTTCAAGCAGTCGGGGAAAATGGCGGGCGGCGATGGCAACCTATACTCGCCATACAACCGCAAAGGGTTAAATGCAGGTAAGTTAGGCTTCTGGCTCTGGGGAGTGGGAATTTTACAGTCTGCAGGTTGGGGAGTGGGGAGTGTACAGAGATTAACTGTAAGAAAGGACCAAGAGCTATTGCATGGCAACGCTGGTGGCGCTGCCTACGGATTGACAGGCAAAGCTCTCTCAAACCGCTTAATGCTTTTTACCATGCGGTTGGCATTCTGGGTTATAGTTAGTGATGTGGGCCGGGTAAATACCCAGTGGGTAGGTAAATATAAATTGGGTATTTACCTGGGTATTTACCCCAGGCCTGGGTAAATACCCAAAAACTGGGTATTTATAATTTTTATTATAGTTAGAGAAGATTGAGATGTTTTTTTGCAATTATTACCCTGAAAGGATAGTAAAATGATGATAAAATGTGTTGAACAAAATTTCATATGGTCACTACTAGCATTTTACTTCTCGGTATAATCGCCATAAATACCCAGGTCTGAGCATAAAGCATAATCGGCATAAATACCCTGGTCCCATGGTTGCATTGGTCCTGACTACTTGTGATTTTTTAATTTCTATGCTAGATAGATGAATTTATTTTATTGAAAGTGAAGAAAAATAATTTGTAAAGTAATAATTATTATTTAGAAAGACAGGAAAATGTAACCTAGTAGTGGCCTATGTGTAAACAACTTAAGAAAATAATTAAAATTAAATCTGTAGGATGGCAGGATTTAATAATATTTTTGTTCTAGATCTTTTGTTGGTATTAATGGTATCAAAATAAAAAAACTAATTTCATAAACTTGTGATACAAAACATTTGAATCTATAGCACAATAAATCTTTCAACAATTCCTGGATATTTATAAATCAAAATAATTTTGTTTATGTTATTTAATTGGTTATAAATTTATAAAATGATAAAAATTGAAATAGCTACAGCCTTTTTTAATATAGGCTACTATTTTTTAGTAAGTTAAATATAACTGATGTTACTCGATTTAAGACACGAAACCCCATGCTTATTTATAATAAAAAAGTGCTAAATCATTAAATAAAAGGAAGCCTACTAGCAAAGCTTGAAGTTACTGTAAAAGGTGTTATATACTATCCTTTATTAATCATGTAATGATAACAATAACATATTAAGGGGTAAATATAAATGAATTTCAATCGATTTCATAAATACCCAAAATACCCGGGTATTTATGGATTTTGGGTACTTACCCGGGTAAATACCCAGGGTATTTACCCCGAGTTTTAAATACCGGGGTATTTTACATCACTAGTTATAGTAGTACGTTTTCTGTGCCAAGAGGTCCTAAGTTCACCTCAATAAAGAAGAATTTTCAATTTTTTTTTTTTGCGACCCCGTTCCCGTTCTTTGGAAAATTACCATAAAACATTGTCATTCAAAGACATTTTTTGTTAAAGAATTAGGCCTACTGTAGGCCTAAGATAAATTAGATTCTTAGGCTAAGTAAGTTAGTTAGGCCTCTTAAGTTAACTAAGGTCTATTCTAAATACGATGTAAAAAATGTAGTCATAAGTTAGAATGTTTAAAAATATTATAACAGTCAAATCAATCATAACAAAGACATAAAAACCATACGTAAATTTAACTGTAGCCTAACTTATTAATTAGATACATAGCGGCCCTTCTAGTACCGTAATTAATTATGTGTGACCGATGGTGGAAATAAAGAGGACACCTACTCTTTTTTTTACAGGCATTAACTTTTGTTTGAACAAGCTAAGCTGAACTAAACTACCCTAATCTTGCCACACAGCAGCACAGTAAAATGGAGTATTTTTTGTAAATCTTGGCTTAAAATATTCATATTCAACAAATCAACTTTGCCCTAATCCGTTATTTATGCTGCACTTAAGAAACACTTTGTGGCCTTTTAAAGGCCCCTCCTAACTTTCCACTGACACTACACCAGATAGACTCCTCTTACATGAAGATGGGGAGCCGTGGAAGAAGTCGAAGCCACCTCGCTGCCACCCCTGAGAAGCCTAAGAGATAGGCTACCACTGTTGAGGGCATAGCTTGATGATCTTTAGGAAGATTGATTGACTTTTGGAAGATTGAGCATGAGCGTGTCCCATAGGGTATATTGAGGTCTATGTAGTGTGTTTATAATGAGGTCGATACTGTAATCGTATTAAGCTTAGTGTAACTTAGTGGTGTGTGATATTTAAAGGTAATCTATATTTTCTAAATTAAATTATGCCTTATTGAATACGTTACTTGTGAAACCTGTGCTGAGTTGTTGATTTTGTTCTAGGATCACGAGTGAAGAGTAATATGATGAGAAAATGTGGATTTAAGGCACGTTTATAATAAAATGCATTTGTGGACCATCCATAACTTATAGGTATGTAGTATTTATAAAAAGTACCTGCTAGCATAATTTTAACTCTTTAAAATTAAAGATTCTGTCCAATTTTGGTCAATAACATACAATGCGTAGGCCTATACAGTAGACTCCCTCTTATCCAGACTCCTCAGGACCAAGGCCAGTCCGGATAACGGTTTTTCTGGTTAAACCGACGTCCCAAAAACTTGTTAAAACGGACCGTTTAAATGTACGGTATACCGTATAAGCCAATAATGATTATTACGTATTTAGACACGTGGTCACTGGTCTCAAATCTTTCCCAAGAGAACAGTCGTTTCAGTACCGCCCACTTCCTGCCGATCTAGTCCGGTTAAACCGATGTGCTGATAACAATTGTCCGGTTAAAGAGATGTCATTTCCCCCAAGTGTAGTTGGGTTAAACCGATGTCCGGTTAAAAGTTGTCCGGATAAGAGGGAGTCTACTGTACATTTCTTCTGGATCCCTACAGCCCAAAATGTATTCCCGGCCTCAATATAAATTACCATAAACATTATGTTAGGCCTATAAGCCTAGTTAATTTTATTTTAGATTTAAGTACCGGTACTCATAATTTTGTAGTTCTTGTTGTGAATATTTGTGTACATTTTTACCCTGATGTGTAAAAGAGCAGAAACGGTAAACGTAATATCACCTAAGAATAGAATATAATAGGTTTAGTCTAACAAATGTTACTTTCACAATACTGTTACAGTGTAATTTTATGGTTTTGTTTTGAATGATCGGTCTGAGAAAAAGTGTGTTAACAGTTAATTTTAAAGATTACACAAAAAACAAATAACAAATTCGCTCTTATTTCGGTAGAGCAGTCTGAGACTTAATGATCCCTTCAAATGGCTACGCATTACTTGGATTTTCTCACACTCGGCCTGGATTGTTTTATTAAACCACAGATTTACTCAAATAACTACGTAAAACACTCCACAATTGCTCTCTGCAGTTGGCATTGGCACCTGACTGCTCTCAGGCGAGTCGTGCAGTGTGCTCTGACGAAAAACCTACGAAAACATGCTTCTTTGAAAGCTATTATAGCTCTGAAAACTCCACAGTATGCAGGGCTAGGAAAACTTCAACTGCTAAGCACTAGGCAGCGGACTGAAAACAGTCGTTGAAGCAGACTGTGGTGGAAGGCGACATTGCTGCAGTGTTGTTACAGCTGTGCTCTTAAGTGCACTGCTACATATGTCTTTGAGGACCCTACGCCATGCTAAGAAACTACTCGTATGTGCACCTATTGCTCATGTGTAACCCTAGGCCCTAGCAAAGATGACCGTGATACACTGATTTTCTATAAGTTTACATGTGTCTTAATGAAAGGTAATGGTTAAAACATGCATTCCCTGAATAGTTTGATGTGTGGATATGCCCAAATGTGTAACTTTGATGTTCAAACCATAAATAACCCTTGAGATGTTGCTTTTGGTTTTGCATAAGTATGAAAAATTACTTCTACTTGTGTTGTCAAATTTATGGCTTTTCATTGAATTGTTTTACTATTTTCCCATTCAAGTTATTATTAATTTTTCACGTTTAGTAAAATATGTTTCAACATAAAGAGTTTGGTTTGTTTGTGCAGTTGCATGAAGAGGACTGCAGTCACAATTGGAAGATCTTCAAAATGAGTGAAACTTGGAAACGTACACTCTCTCTTCCCCACCTACCCAAGAAGTTGAGTAGCCGAAGAAATCTTCACGCTTATTTTTCCAAATTTGGTGAGGTTCAAGGGACAAATGTGAATAAAGATAATAAAAGTGGTGTGGTGGTTTTTGCCTCCCATGCTGAAGCTAAAGCTGCAAAGATTCATGGTAAGATCTATGAAAATAAACCTTTGAAAATTCTGTGGTTTGAAAATGCATTAGAAACGACCGAAACAAGATCAGACCCTAGGGCAACAGATAAAGAAGACGTAATTGATGTTGATGATCTTTACAGTGATGATGATAAGGAGTGTTTTGGAGTTGAAAAAGTGGCTGCTGTGTCTAGGAAGAAACTGGTCAAGGAATTGATAAAACCACAGGCAAACTTATTAATGATCAAGAAAAGATTAGGCTCATTAATTAAAACTAACGTTATGGACCAGACAGATGATTCAGAAAGTGACAAGTCTTCTGTTTTGGTTAGGAAGTCTCAACCCAAAATCGCAATGAAAAAAGTGCTAGCATCTAAACGGAAGTTACTGAAGAAAGAAGGGTTAATGTCTGCTGGGCTCAAGAAGACATCAACGATTGAAGAAGTTGGTAATCCAACTGTTGCAGTACCTGAATCATTAGATTTAAAACATAAACTCTCCATGTTAGATGAAAGGGATAAATTAATCAGACAACAAACCGTCAAAGATTCTGATATAAAGACAGCAGTTTCTATCAAAGGTACGTGCCCTGATATGTGTCCTGAAAGGGAAAGAATTATTCGCCAAATTGGGCATCAAATAGCAGTTTATGAAAGCTTACCTGGAACTAACGAAATGGATGAGAATAGAGCCATTAAAGAGTACTCCAGGAGTTCAGCTGATCAGAACGTACCATTGCCTCATGAACTACGCCCAGCACCCGTGTTGTCAATGACAATGAGCTATCTTATTACAAACATCATTAACCAAATAGATAATCCAAATGAAAACAAATCTGTTTGGTTCAGCTTTTGCTGGAATCGTCTGAGAAGTATTCGCAAGGACATAACTCTTCAACAGTTGTGTGACTTAGAAACTGTTACGATCATTGAACAATGTGCTCGTTTTCACATTTGCTGTTATGATCTTATGTGGGGCCTTGAAGTTTCAAGTGGTTTTGATGATAAGATCAACACAAACAATCTCATAGATTGTTTACAGACCTTAAAACATCTTTACGAAGATTTGGCAAAACATAATGTTAAATGCCCCAATGAACCAGAATTTCATGGGTATTTGATTTTATTAAAACTAACCGTTGGTGATGTATTTTGGGAATATCAACAGTATGCACCTGAAATTCAGTTTTCTTCTAAAGTCCAATTCGCCATTGAAGTTTACATGGCTTTCCTTAACAACATGTATTCCAAATATTTTGGTCTGGTCAAAAAAGCCTCCTACCTTGAAGCTTGTTTATTACAAAGACATTTTGATCAAGTCAGGACCAAGGCTCTGAAAATGATGTTGAAAGCATATTCTCATCCCAATAGAAATGTTAGTTTAACTACCTCATTTCTAGTAGATTGTCTTAAATTTGATTCACGAAAGAATGTTATACAATTTTGTGAGAAAATTGAGAGTCAGTTGGACAAGAAAATTGATTTTGAAGAAGATGATATTGAGGATGAGTATATTTCAACGTCATCATACCTCATTGTAGACAAGAGATTGCCTATTGCCAATGCTATAGTAGGGGAAAACCAACCTCTTCCTGTATACATTCCTCATCAAGTCCACTCAAGTTTTGACGATGAGGGGAATTTGAGAGAACCAATTCAGTCTGCTCCAGATGAATTTTACAGTTCATATGATTCGCCTTGTGATGAAACTGACACTAGTGTCCCGGATGTCAAAACTGAAACTTTGAGCCAAAACCAGCCATTTAAATTCTCTCTTAGTCCCAAAGTGACGCAGGAACCAGTTTTCAGCCAAAGTGTTTTTTCAAGATTAGGTAAAAAACTTGATACACCATCAAGCAAAAAGTTATTTGAAACCAATTTAACTGAATTTCACTCCTCTAAGTTTGAGTTTGGCACAAAAGTTGATGCTGAATCCGATAAATCATTTTACGATGAAGATCAATCTGAACCTTTTGACATGCAGGAAGACACATTTGAAGAGATGATTTGTGATGAAGATTTTGAGGTCAAAGCCAAAGAAGAAACCATCAAACCTCTACAGTTTGCAGGTTTTGATCCTGCAGGAAAATCACTCTTCGGTAACCTGCAAGCATTTTCTAGCCCACCAACAATGCCTGTTATGGCTGTGAACAATAACAGTACTTTTCACCAAGGAAGTGTAAACCAGCCGTCAAACATTTTTTCAGCAGCAAATAATAGTCAGAAGTTACAAAAAGAAACTAACTTTCAATTTTCTTTAACTTCAAAACCTATAATATCAGGCCACTTATTATCTAAAACCTCTGAAAAATCCCCAGTTGTTAGTAAAACACATATCCAGCCAGTTTCAGCTCATGTTGACTATCATTCAGGGAAGATTAAAGCATTTTCAATGTTTCAAAGTGAAACTAAACCTCTTGCTGAGAGTGAAGTTAAAACACTTGTAGGATTCCCAGTTAAAAAATCCTTGGAAAAACACCAAGATAGTACAAAAATAGCCATGAAACAAGAACAAGAAATATTAGAAAGAAAACTATTGGAGGAAGAAAGATTGAGAATTGAAGAAGCCAAGAGGGCGGAACTTGAGAGGAAAAAAAGAGATGAAAAACAGAAAGAATTAGACAAATTGAGGAAAGATTTGAGTGAAAGAATGAAAGCGAAAAATGCCAAGAAGTATTTAAGACTCTGGAAAACTCGTATTGAGAAACTCAAAAAGAAGAGAGCTGATTTTCCCATGTTACAACAGTTATCAGTTGAAGATCATCTGCGACTGTGGGGCAGAATGAAATCCATCCCTACTACTGGTGTTTTTCAACGAGCCAAAGATAGACAAAATTTAGATAATATTCTTTCTCATTTATTGAAATACGGCGTCAATAATTCTTGCATTTATATCGGCAAAGAGTTAGCAGAGTTATTAGCTAAATCTGTCGCTAAAACCATGGACATGGGATCTGTACGTCCAGTGTTCTGGAAATTAGCTATGTCACTACCCTGGAAAGACAGATCTACTCCCATATATTCTGTTTTCAACCAAATGATGAGAAGATGTTGTAGAGAAACCTTTTACAGTAAGACTGGTGCTCAGCTAGGTTCTGTAGAGTCTTTAATGACCTCACTACAGATTCCTGTTCATATAACTGTTCATGTATGGGATGATTTACTGTCTTCTAGTCACTTGAAAGGAATGGACGCATTGGTTTTTGTTGTAGCGGATGGATTTGAATCAGAAAAGTCTTGCTTGGACAGACTACGATGCTTAGTGACCAAACAGGCTAGGGGGAGTGAACTCGCTGTATCGGTTATGACTATTAACGGCAGTAAATTTAACAGAGTCTTGAAAATGGAACTAGAAGAACTCCAAGAGCAAGGTCATGTAGCCTATTGGTCAGTGAATGAGTGGACTAATTCAAGCTGTCTTTTGAAAAATCTGGCTTTTTTGACAAAACATGTAAGTGTAGCAAAAGATATTTGTGCAAGACCTCTTGGGACGCTGGTCAGAGAGACTATTGAAGACTTTATTTTCAGTGTGGACTCCAGTCAAGTGTACTGTACGTCACTAATGGATGCTGTTGAAAACCCCAACGTAGTTATCAATGTATATAACACTTTCTTGACTAAACTGGAAGACCTGCTGCTGAGTAGAAAGCTTGAAAAGTACTTTGATTTTGCAGAGGAATTTAAATCACACATTCCTCCAAGTGAGTTTGGAGGTCCAGAACTGATGTGCGGCAAGCAGTATGACTACCAATATAAATCTCAGATATCTGACACAATCAAATCCCTCAAACTCCCAGAACTTCCCGGATGGCCTGCTGACACAAATCTGATAGATTTTGACACTCTGGCTGAACTTCTAGAAACTTACTGCATGACTCAACTAGAAGATAGAGAAGTATATAAGGAAGTTATTAGGAAGCTAGCCTTTAGCGTCTCTCATCCTCCGAATTTGCTGAATAGTTATTCCTGGCTGCACATAGTTGGATTGTTTGCAGAATCTAGATTTAGTCAAGTATTTGTTGCAAAAAAAGAGAAAGAGAAAATGTTTGTCATTTACAACAAACGTGATCTTCAATTGATGATCAATAATCAGTGGTGGATTGAACTGCCAATTGTCGTAAATGCATGCAAATAAATGTAAATGTATTAAGTTTGTGTATTGTAAAGTTTTGAAACTTTTGTAAAAAATATTGTAAAAATGTTGATTGTAGAAATCTGACAATTGTTGTATGTAATTACAGTACAGTAGTACATCTGTGAATTCTGTTATGGTAAAATGTGTTTGTTTTTCTTAATTTTAATCACATTAAATGTTAACAATGTTCTTAAGAATAATTTTTGAGAGTTATAAAATTTTGATTTTAACTGAGCTAAAATAGTTTAAAATTTGTAAGTTCTTATTTTTGAAGGGTTGGTGATTATTACAGTACATTCTCGATTATCCAAGTCCCAGTTACGAGCCCCCAGGTTATCCGAGGTCGTTTTAGGCCTAAATATATATATTTTTTATTTCAAGTAGGTAAACAATAATTATGTTTATAGGGATGTTTCTTAGAAGTTAAAAAAGTTAAAAGTAAAGTAAAAATAAAAATGGCAAGTAATTTGTGATTAAAATTAATACCATAAATAATGATTATAGGTATTATTTTCCATGTAAAAATTATCCTCAATTATCTAAAAAATTAATATTACACACAGTACTAGCATTGTACTTACTAGTTTGGCCCCTAACCATTTTTGGTTAGCTGGACGAGTCCTCTGCATAACGTCAACAAAAGCAGTAGCATTTCTGATCAGGCATCGCCGTCTTGGCGGCTCGAATCGCCTTTTGTCAGTGTTTGCCATTACAGTGTTGTAGTATTGACATGATTAAGTCAAACTCAAACAAAAATAATTGTATACTTTAAAAAATCTGTAGGGGTCCACCTTATTGTGCTTTTATTTAATCCTGTAAATTGTTAGCTTGGAATCATTTAATAATATACTGTATTTAAAGTGTTGTTGTTTTCCTTAATAACACTGCCTAATTTAAATACATTTTCTATTAAAATACCAATTATTGATAATTTTGTATTCACTATGCATAATTATTCAAACATATACTTAACAAGTCTTTGATTTCCTAATGTGGTAGTGGACAGTGGAACCCCAACCCCTAACCTAAAAATCTAAGATACCACCGTGTTATTTGAGATTCTCGATAACCGAGGTAGTCTCGGTCCCAACAACCTCGGTTAATCGGGAGTGCACTGTACTTTTTTAACCATTATCAATAAACAGTTAGTGTGTTTCAACCATTTAATCTCTATAGGCTACATAATATAATGTTCTGAATATATTTCAAGATTTCAAGAAACTGATATCCAAGTCATTTTCTAAACACCTAAGCATAGATGTATTTAGTTTTTTATTCTTGAGAAACTTACTTCTTGTGACTGGATTATTTTTATTTTCATGATATCTACAATAAAGTGATTTGTTTCTAGTTTTGGGCTTTTTTTTATAATCTTGCCTTAAAGTTAAAACCTAAAACCTTTAGTTTGAGGCAAGAGTAAAAAATATTTGTAAAAAGTTGTTATTTATCTTCCATTTTCAACTGCCTCTGTTGACTTAATGGTATGTTTTACATAAGATTCATTTACAACACAGAGATTTACCACATTTGTTATTTTAAGTGAAGGATATCCTATTAAAGCTGTGTACATCTTTTGACTTTCAATTTTTCCGTATGTATTGGTAAATGTGTTATCAACAATACATACTTAAATATTAAAGCTACACACAGTGCCCTTACCTTCCTTACAAGTTTAGGCCTACTTAGAAATAGGGTAATTCGCCCAAGAACTTTTGAATATTTTATGCCTATTGCTAAAATTCAATCATCAGTTTATAAGCTTATACAGTACAACCCCGCTAACCGTACAGGAATCAAACAAAACACAGGTGATTTACTGCACAGCGACACTTTGAGATATTGAGGCTCATTGTACGACCTTACACTTATAAAGGTAATCTTCGAGTTATTGAACGCCGAGAATGGGGATATTCGAGTTAGAGGTTAAATATTACTGGCGGAAAGTCGTTAAAATTTGACTCATTAAGGTTAAATATTAAAAACCTTCAGACTTATTTTTATGAGGATTTCAGGGGGATTATAACAAATTTGAGATATCAAGGTTCGAGGTATTGAGATCCTACTATATTACTGCGACCTGCAATAACATTGTACTCGATAGGGAATGGCAAAGTCGGATTATGCCAGGAGTTTGGCTAGCTGATTTGTCGGATTAGCCGGGTTCTGCTGTAAATAAAAGCTAGCCCTTTGTTCAATTTATCATTGTATAGATTATACAGGGTGAATTTTAAATGAGTTCCCCCCCTACTTTTTTCTACATTTCTTAAGATATCAACTTCGGACCACGTCAGATCATTGTAGTGTAGTAAGTACTTCATTTTGACTGAATAAACATTTTTGGCCGCCATCTTGGATCCGCCATATTGGATACAAAAATTTTTTTCAAATGTAAAGGTAGGGTTGTGACCCATTGTTTCAAACTAAAATTTTACGCTGATTACACTGCCGCAATTAGTTTAAAAAAATCTTGATCCGTTCTAAAGTTATGAGGATTTTTTATAACTTTATTTTTAGCCCATTTTAACATTGTGCATTTACAAACTAAGACCATAATCTGAAAATAGTGCTAGATAAAGATAAGCATACACCACCATTCATTGTCGACCTATTATCACTTGGTTATGACGGATGTATTTTTTTGGCCGCCATCTTGGATCTGCCATTTTGAAATGTGATAAATTAATTTAAATATGAAGGTGGTGTTGTGACCCATCATTTCAGACTACTTTTTTATGCTGAATTTAATGCCGCAATCCGTTTTGAATTTTCATATTTGTTTTTTGAAATATTGGAAATTTAAGTAAGATAATTTTAATATTTCATCAAGAAAGCCTGAGAAACAAAAACGGATTGCGGCATTGAGTTCAGCATAAAAATGTAGTTCAAAATGATGGGTCACAACACCACCTTCATATTTAAATTAATTTATCACATCTCAAAATGGCAGATCCAAGATGGCGGCCGAAAAAAATTAATCCGTCATAACCAAGTAATAACAGGTCGACAATGAATGGTGGTGTATACTTATCTTTATCTAGCACTATTTTGAGATTATCGTCTTAGTTTGTAAATGCACAATGTTAAAATGGGCTAAAAACAAAGTTATAAAAAGTCCTCATAACTTTAGAACGGATCAAGAGTTTTTAAAACTAATTAAGGCAGTGTAATCAGCGTAAAATTCTAGTTTGAAACAATGGGTCACAACCCTACCTTTACTTTTGAAAAAAAAATCTTGTATCCAATATGGCGGATCCAAGATGGCGGCCAAAAATGTTTATTCAGTCAAAATGAAGTACTTACTACACTACAATGATCTGACGTGGTCCGAAGTTGATATCTTAAGAAATGTAAAAAAAAGTAGGGGGGGAACTCATTTAAAATTCACCCTGTATATTGTAACCTGACATATCCAATGTATTCAAAAGAATATCTAATGGAAATAAAGATCTTATCTTATCTTAAATCTTAAAATCCACTTTAGGGACAAACTCAGATTGACACATTAACTGAAATGTAAAAAATATTCACAAGTCTTTTGTAAACTACTCAATTTCTGTGACATTTGTATATTATGTTAGTTTTATACCATTGTGAAGCCTGCTGGAAGACAGCTAGTTGCGGCACAAGTGCTGAAATGTTTTATACCCTATTGTTTGCCTAGTAAATTTGTTGTACTTCATAAAAATGTTTTTTAATTTTCCTTTTCAATACTATTAAACAATTAGAGCAGTTTATAATTTCATAAGAGAAGCTTATTTTTTACAGTAAAAATATTGTGATGCTTGGATAAAAAAAAAAAAAATCAGAAAAGAATATTAGTTTTCATCACTAGAAGCGAAAGTGGCTATTTTTGGTACGCGCCGAGCTTAGAAATACGATAAGTTCCAAAAAGACACTTTCAATCCGTGTGATGAACAACTATTTTCATCATACTGTGGAAATAAACATCTAATCGTTACAAAGTTAGAAAATATAATTTGAGGTTGTAAAAAGTCATCCTCAATGTTTACATTTCTGTTGTTTACAAACATAACTTTAAATTTTGTGTGATTAGCAGCGTAATTCATAATACACTAAAAATCTTGAGGTTACAGAATCAAAATATTTACCATATGTTTTTTTCTCTTCCTTATAAATCACCCAAAAACAATGATTTTGCAGACAATTTAGAGAGATAAAAACGGATGCTTTCCGGACAGTTCAAAACTATGTTCCAGTTAAATAATAATTGATGTGAGATGTGATGGTACAGATTGTTTTGAACTTAATTTAGTAAACTGTATCCAAGGAGCTGTAAAAATATGTTAAGAATGCCTCAAATGTTTAAGTATAGTTACCTATTGAAAAAAATGGAGGGATAAACAGGTTGATTTGATATTTTAGTGATCTGTTTGGAGAAAATAAAATATTATTCACTACCATTAATAAAAATAACAACACATGAAAGAAAATGATTTTTGGAGAGCTGCATAATGTCAAGGTTTTAAAAATGTAATAACAAGACTACAACTCGATATCTAGCTAGATCCTTTAAGTAGTCTTTAGTGATTCCAGCTTCTAAAAATTAATTCATAATGCAAAACAACATTAAATTTAGATTTTTCAAGGGTACATTGTACAATTTTGTCCATTATTATTGCCAATTTAATCATGTAAATGAACGGTATCAGCAATCTGACAAATACTTTCCCCGATTAGCTTGTCAACAACCCTTATTATGAATAAGCAGTGGGAGTAATTCTGATTTTTTTTTAGGAAAATTACAAATGTTGCAATTATTGTTTGCATTTTAAAAAGCCATAACTATGCTATACTAAAAACTAACCTTGAATGACTAAAGTTATTCAAAATATTTACAGTATGTTCCAAAAATTAAGTTAGCCACAAAATGTTGGTCCCAAAATTTGATAGTTGGCACACAAACTCTTCTATGTACGAAGGTACTAGTTCTGATAAATACTGGTTTGTGATAATTCAGTATAATGTTATTCTGTCAACTTCTAAAATTAACTTACAAGTACCAGTATTAATGTTAGGTACCTGTGAGGTCTAAGTAACAAGGACTAGTTTTAATTTATCTCCTTTGGGAAGATTTTTTGACCTCTGAAAAATACACTGAAAACCACCAGTGGAAAAAAAATCTCGTTGAACCAATCTAGGGTTTTTACAGAGAAAAAAGCTTTTCCCCATGTATGAGGGTGATTTTTCTACTCATTTTAGATGATATTAGTTTCCTTGAATTTAACGAGGGCAAGTCACATAGGAAGGAAGAAAACTTTAGTTTCCTGTATTGGGAATTGCTACCCTCATGATTTAATGTGGATAAAGGAGTATTGTTTTACTTTAAAATTAGTTAAGAAATTACGGTACTGTTCTGTTATTCCTGAACTTGCATTTTTAGGATTAGCTTAGTATGGACAAAGGCCAATCAAACCAAACCGCCATGGATAGGTTTCAAAGGAATTCTCTTGATTCTTCACAACTCTTTGACAACACCAAACGCAGGAGGTAAGAATACAAATTATTATTACAAGTCTGATTATATTTCAGTTTTCACTAATAAGCTAACTGAAATAAATCAAAGAAAATTATGTTTTATAAGAAATGTGATAAAAATTGGGAAACTAATCAATCACAGTCTTACATCCAGTTCTGTAAAAAAGAATAGTTTCTATTTAAAGATATAATTTATTTTGGTTACATGGTCGTCCATCTATATTTTTCATAAAGGGGGCTGAGGTGTCTGGTAGTAGGGAAAATGTTTAAAAGTGTGCAGACAATTTTGATTTTAATATTTTTGTACCTTAATTTACCTTGTCAATTTATGATTTTTTTTGCTTCGTTTTATAGCGAATTTCCCATATAGGGAATAAGCTATTACCGTACTGTAGGTCTCTTGGTAAAACCGGGACAATTTTTTGTTTTGGCCGAGGCCCTAGACCTAGACGCCAAAAATAAAATTCGTTCAAATTCATTAACACGGACGATAACTCGAGCAAAAATGATCCGATTTTGTATAAACCTACATTTATTTTAACAAATCCGCAAATCAGCATTATTTGCAAATTTTGCAGTTTCTTTTAAAACTAATTTGTAGAGCATAAAAGAACAAATAATTTTGTTTATTGAAGTGTTGTTGAATATATTTTGATCTATTTTGGAAAATGAATTTATTTTATACTAAAATATTGAAATTTTACAAAAAAACACTATTATCTTCCCTGTTAGGGAGCAGCAAACCTAAGCACGGCATTTTAAAGTTGATATTTTATAGAAAATCCAATTAGCCTATGGAAATTCGTTTAGTCTGCAGGTTTGCTGTGGCGGGGGTATCACAAATTTAAAACACCGCTGTGGCCTCTGGTACCGTACAAGTGGTTCTTGACCACCGCAACACAATTCTTCGATTAATATTTTTTTATCTTGTCTCTACCATCTTCCTTCCCAATCTCCTTAGGTCCTTTTTCACTTTGTACCACCATCTATGGTTAACAAGAGTCTCAAAGGGGGGGGGGATGGCTCGAGCCCCTCCTAGCCCATATTGATGGACGCCCATGATTGCTCACTATCTATTTTATAGACAAAATTAAAAACATGTCAACTTAATAAAATATTTTGAAGCTGTTAATTAATTGTCCTTTGTTTATTGTATTCAAAGAGTAAAATTTGATTTTAAATAAGAGAAACTCATTTTATCTACAGCTTAAAATCTACCAGGACATGAAACATGTACCAAAACAAACTTCAGCTTTCACAATAATATAAAATCAACGGTTTTACTAATATAAATATTATTGTGAATTACAGTAGTTCACGGTCCATCAAGAGACGCAAGTTTGACGATGAGTTGGTGGAGTCGAGCCTCAATGTTGGTGGTACTGCAGGTCTGAGCGGCAAAGTCCCTCGTACCAGAACCCCCTCCACCTCAACAGCTATAGCCTCGTCTTCGACAGACAGTATGTTAATGTTATAAATAATGTTAGTTTTAGTCACAGAGCTAAAAGGCTGCCATATGTACTAATGGTATACTGTATAGTACTGTGGACACTGTACTTTTTAGTTTTTACATTGCATTTTTTTTTTAGGGAGGTGGGAAAGTGCATTTATGCTCACAGGTGGCTTGCCTGTAGTGTGGGATTCCAACGGGTTTAAGGCCCAGAGACTAACCACTAAAAACTCTTCGGACACTAGCCTGGGAACACTTGTCACACTTCATCAGAACTAGGCGGAGTTTGCCTACGTCCGAAAGGCTTACTCCGAAAGTCTATAGCTCTTCATTACTTACACGATCTAGACTGTTCTTTTTAACTTGAAGGATATTGCATCCTTCAAGTGTACATTGCATTGGAACTAGGGCATTGTGGGATAAAGCCATGAGCCAATGAGCTGATTGGTTCTTCTATTTGGTACCAACTGTATTTCTAGCTCAGTGGTTTAGGTGGGTTTTGTAAAAAATAGTTTGTTGTAGGCGTAACCTGCATAGTAAGACTTTAGCCTGGTATTGGAATAAAAGTTAATTTTATGACCCACACCCTTGATGCCTAAACTTTTCTAAAATCTCTAACCCAATATTTATTTCTTTTATAAAAATTGAATCAATGTCCAAAAATAGTTGTAAATTTCTTCATCAAGCAAATTATTTTAGCTTAAATACCCTAATTTAAACAGTTTGACACAATTGTTGTTTGCCAAAGACAAAATATCAGTAAAAATAGAACATGTAAAAAATCATCTTTCAAAGTGCAAGTTTTTAGTGCCTAATTTGGGACTTTATGTCCAGGTACAAAGTTTTAATTTCAAAACTTTTGTTGAACAGTAAAATATGCTCCATTAATACTCAATGCTTACAAGTTAACTGCTGATTTTCCCATGATTTACAACTGGAATAAAGTACTTTAAAATAATTTTTGAAACAAACTTACAAACAAAGTTGTGTGAGATGGTGGATCCATGGCCGCAATATCGTGGGTTTAGATATTAGTGCTTGCCACTAAATTTCATCAGCACTCTTATTCTGTCCCACCTGACCCCTTGCTTGCTGGGTTCCTTCCACTCACATTGCTATGCTTAAGAAGTGTTAATGCCTTTGTTTCAAAATAACAATCTCGATCCAGGTGTCGTAGGCAGCACCAGTCAAATGGCCGTTATGTCTGCTCCGTCAGTCGCACCGGCAAACGACAAGTCTCGACGTACGACCAAGTCTAACAACCGCCGCAACCGCAAGATCAAACAACCTCACGGGGCTGCCACGAAGGACCTGGGACGGTGGAAGCCCACTGACGATCTGGCGCTCATACTGGCTGTGCAGCAGGTGATTAAAACAACCAGTTTGTCTACTAAACAGTGTTATAATATGATGAACGGTTTATTATGTGCAATGATTTTAAGCATATGTTTATGCCGGTATGGAGCATTTTAGAACACCTTTAGACTCAGTCATTTCACTATTTCATTTGAGTCCAAAAAGTAGTGGATTTGGTATAAATGCTAATGGAAGATTCCAAACCGTTTAAACAGATCAGTATGGCAAAATTTGGCATGAATGTGTCAAGATAGATGAACTTGAATGAGTTCGCGAACCAGCAATATCGTCATCAAAACTTATGTTATGGAGTTCATCAAAATTCTGTTTATCAATTTTTTTCTTTAAAACATGGAAATGCCAAATTTTTAATACAGCCATCGTTTAGACCTTAAAAAACCAAACAGTTCAATTTATATTGAAGCATTGTTAAACAATTAAAGTTTACAAAGAAAATTCCAAAAACTACCTTTAAAATTCTCATGTTATTACTATGGAGGATTAGGAAACTATTTTATTTGCATGTTCATGGATACATTTAGATCAAATTTAGCAAATTTATTTACTTTATCCCCACTTGACATTTAATCAAAACACACTTTTTCTCTTTATCTTAGCAGCAAACCTGAATACTCGTTAAATTGAATGTTATTTAAATGGTGAATAAATAGGAATTGTGGCAATATTTGCTAAAATCCAATCAGACAATGTAAATTCGCTTAGTCTGCAGGTTTGCTGTGGTGGAGTGTATTTTTGCTCTTTTTCAAGTGAAGTGTTCTGTTACAGACCCATGACCTGCGCATGGTGCACAGAGGAGTGAAGTTCTCCTGTCGCTTCACTATACAGGAGGTACAACAGCGATGGTACGCTCTGCTGTACGACCCTGTCATCTCTAGGCTGGCAGTTGCGGCCATGCGCAACCTGCATCCGGAGGTGAATAAATTATTACTCTGCCAAACAAACATTGACCTAGGAGTACATTAGGAATACAGCTAAATCACCTAAAAAAGTGTTTTGTCCAACATCACCTCCTAGGGAGGTTCAAGCGTGGAACCGTTTCACATTACTTCAGGCCTAGTGTCGAGGAATCACTTAGATAAAATTTATTGGTGATTGTTGAGATTTTAACCCGAGGCCTTGGGAACTGTACGGTAGTCCCACACTCTACTAGACAAGATCGCTTTCGAGAAGTAGATAGCTCACAATACGTCCACAATACATTACATGTTTCACTGAGATTATTGCGGGTAAGAGATAATTTTCCATCATGATAAGTAAAAAACTAATTTTCTCGTCCTTCTAGGATGTGGAGTAAGTCTTCAGGTAAGATGTTAGAAAGTAACTAAATCCATTGTCTTTTAGGTACTGAAGTAGAGATCCTATCTACATGGACCAGCTGTCGCCGATTTGCATTTAAAAAGAACATAGTTCTGTGAGCCAGTCACATATTGTGCTATTGTGCTAGTGTTTAAAATTATATTTTCTACCTTATTTCTTGTCCCTGGGATGGTTTATGTGATAAAAAATATGCTATAGCTCACAAAATCCCTTTCAGCTTAATTTGGTTAAAAAGTCTGCATATTCAACGGGCATTTAGCTCAGCACAATCTGTCAGTGGCTCATTTCAACTACGTCCAATTCAATTTAATAACTGGCTACAACCTTAACATGAGGATGAAATTTCTTGTTCTATACATAGTAAAAGCTAAAACATTAACATGCCTAGGTACTTTCTTATCTAAGGATAGGATCAGTTTCCAGATTCTGAAATGTAAATATTTTGATTTTTACTAATCATGATGGAAAAGGTCTGCAATATTTCCATAAATAACACAGACTTCATACAAGGTCTTACAATCTTGATATTAGTGATGGGTCGGTACCACTTTTTCAGAGTCGGTACCGGTTCCTAGGCAAAATCGATTCTTGGTTCTCATTTCCAGTACCATTGGTACCTTATTTAAAATTTTTAGGATAGGCTAGGGCCTACTTAATTTCTTGTTTTTAGAACAAAATATGCATAACTTATTACAATTTGTAAAACAGAGTATTTTGCATCAGTATAGGTTGGTCATACTTAAAAATTACGAAAATAAAACTTGTCAAAAGGCCGTGTAGACGTCATCATCGTCTCATGGGATAGCGGAAACATCATCGTCGTCGTCGTCCGGCAAATTCTTGAACATTTCTTGTGGCCGTGTGGACATCATCAGGTCTCCCACAATCGCGGCAAAATCATGAACATCTCTTGCGGCCAAGTAGACATCATCAATCTTCCACGATTGCGGCTATAAACATCATAAACATCTTTCGCCGCTGTGTAGATGTCATCATCGTCTCCCGCGATCGTAGCAAAGTAATGAACATCTCCCTCGGCCGTGTAGACATAATCATTGACTCCCGTGGCCACAGAAACGTCACCGTCACGCTGATTGATACTGATCAACGTTGCGCGATCGTGGCAATATCAGTAATTTTCTGGCAATACCGGTGACAAATTTTGGTACCGATACCGACATTTCCCCATCTATTCTCGGTTCCAGTTATTTTGCCAAGAGCCGGCGGAAACGGAATTCGACGTGAAGTACCGTCCCATCACTACTTGATATATCTTTCCTCCAATGTAGTTTCTTCAAAATAACACAATTCTGGACAGAGCAACAGTCTTCTGAAGAAAAATCTTCCCTGAAAGGGCAGAAAGTTTAGTTTAACGTATTGTTCATCGTTGTGTGCCAACTATACAATACTCTTTTCTTAGGTGTGTAAGATGTGAATCCGTTCATACTTGTTTTGTAAAAACTTTGTTTCAATCATTGAATGGTATAATTGAAATTAAATATGTATTGATGAGTTTACACTTCCAATTTTCAAGAATTGTCGAGTCTTGTGTTAAAAGTTATCAAAATTATTGAATGGTTTTTCCTTAAATTTTTTGTTTAGTGTTTTTCTGGTTTTCTGGTCAGTAAAAAAACTACTGACGGATAACAATAATTTTACATACAACAAAGAACATTCATAACAGACATTTTACACATTTTTGTCATATTGACAATGGAAAAACCTACAACAACTCTCAAGACTGTGAATTTAAAATTACAGTTCCTGTCAACTTATTTATGTATTTTTTTACAACCAGACAAAAAGCTTCAAAGAGACTGCTTACAACTTTATTTTTCTTTCAATCAGTTAATCAATGAGAATAATTCTTTTAAATGTTCTAGGTGATTTCCAGCGTAGAGAGCAAGGCGTTGTACAGCAAAGCGGAAGAAGAACTGCTAGCAACAATAAAACCTGTAAGTTTAGATTTATATATATTTACTCTTACTCTCAAGCCGTTTTACATTGGATCCTACTTTGTATATGGGCTGACTGGGCCCAGAGTATAAAATTTATACAAATATTTTATTGTACAATATTTTACCCTTGACCCAGAGCCAAGCACCTACAATATTTAACTAACTCAGATTAATTGATTAAATGATACTATGTTGAGCATTCTTCACTTGATACTTGCAACTAAAAGTTTGATTAATCCAGCTTAGGCGTTCCATCATCTCCATCTGTACCAACAATACAAAAATATCCAAAAACGGCATATCCTTATATATAATTCTGTAAGGCAAAATTTTAACCAGAAAATTGTGGACGTCTGGTAAGTTGCAGGAAAGTGGGAGGGGTCTTAAATTAAAGGTCTTGTCTTGACCCCAGGGACTCGGGAAAAATAGCAGAATTCCCATAAAGTTACCAGAAAATGAGATATAACGTAAAATATCTACCATAAGAAATGCATGGGGACTGAAAAACGTCTGCACTCTAATCAGCTGTTACTTATTTATTTGCAATGTTTACATTTATTCCGAAAGTCAATGTTGTTAAATAATGTTTCAAAATTAAATGTATTTGTTTAATTTTTTCCGTTTTTATAATGAGTGAAGTAACTAGACAGGGTAGGTGAAGACTTGCACGTGGAAGAGTATCCAGGAATTCAGTCGCAAAATAGTTAGTAACTAGGCTATGATTAGGCCCTTTTTTTGATAGAATATATAAAATCAACCGCACCTATAGGATGAACACCACCGAATAAACGTACACTAAGATAATAGTAGTTTTTTTAATGACGAACAGAAACAAATATAGGGTCAAGTTTGGTTAAGAGGATGCCTTTACTTTACACTAATTTTTTAAACCTTTACAAAAGGATTATAAACTTAGAAATAATAACTGGGTTGGGGTGCTAATTTAGCGGTTTTGACCAAGAACTAAGCTTATCTCAACACACCCTATTTGCCCTTTCGTATTTGATAACACAATTTCCAATATTTCAATCAGGGAAACCTATTTATTATCATTAACCAAAAGACTAATGCTACCTTAGTAAACCAATATTTACTCACAAAAACATGTTTGCTGCCTTTAGCAGAGTTAAACCTCTGGAGGCATTCAAATTATTTATTGAAAACAATATCAACAAAAGCAAACAAAGACAAACAACAAACAGTTTTTTTACACAAAAGATACTGTATGTTGCACTGGTACACGATAAGTTGATTCTGAGTTTGTTTAATTATTACAATAATTTGGCTTACATTTGAGCTTTTTATGGACTTATGTCCCTCCAAGCCACTAGTAAAAGAATATTAATAAACAATCCTTCTTCCTCTGTGTCTATAATGTGCGCGATTCTGTGCGCCAGATTAGCCAGTATGAATGTTAGTAGGTATTGTTTAATTAATTGTAAAAAAATGTTCATGTATTTTTTACAGAAATAGCTTCCAAACTATATAATAAAAAATAATAAAAAAATAATTAAATGTAAAATTCTGCTTCCAATGCAAGAGCAGAAGAATTAAAAAGAGTCCAAATAAATGACCTGCTGTTTGAAATGTCAAAAGTTATACTCATAAAATTTTACTGACATACAAAGTTCTTTGACTCCACTACTTGCATAGCTGGATAGCTAAGAGGTTAAAGTACTGACTAAACAGAAGGGGTAGCGGTTCGATCCTGATCAATCTTGATCCAACTGTCCTTGATATTTCAAATGGTTATAGTCCGTTCACAAAATTTAAGGACAAGATTTCCTGGGTTCCCCCACCTCTTCTTTTTACCTTTTTAGCATAATGTATATATTAGTTGTCAGCTGTTGTTTCGATATTAGAAGAGATGGAGGCGATGGAATTGTTTTTCCTCAAACCGCCTAAATTTTTTCAACGGAGTATAGTAACATAGTTATACAAAGTATATAATTTTATTCCACACTCATCATTCAACCATCTTCTCCTTTAAAAACACATCCTGTTGTTTTGTTGTGGTAGGAATCAATTCTAATCTGTTGTTTTCTAATAACATATGATCAAAAAGATGATCTGTGGATAAAACTGTAGATAACAAATGAAGTTTAGATTTTATCTGATAAAACGTGACAGGTGTAGATTTATGATTTTAGAACAAAACATTGTGTTCAAGTTGTGTGTAGCTGAACTTAACGTCTACTTTCAACAGAACTCTTCGCCTACCCTGGAGACGTTCCAAGAGTTGCTACAGACCAACCCACATGTCTTCTTCTCCTCCCGCACTCCAAAGGCTCTGATGAACCATTGGCACCTCATGAAGCATTACTATCTGCTGCCTGAACAGACAGGTTTGTGTTACTAAATGCATAACTTGTTCAAAAACACCAGGGCTGTGCGAATCCAGAAATTTTGGTTCGAATCCGAATCCGAATCATAGCTGTACAGATTTTATCGAATCCGAATATTTTAATTAATCCCGAGTCGAATCTGGGTCGAATCCGAATCTCAAATTTACAGCCATTATCGAACCTGGATTGAATCCGAATCTGAAATTTAAAGCTGTTATCGAATCCGAATATTTAAACCTGTTCAGAGTCGAATCCAAATCCGAGGAAAGTCAGCAGTACCAATTTTCACATTTTTAGACCACATTTTCTGGGGCTGAAATAATTTAGGGAATTGCTTAAAAAAATTCTTGAAATGGGCCAAATAAAAAAGTTATAAAATTTAGGCCTACCTATTTGAAGTTTTGAAACTAAAAAATTGGGCATAAGTTAGGCATACCACCTAGGCCTAAGTTACTCGCTAAAAGTGATTGACTACCAATTTGTGTAGTCTAAAACATAGGCCCAGCCTATTATACACCTCGGTAATTAATCCTCCACACAAGCCTATGTCTGCATTACTATTACAAGTAACAACTAACACTGTGAGGTTAAGTTTACTGATAGCCAAGATAGGGTTCAAATGCGACCTACACTAATGTGCCTAAAACCTAACACCAAGTTGGTCAGGTTCCTAACATGAACCAGTCAACAGCAAATCGGAGCGCACAAGTAGTTTTTTAGTGTCTAAAAAATTATATTGAAAATTATATTCAATCAGAATCTAGTAAATTTGAATATCGAATCCCAACTCGGATTTATTTCCAAGAAATTTGAATATCGAATCCGAACCCGGATCTCTTACCAGTAAATTTGAATATCGATTCCGAATCCAGTTAGAAACAGTAGATTCGTTCTCGAATCCGAATCGAATCTCTAAAAAGATTCGGATTCGATTCGTTTTTCGAACTATTCGCACATCCCTGAAAAACACACACAGCTTAGACAAAAAAGAGAGTAACATAAGTTACTTTAGTGTGTGTGAATATTGCCTGAGAGATACTATCAAAGCTTGTTGGACACTAATTCCAATGATGAGATATGAGTTTGACTGGTGTATAGAAATGTTCTACCCTCTGCTTTAACTTGATGACTCTACATTCCTATTCTAATGCTTTATCATAAAATAGAGTCATTTCATTTGTATTGTAATACATTGTTGAGTTTGCAGTCTCATAACTAAAACAGAACTTCAATTATCCAAACTTCAATTATCTTGATAGTTGATAATTGATAATTGATCTGAATCGCATACAGAAAGAATTAAAAAAATATATCATATTACAGTGTCAGCGCTCTCAGAAAAGTAACTAACAGACAAAATAAACTAACCTCAATAATGCACCTTGGTCAAATTTTTGAAGCGACTGGAAATGACTAAATAAAAAACAAACTAGTTCAGTCAAGTTCAGACCTGCTCCTCATTTCCAGCGATACCTCAGGCGCCGTGTATGTTTCTGTCAGACCTGTTCAGACTGTCAATTCCGCTTCCAATGCAAGAGCAGCCTTGGCCATAGTATCCAGATATAACTGTCTCTGTTCACAAATTGTACTTTTTGTGTAAAATACCTGTTTTTGTCCGCTCACAGTTCAACCACTATCCCGGGGAGATTCTACGATTCTGACGTTCTCTGATGCCGAGGAGACCATCAACGACACAGAGCTGGTGGATGCTAGGGACTTGGTATTGGAGCAAGAACTCAGCCTAGCTGATCGGTATGTTAAGTAACTAGATTCAACCTTTTAACTCACCTTGAAAAGTCCAGGCACATAGCACACAAAAAGTTCGCGACACAATTTATCTGATATTTTGCCCCTCCAAGGGTACTTCTTCAGAAGAAAGTTGAATAAACTTACTGTACAGTAGAATTCTACCTTGTCAAGGAAGCCTAATTGGGAGGGTAAAAGCACATAAAGTGAGTCGTTATTTCTAAACGACATGGTTTTTAGGTGAGGTCAATAATTCAGTTAGATAAGTATTTTAGGGCATCACTCATTTTTATGGATGCATAGCTAACTCCTCTAAGAACTAAGACGTTTTGATAATTGAAGGCACACCAAAGTCCACCAACGCTTCACTTCAGTTAAGTATTTTTGGGCATCATTCGCCTTATTGAAATCAGGAGAACACAGTCCTTGTCACCACAGTTCATTGTATACACACATTGATAATAAATATAAAAATAAATAAAATTACAGACTAAATTTCTCTAACTTCGACATTTTGCCGCACCAATATCAACGTGCGGCCTTTTCAGTCGTGGTTAGGCACTTACAACGTTAACGTGGGAAAAATTACCTTGAAAACGCTGCACGTTGATAATGATGTGGTGAAACGTCGGGGTTAGAGAAGTTTAGTCTGTAATTATATTTATTTATATTTTTTATCAATATGTGTATACAATGAACTGTGGTGACAAGGACTGTGTTCTCCTGATTTCAATAAGGTGAGTTATTCTCAAATATACTTCTAACTGAAGTGAATTGTTGGTGGACTTTTTGTGTCCTTTTGTCAATTCCTTAGTTATGTCATTTTATTTCTTTTATCAGATGTATTTCAACATGATATGTCCATTTTTAACAACAAAAGAAGAGGAAAAGAAAAATGTGTGCCCTCCTCCTCTATACTAATGTAAAAAGAAGCAAAGCAGGTGTAGTGTGTAATCCCAATTCAACTCACTAATACCTTCCACCCAAGCTAACTGTTTATCTAAGATGGGCTATCAACCCAGTTGAGCTGATTATGCTTTCAAACAAAACGCTGATGTTAGATGGCGTTGCAACCCTAAAAAATACAGCTTATTCTAGGGAGTTATTTTTTAGACGTTAGAATTTCTATCAAAAATGTGTGTAGTAAGCATAAATTAAAACTGTAATTGTATTTAGAAATGAATAATCTTTTTTATGATGCCCTGATACATCTCATATTAGCATATCTTAGCAGGAAACTAGGATTTTTTGAGAGGGTCCACCATTTTGGACATGTAGAAACTCTCTTCCTTAGTTGAAAATGCTGTCAGCGACAGTGAAATATTCTAATGTTTTGTGTATATATTTATACAGTTTTTTGTTTCCTGTGCCAGTTTGGACTCTTTCCCATTCAAGTAAGCCTGCTATCCTCTCAAAAAATCCTAAAAACCTAGGCCCTTGTGCTACACCCTTAGCAGGAAACTAGTATAGCTTGAAATTGAAACCAACAATAATTGGGTTACAGGAGAGCCAAAAAAGAGATACGGACTTTGGAGAATGAGTTGGGTCGCTGGCAGGTCCTGGTTGACTCAGTGACTGGCATCAGTCTCATGGACTTTGACAACCAGACGCTGGCTGTACTGAAGGGTCGACTGGTGCGCTACCTCATGCGATCCAGAGAGGTAAGGAACTGTAGTAGAACCAGCTCAAACCTAGGGGGAAGGTCGCTTTGGGCAACTAAAATTTAAATTTATATTTTATTTGATTACAAGCACTGAAAGTGATACTTTCCGGTGTACTCAAAGCCGAACACAAAATGTCACAAGGGAAGCAAAGCCGAGCATATGAGAGTTTAGTTAGTGTGTTATGAGTGGTACTTTTCACCAGGATTCAGAAATAAAAACATACAGAATAACAGTACACAGAAAATAAAATGTATTACAGTATATTATATTTCTTCTCTGGTAGGGTTTTTTGCTATCTCTTTTGCCTGTTTTCATAATTTTCAGGAATTTTTAAACATTCTTGGTGAAGAGCTCAAAGCCAGAATGGGTTTGATTTTATTTTTGATAGGAAGATCAGACTTACCACCTGTACACTGGGCAATTTTCCTAAATAGGAAACACATTTATATGAAAAGAAAAATTGGAATATACTTAAATTATCAAAATAAGTTATTTAGTTAAGCCTGCTCTTCCTATAAAAAAAGTAAAACCTGACATTTCAATTGGGTAACTTCTCCCTGATCACTATGATTATCAGTTAAGCAGTTTTTCAGTTGCTCCTCTTTCTTCCTTGGTGTAGTTTCAAAAAGTTTCAACACCACTTTCTGAACACATTTGGATTCTATATAAAGTTTTTGGTAAAACCATCTTTCTACAAGTCTTAAAAGTGAACTGTTTTTTTGCAGATCACGATTGGCCGGTCCACAAAGGACCATTCCGTGGACGTCGACCTCACACTGGAAGGACCCGCGTGGAAAGTTTCCCGGAGACAAGGAACTATCCGGCTACGCAACAACGGCGACTTCTACTTGGCCAGCGAGGGAAAACGGGCGATATTTGTGGACGGTAGACCCATTCTGGCTGGCAACAAGTACAGGCTAAATAACAACTCAGTTGTGGAGGTGTGTTAAACTTTTAGTGAATCATTAAATGAAACATCTAAACGGAAAGTTACTGGACCAGTGTTTGGGTTGTTTACTAACGCCTTCATTTTTAGAAAATTGTTAAAACTTGCTAATGATTTAAAAAAAACTAAAACTTGGTTAAAAAAAATATATTCAGTATAAATTGTGTGTAAGTTATTGCCTGAATCTTTTCATTAAACTTAGGAAGGAGCATTTAGAGATCTTTTACAAGTATTTTTTATAAGCCATGATGTGTCATAATTTTAGCTGTTTTATCATATAAAGGGATTCTCCTATCATCGGTCCATTCGAGGAGGGTCATCGAGAGGTTAAGATCTTTGATTCTTTAGCATAAATGTTTTCAGTTTAACAAAAATATATAAAAATTGTCACTTTGTCAAAGACAACCTTGACAAATCACCAATTGCCCAAGGAATAGGGCCTAATCCCATGTTATTAATGATAGTTAATCAACCCTATGTTTGCAGGTGGCTGGATTACGGTTCATATTTCTTGTCAACCAGGAATTGATTGGAGTCATTCGCCAAGAAGCTGCTAAACTTCAACAGCAACCATCTGCTAATTAGAGATCATTGCAAGATGATATGAAAAGACTTGATGTTCAAAGTTTTGTTGGACATAAGTTGCTGCCCGTACATACGTTTTGACAGTTAGTGGTTTCTTTTAACATCAAAATAGTAACGTTTTAAGTTTTAACTCAATATTATAATTTTATTTTTGATCAAATGGTTTTCTTTGATACAAAAACGAGCATAATGTACCTTTTTATGCATGAAACGATACAATAAAATTGTTCCGGGTGATATTTAGTTCTAGCTGTCCCTTGAAATAATATTCAGATACGACTGATAATATGTAAATTACTGTTACTGTTATAATTCTAATTGGTTGGAAAATTTGCTACAATTGGTTATGTAAAACATTTTTTTAAATTGGTTTTTAGGTTGCATTTAATCATTTAAGGATTTCAAGGAATGCTATTTGAATGGTAATGTTTCATTGTTCGACAATTGTGTGGCACTAAGTTCATATGGCCTGGTGTAAACTTGAATTTTTTGTTTAAACAGTACCTTTGAATTAACTGTGTTGATTTCAACTAGTTCTTTAATCTTTATTCTGTTGATAAATGTTTCATGTGAATGTTATCTACCTCTTGATTTACTGTTTTGCATATTATACAAGTTTGATACAGTGTTCGTAAACGGCGAGTATGTTGTATTTTTGTATGTTTCTAATACGCTCGTTCATGTAAGACTTGAGCTTGAGATGTTTATAATTTTAGCATTAGCTTTCACTCAGTACATTTTCTATGTAGTCTTGAATGTAGTGAACATTTACAATGAAATTTTGTAAGGAATAAAAATTACAATTATTTCATAACTTGTAGTTTTATTAAGTCCCTGATTTATTTCTCTTACTGTTTTGATATTTTCACAAAGCTTATAGTTTCAGTTTCAATAAAGAAATCATGTTACGGGGATACTGATAGTCAATCTATATTAGGCTCAATTCCTTTCCTTCTAACCAATTCCTATTACAACATCTCTCAAGAACTGTTATCGTAATAAATATCCCTAAGGGTTTTAAAGTTTTGATTTAAAAAAAGGAAGGCTCATTGAAAATAATGTGTCAAATTCCACATGTTATCCGTTCTAATATTAATCCCAGGCTAGAAACTAGCTTAAAATTTTACAAGGATAAGAAATAAGATTCAACATTTTATCAACAATGTATAATACAATCCTTTTAAATACTAAAACAAACATTAAATAATGAAGGAATAGAAAAATATACATTAGTGATCCAGAATAAATTAATACAGTGTCATTATAGAGTCGAATGGATAGGTTTGGTACCACTTAAAATTACGGTAAAGCTTGGCTCAGAATTGTCTTGGCCTTATAAAGATTGCAGCTGAATCATAACCTCCGGTTTCAAAAACGATTCTTCTTTTGTCTCGCCGACGGACACAAACAATAATATCGATGCTGGAACTAAATGTAGTTCGAGCAAGTTTTTCCCATAATCCCCTTCAACCAGACGATGGCCGGTCCCTGTGGTCAGTACAAATTCATTTTCTGGTGAAACAACATTTTCTTTCACAAATTCAATGATGTCACTCAACTTCTCATACACACCAAAGGTACCCTGGAACCATTGAGCATGTATTACAATAGTTAGCAAATTGTACATAAAATGGTTTAAGTTCAATACAACACAACAAATTAAAAAAAATAGATTTGTAAATTAAAATAAACTTGGGATGTTATTGAAACTATTTATTATTTAACATAAGCAAAAGCTTCAATGAACTTTTAGATGTTGGTGTTTTCTATTTTTTACTAGCAGATGAATTCAACTAATTGTATTTATACATCAAATCACTGTAAGAACATAATGGACTACAACTTTTGACTATTGATACATAGTCAATGCTTCAACATAAAGGGAGGACTGCCTGCTTGAACCACTAATTAGTAAATTTTAGATGAAAAGATGAAGGTAACAAAAGCATGTTAAAATAAATTTTACTTAAAAACACGTAATTAACTTTGGAAATATACCTGTAAAAGAATACCATCTGGAAAGCGAATCCGAATGAGGGCAAACTTGTACTTTTTCATTTCCCTTTGTTCTTCCTTTTCTCTCATTGCTTTAGTTCGAAGAACCATACTATTTTCTATCCTTTCCGTTCTGTAAATGAAAAATAGCATCAATTAGATTAGACAATCATCTTAATTTTTCATACTTTCTACACCATCATATTTTACATTAATTGATTGTATACAATTCAAATTATAGTACACCAGTAAGATCTTCACTTGTTAATTTAAATATATTTTTCCTACAGTTACCTAACACAGTTACCTAGTACATGTTCTCTCACTGATTTGAGAAAAGCAAAGTGGCCAATTCGCTCATCAGTGAGACAATGTTAACATTGTCTCACTCTAATTACTTTGTCTCACTCCAGATTTGCAACGTGAAGGCACGAAATAGTGAGCGCGTAACATGCAGGCAACGTCGTATGCACGCGAAATACGTTGGCAGCACTGGCTGTAAATCAGCTGGTCAGCTGTTGTACTGTTGTATTTGTCACTTCACATTAAATGTTATATTAAAAGTTCACTTCTGTGTAAAAATAGGTTATGTTTCTTCACAAATTTATTTGTTTTATGGTAACTGTAGGAAAAGTATAATGTGCAACTCGAGTTCAAAGTACAATTGCCTCACTCGAGAAACCATTCCTAACTCGCCTACGGCTCGTGAGTAAGGATTTCTCTCGAGTGAGTCAATTGCTCACTTTTCTCACTAGTTGCACAAATAACTAGCCTATTCTTAATTATATTTTAGGGTAAAAAATAAGATAAACCAATTTTTCCCATCAAACCCTGTTCCCATAGTCCGATCATGCTTGGTTCGCAAACTTGTTCCAATTAACGTAGGTTTACAGTGTTTGCACGTTGGTAAAATTTCATCCGATTATTTTTACTCATGTTACTGTGCTAACGGACACATATATATATGAGTGGATGGAATTTATGGCCTCTGGGGACATGAAAACAATTAAATTGGTCTCAAATCTAGGTCTTTACCATGAGATCCATGGTAATAGCTTATTCCCTAAAGGAAAATTCGCTAATGTATAAAATCTGGATTACAAAAGAGCTCATTAGTTAGGCTACGGCCACACGGGCGTTTTTTCACGCAAGAACGCAGCGTGAAAAAACGCAAGAAATATGAGCAGCATTAAATGAAATGAGGTATGCCACACGCAGTGTGTTTTCCCGCAGCAGCGGGCGCCTATTTGTTTCAATGCTACTCTAATTTTTCGCGTGTTTTCACGCTGCGTTTGTGCGTGAAAAAAACGCCCGTGTGGCCGCAGCCTTAATGCTACCTTAAGTAAAGATGTCAACAAGTTTTGTGACAACCATGCCTAGTTTGCCGAAGGAGTCAAGGGATTCAACTCATATCACAAGTGAGCTTTACCTCAACTGCTGTTCCCTCTTTATCTCCTCGGGAGTGAGTGTGTAGAAGTCAGAAGGCAGCTGGGTCTTCTGAGCAGCCTGGGACGGCAGCAGCACTTGCATGTTGCGATCCAGCTCCAAGGATATAGGCTCCGCACTCCTCAGAGCGTCTATCAGCAACTGTGAATGGCAAAGTTTGTATTGTTGAACCTGCAACTTCTTAAGACATCTTATAAATACAGTAGTCCAACCAACATTTCCGCGAGCGAGCTTTTACTTTTTTCGATGCATTTTTCCTTTTCCTTCTTGATTTTTGTGACTCACAGTAGCGGGACAGTAGTGTTGATTATCCGAATGCCGAAAAGTTCCGAGTTCCGAAGTGCCGAGTGTCATCTGAAAAGTTGGTTTACCGCCACCGTGCCAACATTACGAGCGCAGTTGGTAGGAGCCCGCATGGCGCAACGCTTTGCGCGAAACAGCAACACAATGATCGTGCTGTCATGTAGGCCCTACATGTACACACATAACCTTACAAATGTCCATGACCGTTTTTCAAGTACGTGGGGTTTTTGGTTTTCTTTTTAATTTACGAGTTTCAAACCTTGAGCAAACAAACATGTATAATTTCTTCTTTTAAATTATCGTAGTTTTGTAATGTTTTGTTGTTTTTCCTAAGTCAGTAGTCCAATTCATACTAATTAATAGCTATTTACATTACAAGTGTAGTAAGAGCGTTTTTACATCACGCAGGTGAACGTTGTCCAACGAGCGGAAGCGAGTTGCATAATTCACCTAAGAGATGTAATCACGCTCTTGCGCAACGTGTAACGTACAATATTTTACCTGACCCGACAATATACATGGGTTTACGTACAATATTTTTCATTATCCATTTCACTCATCGTCTAACAGTAACGTTCTTTTACAAACAAAAGCTAGGTTAGGAAAATACTTTAAAGCATAACAATAACATTCAAGCGCACAGCTGATTTCTAGTGTTGAACGTCGATGCCTCTATAGAGGTATATTTTTTTAAGTTAAGCACTCAATGTTATTTAAATGGGTTTCATTACATCACCGAGTGAGTTTTTTTCCAACTTTACATCACTCGAGAAGTAAAGAAGTTGTATACATCACGCTTGGGATAGGGAAGTTTAACATGGCGGGTTAGGTAAACTTAACAAAAAAAAATACGCCTATTTTATTTTTATGTCCGACTATCCGAAAAATCGGTTATCCAAACACCCTTCTAACCCAATTGTTTCAGATAATTGACGCTCTAATGTACTGCTACTGTCAGCCACACAAATCAAGAAGGAAGAGGACAAATGCACAGAAAATAAGTAAAATCTTGCTCACCAAAATGTTGGTTGGACTATTTGGCTGAACGAGGCAAAAATGTTCTTTGTGGCAAACAAGGGTAGGTTACAGCCTTCTGCAAACTTTCCAAGTCACTTAAGCACCTACAAACACTATCAATAGGGATTGACCTTCACACAGATTCATAATTGGCAATAGCATTAATTTTCCCTCACATTTTTGGCTTATGCGCCAAGACTAACTGTCTTATAGGGGTGGAAACCGACTACATTAGATGAAGTAAAGAAAACTCTGTAAGTCTCAGATTTGAACTTACTTTTGACTGCTACAGGAATTTGATAGTGACTTACATTTTTTGAAAAGTTTTTGTATTTTTTATATTATTTTCTCGATTCAGATAACCTTAATTTTCAATTTTATCTGCAGTTCCCCTCTTTACGATTACCCCGGATAATCAAGTTCCTCCAGTATTTAAGATGAGATCCAAAACCTAAAGTTACAAAAATGGACCGACAATGATTCCAGATACAAAATGAGGCGAGTGAAATGGGAGTCATTTTTACACAAACATATTTCCCGAGGGCTCTAAATTTATTTTTGCTTTTCTGCAGCGGATGTAGTTTTTGAATAAAGAAACACACACCTGAAGACTTTCCAGGTCTTGTAAGCCAGACTCGTTAAAGACTAGAAAAGGTTCTTGACCATCTTGGAATGGAAGCGTCTGTTGACTAAAACCAGCTGCTTCCAGAAACTCCATGGTGCCTTCCATACCCGCCACCTTGTCTTGAAAGATTCTGTTTGAAAGTCGTATTTTCCTGTACTTGTCTTCGTTGGGATTATTGACTATGTTTTCTAAATATTTACTAAGTGTCTCTACACACTGTTCGACCTGGAACAAAAGCATAATAATAGGTGTCACACATTGAGTTGCAAATTCAAGCTTAAAGATACAGGGTAATGGAGATAAAAACCAATTTGAATATGTCAAAAGGGAAATTTTTAAATTTAAAAAAAACCCAAATGGACGTTTGTTGTCTGCCAAGAACTTAATGACACACAAATAATTCTGAGCCAGTTAAGCCACTGAGCTATACAGTGCAGTATTTATTCTTGAACCCTAAACACTGTGTCAAGTTTGTATAAGCAGGAAGGTTGGGTAGCATACAAAATAACAACACTATTGTAATCAACATCACGGTACTGTGCAGTAGAAATGAAACCATCCAGATCAATTGGTACCTCAAGTGAGACACATTCGGATAGTAAAAAATTCAGATTATTTGATTTGTACTGAAATTTAGGGTACACAAAATAGGCCAAGTCGAGCCGAGCTTTCATTATCGTGATTGCAGAACATTCCTGCAAAGATTTTGCGATCTAAATAATTCACGGTTTTGCCATGATTGTGGTGGACGATGATGATTTTGACGGTTGTAATTTTCTGTGACCTTTAGAGACGATGATATTGTGGGAAATATTAAAGATTTTGTCCATAACAGCGGGGAATGACGAAAATGTCTAAACAACCGTAAGAGATGTTTGGGGTTTTGATGCGGTCACAGAATGATGTTCCCATGACTGCTGTAGATAATGATGATATCACGACTACTGGAGATGTTCAGGAATTCGCCACAATCATAGCTCCTTCCTTCTTTAACAACAAATCTAATAAATTACTGTATTTTTGGGTTTTGAAATTCTTTTTAAAAGATCTTTTCCATGCTGAATATCAGGTAGCCCAAGCAAGAATTACTGTCCAATACTGAATGATTCCTGTAAGTTTGATTACATACATAATTGTAAAATATATAGCTCTTCCATGGCTGCTTCCAATTTTGATGGATTAAAAGATAATTAACCTTTTTTAACAAGTTTTATTGGGTCAGAATCAAAATCAGAATTTTTTATTGCCATAATAATACATAAATGTACAGGGCAAAAGTCACTAAAACTAAAACAAATAAAATCAGACCCATTAAAATAACACCATGTGATCTGCAGCTTATAATGCTACAAAGTTAGTACAGTGTCTTCTGTGACACCTCCGAAAAATTTGTGTGTTCAGTAGACATTCTCTACTACGCTCTATGAACTTGATAGCTCTATCTCGTATTGCTTTAATGCACAGGCAAAGTTCACAGTTCATCACAGAAAAAAGTCTGCAATACAATTTGTAGAAATATTATACAGTAAACTTTGTACAAAGAAAATTAGCTGAAAAACACAAAGTCGGGGAGTTATTTTAACTGCTCAACTAACTACAAGAAATAATTTCCTAAATACCTATAGTACGAATAGAAGGAAATAAAAATAGATTACATCTAAAAGGATAATCCAAGACTTAACTTTTTTTTCTGTCCATAATGGTCTATTTATTAATACAGTACTGCAGAAATTAGTAGAGCCATTGGTTTAAAATAGATTTAATTACTAAAACACTTTTTGTACCCTTAACAATGCTGCAGTTAGAGGAAATCTGCATCAGCAATACACATAATAGTATAATGCTACCAAAGACACGCCTAGCTAAACAATGTAATCAACTGCAATCACATAGATTACCTTATCTTTATTTTTGTTGCAAGAGTGAATGATGAGGCAAGCAGTCAAGCCTTTCTCGTCTGCTAGCTGCTCGTACAAGAACTCTTTGATCTTCCCCTTCCACTCTTCCTTGGAAAGGATTTCCGGTCCTGAAAACATATTTAAAACACAACTGTAATAAACACATACAGTAAATACAAATATCTAATGAGATTTCTAAGATCTCCAAGTTGATAAAAGTTTTATGTAATTTTACCACCCCGGGAAGGGTACTATATTTAATACTGGCAGCTTTACCATTGCTTTACGATGAGATATGACATCAGAATAGAAAAACATTACCCTTTGTGAATAGAAAAAACAGATGAAACAGTTAAGTTATGTAGATGAACATTTCTCTAAAATAAACATTTAAGGGATTTTTATTGTTGAAAAGGGAAAAGCACCTGTGAAAATTTAAAGTGAAAAGGTTATTAAAACAAAATAAAAGAAGTCTGACCAATACCGTATCAGGGTGAAATATTTTTGTTATGTCATGTAACCTTTATTTCTGTATCTAGCCTCTGGACTATGGAGTTTATTTTCTTAAATAAACTAGCTGAACAATACCTATTTCTAAAGAAACCCCATAATCAGCAAACTGGATTCCCTTTAAAGTATATCCCAGTGTAAACATTCAATTTTTTTCCTGTTTCTTCTAATGAAACCAATAAGCCATCAATGTTCTATAACAAAATTCTGAAAGCCAAGGAGCAGATCTTGAGAATAGTCCTACGGAAATTCTTGGTAAGACTAAGATTATTTTTGTGCAAAATGTTAGCTACAATGCTACAGTGGGTTTTGTGTGGTTTAATTATTAAAAAAATATCATGTAGGTACTTAATTTCCTACCTATAAGCGGACACTTGAAGTACACCCCTCTCACGGCCAACAACGGGGACAAATCCTCGTCTACAGAGGGTTTCTCAGCAGGAGGAGGGGTCGCTTCTTTTCCCTCTTTTTCTGCTGCTAACCTTTTTTTCTCTGCCTCAAGCTCACGCTTTACTTGGGCCTGGATCGCAGCTAGAGATCTGCAGAGGTTGCATATTAAGGTTAATACAATTAATTGTTTTTTATGTTCTCCCTTTATAACACACAGTCTTTAGGATTGGGTCTAAAAATTATACATGTAGGCTACAAACCAATTGTAAGTCATTAATAGGTCACTGGAACTGAAAATATTCTTGAAAATGGTATTGTTGTGACCGATTTTAGTAACATTCATCAAAAATATCACAAAATGATAGCATATTGTAAATAATGTGTCCTAACTTAAACTTATGTGTCAAATCCGTACCATATAGTCAAATATACAATAAAACCAATAAATTTGATAAAAATTATTTTGATGCAGGCCAAGAACCTTTGCTATCACTCACTTATTTAAAACACTGATTGTGTAAGCAACAGATAAGAAAACTCACAGTTGAATCAATTATACTGGAAAAATACTAACTGCAACATTTAAAACAAAAAAAAAATTGTTCAGAAATGGATTTAGTTTTCAAAGGTTTCAAGTACAAAACTTTCAAAAGCTGCAATAAATGTTGTTACATATTTTCTAACAACAAAGGGATTGGTTGACCCTGAGTACGTTCCACCAAATAGTCCAGCCAATGACAAACAAATGTCATTCAAACACAAAATAGTGATTCCCACGATAAAAATGATGAAACTTGTTACGTTAGATTCCGATCGTAATGCAAAGAAATAGAAAATATCTGTCAGTCAAGATGACACTACTCTGTCTTAACTAAGCATACGTGCTTTTTCAGTGCCATAGACATGATTTCTTTTGGTTAAGCATGTAACAAAGGACACTAGAGCATCGTTTAAAGTATTTTTTTGTAAAAGAGGCCGCCGACCTCTTAAAATAAAAGATAAAAATTCTTAAAATTAAAGATGTCGGCGGACTCTTTTACCTTACATTTGCCCTGCCACATGGGCCACAGAGGCCGGTGTGTAGGGTACGTATCCAGCAAAGCATGGGGTGAGCCGGTATAGATAAAAAGTAGTGGCAAGTACCAGGATCCAAACCCACGACATTGCTACCTTGGGCTCAAAGTCTGATACAATACAGACTGAGCCACCGACTCACCTATAAGGCTACGGCCACACGGGCGTTTTTTCAGCAAGAACGCAGCGTGAAAAAACGCGAGAAATATGGGCAGCATTAAATGTAACGAGGTATGCCACACGGAGTGTGTTTTCACGCAGATTCGGCGCGTCTTCAAAATCGACCGCTGCGAACCCCCAGAAGGATAGACTGGGGTGCATTTTTGAAGCTTGTTTTCACGCCCTGTCCCTGGCCACACGGGCGGGAGTAACACGCAGCTTTGATCAAGTCAAGTCGTCCTAGCAAGTTAAAATAAATATAAATGTATCTAATTTTGTCCAGGATAGCGTAAAATATTTTTGGGTCTAGCCAATTACACAGTAGACCTACACGTTTTATCTTAAACATAGGTCGACCTTACTGGACCACTCAATAATTTGTTACTAAAAAAGGAAAGGCATTTAGTTGGACTAAAAAATGTAAAGAGGCATTTATGTAGTAGAATATTCAAAGATCTGATGAAAATCTTGTCATACAAATATTTATATTATATTTATTTTTTAATACTAAATGTCAAAATAAAATAATTTTTGTGTTATTTTCGTATCAAAATTAATATACAGGGTTAGTAAAAAGTGTGGAGACCCCCTGTTATTTTTTTAACGGCCCATACTAGAAAAACTAAACTCGGCACACCTTTATGGCATGTTATGAAGTACTTTTTGGGCATAACCGTCACTTGGTGTACATCCCCAAAATGGGGGATTTTGGGGGAAACTCTAAAATTTCAAATACAAAGACCCATCGAGTGACCCCTCATTGTGAAGGTCCTGGTAAGAGAAAACCAAAGACGCAAACTAGAGGTCTTTATCTCAATCTAGTAAAAAATGGCAGCCAATTGAAATTGTCAGAAGTTGAATTTAACTTACAGCTTTCCAAGTCTGGAGACCCCCTGTAAATCTTGTAGCGGCTCACACTAGAAAAACTAAACTCTACACACCTTTTTGGAATGTTATGAAGTACTTTTTAAGCCTAATAGCCACTTGCTTACCAAACCCAAAATGGGGGATTTTGGGGGAAACTCAAAAGTTTTAAATGATAAGCCCGATCGAGTCACCCCTCATTTTAAAGGTCCTGGTTAAAGAAAATTAACAACGCAAACTAGAAGTTTCTAACTCAATCCAGTAAAAAATGGAAGCTGATTGAAATCTTTAGAAATCGGAAATAACTTGCAGTTTTATATTCAATTGGCTGCCATATTTTACTGTGATAAGATAGAGACCTATAGTTTAAGTTGTTAGTTTTCTTTTATTATGACCTTCAAAATGAGGGGTCACTCGATGGGGCTTATCTTTTAAAATTTTTGAGTTTCCCCCAAAATCCCCCATTTTGAGTTTGTGAACTTATACGAATTTCAATTGGCTGCCATTTTGTACTGAACTGAGATAGAGACCTCTAGTTTGCGTTGTTGGTTTTCTTTTACCAGGACCTTCAAAATGAGGGGTCACTCGATGGGTCTTTGTATTTGAAATTTTTTAGTTTCCCCCATAATCCCCCATTTTGGGGATGAACACCAAGTGGCGGTTATGCCCAAAAAGTACTTCATAACATGCCATAATGGTGTGCCGAGTTTAGTTTTTCTAGTATGGGCCGTTAAAATAATAACAGGGGGTCTCCACACTTTTTACTAACCCTGTATTATATTCATTTTTTATACTAAATGTAAATAATTAATTAAATGAAAAGTTAAAAAAATAAAATAATTTTAGTATTGTTTTTGTATCAAAATCAATATACCATTCATATTTCTTGTTCACTAGTCAGAAACAATGTTACTATTCCAGCCATGAGGAAGATATATAACATAATTACGTGAATTCGTCAATCAACTGCGGGTTCCCACTGCATTTTGCCGCTCCTGGACTTCAACCGGCGTGAGAATAAGCTACATTTTACTGCGTGAAAAAACGCATGTATGGCATACAACAGCGGGAATTCAAGCAGCGTGAAAATAAGCTACATTTTACCGCGTGAAAAAACGCCCGTGTAGCCGTAGCCTTAGGTTGGTTGCAAAAGAGTCCACCCTGGCATAAGAGACACAAAAACTTTACATGACTGATAGCATGTTTAACCGAGGAAGGATTCTGTTAAAAAAGGAAGAGAGGTTACCTAAATAGCTCTTTTTGACTTTTCATTCAACTTAGTTCATTTGTTTGTGTAACATGTGATTTTAAGTCTAGAGAGCTAATACAATAGTTTTGGTAGTAGGGTGCAAAATACTGCCCACATTGTCAGGGAAAGGGAAGTTTTATATCCAGCCTAAAATGAACACTCAGTTGGTCCAGAAGTCTAACTATGCATTTCATTACTTACGTGTTAAAAGATGGCGTGTCTCTCTTTTCACCACCTAACCTCGCCAAGGCTGCCGCTGCAGCTTGTTTGGCTTCATCTGACGGAGTCACTCGCTGTGCTGAATAAGACGAACCTACTGATTTATCTGACCCGCTGGGGCCGGCCTTTTTGCTAGAGTCACTCAATTTATGTCCAGGACCCGCCATCTTGAACTTCGCCTCAACCTTTTTCTTCTCGAAAAATTTCTTAATTTTGTCTGCCATTTTGGTGATTATATCCTCGGTGTGTGCTGTTTAGGTAGTTTCAGTTGCGATACACTCTTTTTCAATTCTTCAATCACTTTAGGTGTGGCTGAAATAAGATATTTTATATAGTAAATATGTAAATTACAAATAATGCTACTTTAAAAAAAAAACATCGCTAAATAAGTTTGTCCTTTAATTTTTTATCAAGGCTCTAGGCCTATAAATTTTAAGAACACTTAGATCTAGGTTTGATAGTAGAAAAAATGTTTGAAGATAACATTTTAAATCAGCCAAGCAAGGCTCATGGCTGATTTAAAAGGTATATAACAATTAGGTTTAAGTTCTTAGACGAACATTATTCGGTGATTTCTAATAAATGAAAGAACAATATCCAAATCCAGCCTCTTCTAATACATACAATGCACAGTGAAAAAAACGTGGCAACACTGCAGCCCTGGCCTTTCGAAGCAGCTGCAGCACTAATTCATCGTCTGCGCAATATTCATGTTTACGCAGTTAATACCAAGGCAATACGTCGGTGTGATGTTGACACTCACAAATACCAACGCCGTAGCCTTGTATGACTAAAGTTATGGCAAAACACAAGCTATTTTACGATTATTCAAATCAAATAAAAATATAAACAAGAGGTTTCTTCTACTGTTTGTTTATGTTTTTTTTAGTTAATATAAGCAATCATACAGGCAATTTTAAAAGGGATAATATAAAGCTTCCTAATGACACTCTTTATGACACTGAATTTTTTACTATAGACAATAGACAATAGCCTAGGTTGTCCTTGACAAACCTTTATCATTAACTTTACTCTGGTACCATTTGGTCTAGAAAATATCACCAATTTTTTTAATATATCCTACAAAAATATGTACAGCACTTTGCCATTATGCTTTGGAAAAATAATTGTATCTAGGTTTTGTATTAATATTGTAGAAATAAGAAAGCTGTGGCGAGAAAAGAGTTTGATGGCTTTGAGAATTAGGCCATCTTAACAGGATCGCTGCGATTAAGTTGTGGAAAATGTTCAAAGATTTAGGAAAAGCAGGGAGAGATCATTGTAAGCTATGCATAATGGAAATGCTTCCAAACAGAGCAAAAATAGTCAGAAAACTAGTACTCAGAGTAGAAAATTATGAGTTTTAGAGTAAGTAAACCTACAAAAATCAAAACCTTGGCTCTACACATACAGCTAATTAAAATGAGATACGTAGATTACTCTTTCAATAGGCATTGTGAAATACTAAATGGAGAAAAATTAAACCAATCAAAAGACACATTCCATGTTTTGAGATGTGACTACTGTTTCAAAGTTTGACATCTAATGTGACGAGGTGATGGGTTGGTTAGGTAATAGAGAAAATAGATTTCACGACTTTTAACAAAAATTATTGTACCCTATGGATAAATGGAAACATACGGTACAGTAGGGAAATATTACTTCACTCTGTTAAAATTGATTTATCCAAGTTTATGTGTGTGTAACATAACTTTATTTGTGACTATCTTAAATTTAACCTGAGGATTTAAGATTTGGAGGGAGTTGTAAAATTTTTGCCAGACAAGCAAGCCTTAGTACTTTTTAATTTTTTGTTAGTTTTTTAAATTTTTTTTATATTTTTTAGGGAGTTATCATCCTTGTAAATCAGTAAAAAGAAATGTTTATGAATGTTTTATATGGTAACACTTGCATTGATAAATTACTTAATTTATGATTTGACTTTAGACCAAAATGAACATGGTATCTAACTACTGCTACCGTAGGCCTACCTATTTTGAATAATAAACCAAGAAAAATGTGCATAATATACTTTTTGTGAAAACGTTACTCAAAAATAAGATAGAAACATGAAAAAGTCTTTAGCCTAGATTTTACAATATGATTTCTACTTGTAGTGTCCAAAGTCAATGCTAGAGGGAATTAATTTAAAACTGTAATTCAACTAAAGCAGCCCTGGAACAATGTGCGTTGCTCGAAAAGTTACATTTAATGGGAAAAAAGCAAAAGTAAACTCAAAACTTTGAACTCACGCATATTTCTGTTCCAAATGTGATTATAACATCACATTTCACAGCTGAAACAAATTAGTTTTGATTTATTGATAACAATTAGAATGTAGGCTGGTCACAGGGTGTTGAAATTTTGTATTCATTTGTTTGACAGTTGTTTCAAACTTGTTTGAAGTTTTAGTTGAAAATAAAACAAATCTTGGTTGCTAAATTTGGTAGAAAGCAATGGAGATTTTAATTGTGTAGCTTAATTCATAACTTATTCGATTGTCTATCAAAAACACCACAGATAAAATTTATGACAATTAAGAAAAGTTAACTTTCGCTAAGACCATGGCTCGATTTGAGAAGAATGCGGTGGAATTCTCTAATGATAACAAGATCAACCCTGAAATGAATTAGGCTACTTTTTAAAAGCATATTTTAGCTAACAAAGTTAAATTTCCCCTTTTTAGAGTTTTCAAGGTGGCAACGTTAATCAACCAAATCTACCTACAAGCATTTTTGAAATGATTAGGCCTATTTATCGTGTGGTCACCCTAGTCGCAATAATTTTAGAGGGAAATATTTATTTTAAAATGGCATAGGCTACAATCAATCAATAAATGTGTCTTGGGCTATTAAGTTTAAATATTGATGTGCAGATCAATGTTTCTAATACAACATTAAATTAAAATTCAAACGATCGTAGTTTATTCAGTTTTTGTAACAGCAGAAAGATTTTTTCACCATTGTTTTTAGATAATAAAAATCTAGTTTTTAATGATATGCAATTTACTATAGGTTCCCTTGGTCACCTACAGCAAAGCTTTTGGCTATCTGGGCCATAATCTCATCCTAAGGAAACTCACAGCCCTAGGAATAGAGGGAATGTCCAAAGACTGGGTGGCAAGCTATTTGAAAAGACGTACACAAATTCTCGAAATCCAGCAAAACACAAATGGATGAAAATCTGTAGCCTACATAGGTCCACACAACTTTCGATTAACAGAGGAGTGCCCCAGGGCTCAGTCATGGGCCCAGTTTTGTTCATCCTTTTCACCAACAATTTTCCAGATTTCATTAGGAATGAAAATTGTGAAACGGTAATGTACACTGATGACACAACTCTTCTATTTATGCACGACTTACCGGTACCACAAGAATTACACTTCAACATCTTATCCTCAACAGACAAAGCACTGCAGTACTGCCTTCAAAATGACCTGGCCATTAAATTTTAGCCAAAAACATGAACAAATCCAAGAAATTCCTGAAATAACGGTTGAAAAAAACTCAAAACTGCTTGGCAAGACAATTAATCGATGAAGACCTCTCCTGGAACAACCACATACACTACCTGACCAAGAAACTTGCATCTGGGGTCTATATAACAAAGAGGATGAAATGGATAGGAGGTCTGAAAACTGCTAAGACAGCATACTATGCTATAACTTAATAGAATCACATATTAGTTAAGGTATGGCTTAATATCTTGGGGAGGAACATCAGAGGCAACCCTCAACAAAGTTCTGGTGCTCCAGAAAAAAGCCGTCAGGGCACTCTCAGGCCTTGAGCGCTTAGACAGCTGCAGGGAGGCATTTAAATCCCTTAAGCTCCTAACAGTGACAGCACTCTACATCCATGGAGTTGTCCTGTATAAAAAAAAAAAAAACTGAATCTTCCCAGAAATGAGAATTTTCACTCCTACCACAACAGAAGAGCAGCCGACTACAGCCTACCGATCCACCACACTACACAATAGGCCTACAGCAGAAAATCTTCTTAAATATTGGCCACAAAATCGTCAACTCTCTTCCAAACAACCTCAAGAACGCAACAGGAAACCAACTCAAACAGCAACTATGGGACTGGCTTGTGGACCGAGCGGTGTACTCCCTTAAGGAATTTTTGGACCAATTATGAACTTTCAATAGGCCTACAAAGAAAAATCTAAACTGTTAAACATTCTGGAGTTTTGTGATGCCATTGAATTTCTGAACGAAATTACAAAATAAAGGAAACTGTCTATTGTCTACCTAAATATGCATAAATTACCGTTCTGTGTTTTTCAGTCAAACATCGATAGGTTATGTGGTTGGTCTAAGTGAGAAATCAGTTTAAGTTAGCCTAGATGGCTATATCTTGGATAAAAAATTGTAGGTAGGGGCCTAGGCTATGCTTAATAGCATACGTTAACCTAACTGTTCTTCAGTGATATTATTAGGCTACCAATATAGCCTAGTGCAGCTATAAGATGAAGAGAAAACAAGAAGTTAACATTTAATAGTTGTACCCTATCATGCAAGACATTTACCTGGCTTCATAAAACGTTGGCAAATCTGATTACCATAAATCTTCCACACAACAAAAAGTAAAAACGTATTTGTTGCAATTATTGCACAGAATAGTTTTAATAACTCAATTTGAAATTCGTCGTAAGGAAGAACTGTGTTGAAATATTGCAAGAGTTTAAAAACAGAAGCTTCCTTATCCACCAATGATCTTAAACTAGATGAGGTAAAATTTGAGGTTATACTCAAATTAGACACAAACACGAAGTAAAATTGATTGCAATAGAAGTATAACAGATTCCACAGCGAGGAACTGTCTAATTGGTCTTCAACATCAGATGTCATCACACATAATTACAACCAAAACACGAAATAGTTTTCAATTTTTACACAGGACAATGACAGTAAAATTTAGACTTACAGGTGGCTTCAGATTGCAGAAACCTGAAACAAGCAATTTTTATGCCAGATGATGCAGTGTCGTGTCTGTTCAAGGTTTGGGTATGTTTACTGTACCATTTAGCTTTACGGCACCATAAGTAGAAAAGTGACATTATTACACATGTTAGGAGTGTTGCTCGAAAATTTTTAATGATGTGGGAAACAATCAACCAATGAGCAATACTCTCACATGAAACGTTTTAGATTCTACTTATAAATTAATTATCGTCATTTTAGTCATAGGAACGGAACATACGAAGTGGTTATCTGTGGTCGAATTATTTTATACCTTTAAAATACCATGCGGCATGCATCCATCCCTGACCAGTAATGGCTGGATGGATTTCGTAAAAAAATTTAAAGTTTAAATTCTTCAGATTGTACCAGTGGTGGTTCCAAAAGGGGGGGGGCTACAGAGGCTAAAGCCCCCCCTTGGACCCTGGAAAAATAAATTTAAACGTACGTTTCGTCCTTAAAACACTGTCATAAAACAGACATCAACGTAGTTTTATTAAACTTGAGCGATGGCAGGAGTAGTATAATAGCACAACGAATAAAACAATATTACGCTATGGAAAGTTGTACGCATCATCCAACTTTTACGGCAGTCAGCTGACGTGCTATGGCAAAGGCGAGACGAGCGATGAGCGCGCGAGCGAGGACGGGGAAACAGCTGATTTCCTGATGTTTCATTAGTTAGTTGTCAAATTATCTGCTAGCCACTAACTTTACACAGGCATCAATCAGCAATCAGCGGTAGCACCACTAGCCTATTACCATTTACTATATAAACGATTGTACTTATATATTATATATTTATAGCGGTTAATATGGATGTAGTTCATGAGCTCCTCATCACTTTCTTCTGTGGAATATTCTTAGACGGAGTTCAGGGGTCGTGCCTTCAGTAGTTCCTCCAGCACTTTCTCTTTAAAATTCTTGAGAGGGAGTGACTATGTCCTGGGGCCCTATTTTTGAAATGGTTGACTGTTGAGTTGAGTGTCGAGTCATTCTATTTCCAATCGTTTCGTATTTTTGAAACGATTGACGGTGGACTTATACAACCAAAACTACTCAACACCTATCGAGCTGTTGAGTGGAGGTTGACTGCACTTTCTTCTTCCTCTCTTTCGGCAAAAATTACTCTTTTTGAGTCGACGCCATATTGTTTTGTTATTGCTTTAATTTACTAATTGCGATTTAGAGGTTATGTATTTGTTGTCAATGTATTAGCACCCAATACTTTATGCGATTGTTTTCTGTAGAATGATTGCATCTTAATTTTATTATTACTGTGTCAATACTAGACTATTTAATCAAGGATTTTATCCTTGTTGATATGTTTGAAATAGGCTAGGCATACTAATTAAACTTATTATAAGATAATTATTGTTATTAGACCTTTAAGGTATTAAAGATTGTGGTAGAGAGAAACAATATCATAGTTTGTTTCAATACCATTCACCTAATAAAGGGATCAAATTAATTTAAGTTAGATATGCTTTCAGTGCAATGGCAAATAGCCGCTTTAACCTTTAACCTAAATAAAAACACAATTAAAAATAACATAAAAAAACCGATGAAGGAAACTAAAATAAGGTGATGTGTTTCGAAATAGAGACGAAGAAAGCAAATAATAATGTATTTAGGATATGCCTAAACTTATAATTAGCTACACCCTAAAACAAACATCCATAGTAAATTTTATTTTTAATACTTAAGTTTATTTTATAAGTTAAGGTACTTTTGCAATCACTAAGATTGAAGGTTAAGCAAGACATAACCTCAATCTCTCAAGAACGGAGTTGACAGTTTACCTCAGTGTCTCGAAATATGGTAGAGGTAGATTGAGATTAGCTGCCAAATTTTAGAGTAAGAAGAGGTTAAATGGAAGATCGCAAGAACTCTGCATTGTGATTGGTTCAAAATGACGTCATCTGAATTTCGGGCGGTCGTATGCTCTACATTTCCACCTCGAGTCACTCAACTAGTGATTCCCAACTCGCTTCCCAACTGTTGGGTTTCAAAAATACCAAATCCTGTTGTTGGTTGAGTTGAGTGCTGACGATTGACTCAACTGTCAACCATTTCAAAAATAGGGCCCCAGGTCTAGGTGGTATACTGTATAGCGCCTACTGCCAAGGACAGGTAGCAGTCGTTTTACTGGTTGCTCAGCCGGCAGAAAAGAATTGCTTCTCTTCTTGTATTGTAATTGTGTATTTGGTTTCCTCAGCTGAGGTTGTTAATATTTTCCTTGACATGTACCAGACAGTTGTAGATAAATTTTGGCTGTAAACAGTAATCACTCCCAAAGGCATGAAAAAGTGGTCTACAATGATCAAGCCTTGCGCTAGACGTTATATTTATTTATTTATTCATTCCAACGGTCAAACAATTACCAATACATATATAACAAAACGTAAAAGTGATGGCCCTTAAAGCAGACTTTTGAATTGTTTGAATATTCTTGGTCTCTGAAGCGCGTTCCCAGTTAGGTTCCTGTGGTCAAGTTTCTTATAATTTCCTTAGAAAGAAACCCGTTCTGGAAAGTCTGCCTCCTCTTGTGTTATTGCCTCATGTCATCTTTTTGCCATCCAGCCAAAACCCCAGTAGTTTTACAGGTTGATGTTGCAGATTCTGTTGTTTAATACCGCATCAGTTCCTGGTTTTATCGTTACGTATTTATTTTTAGCTTATTTTTTACAAACAAGGGTGTTTAGCTTCGTCAATGATTTCCATTGCTTCAGATTTCAGTTGGTCCAAAGTGACTACTACTTGTAATGAGGATGGTGTCGTCAGCAAAGAACAAAGTTCTTCCATCAGTCCCCAGATCAAAAACAGGAAGGGCACACACCCAGGGATTGAACCCTGTGGGCCCCCTAAGCCGATATTCAGGTCACTGGAGCAGAACTACCCTTATATAGACAACACGTTTTGCTTTCTGTCCTCTAGTTAGAACAGACATGTATACAGAATCAGCTGATGAAGGTAGGTTCCGGGGACACACACTTACCCATCAGCTGTTTCATGTCTGCTAGCTCATCATGAATGGTCTCTCTTGGTGCAGAATTTTGTATTCCATACCTTTCCATTTTTATCAGCAAGACACAGTGTGTTATACAGTCGAACGGCTTGCTGAAGTCACATAGGGTTAAGTTTCATTCCGATTCCATGTCAATTTCCATGTTGATGGTCAGTGAAAAGATTTGAGCGCTCAAAAAGTCAATTCGTTGGTCCTTGATTATGCAGTAGTCTCCATGATCTTTGCGTGCATTGGTATCACAAAGATAGGCCTATATCCAAATTCAAACATAACATTGTTTTATCACAAGATTGTGAAGGGTAAGTTTCAGCAAACGACTTTATATTGATCAGATAGTTGCTGATATTTAATTGAGCTTCGTGAGTTGATTAGTGGGGTAGCGTAGCTTCATACAATTTAAATGGCTGGGTAGCTGAGTGGTCATAGTGTTCATGCTCGCCTAGCAATCAAAAGGTCGCTGGTTCGATCTTGAGAAAAGCCAGTCGCCTTTTGATGGTTCGAAATTGAACCCAGCTGTTCCTGATCAGTGGGCTTTTACCTGGCTAATGAAACAGCTGATCTTAGTAACAACTCTTCACTTCACTTCACAGATCACCTCACCCCATTCTACTCTCATCTATCACTCATATTTAGGTTAAAATACGCACCTTGGGTGGCGACCACATATATATCTTAATAATTGAAATAATAATAATATTTAAGTAATGAAAGCTACTTTTATCTTTATTGCAGAAATATAGCTGCTATAGTAGGCCTATATTGTGACAAACAACTAATTAGTCTTATAAGGACATAGCTTGTCGTAATGTATGGTACATGCAAAAATAATAATTAATAAATAGATGGTGCATAGCAAATGTCATGGAGCTGAATGTCTCTCAAGCGCTCCAAATTCCCCATTAAAGCGAGCTTCGAGGGTAATAAAAAAGACTAATGGTCCAATTCTGATCACGTTTGGTGCAGATAAAAAGTTAGCTAAATAAAATAAAAAGAATATAATTAATTATAATAGGAAATAGTGTATAGTGTATACGCTGGAGGAATAAGTAAATAAATAAAAGGAATAAACGTAAGCCTACGTTAATTTGAACATAGACTTCGTTTTGTCTATGATTTGAACGAGTACGCGAACAGCCTGGCACGATTGAACAATGGGAAAGGGGTTTTACAAGATGTCTGTGTTATATGTGTAAATGGGGTTTCATCCTCAAAACATAAAGTTTCACAATTTACTTTCACACTATTTCGTAGAAATTAAAAACAAATAATTAAGTATATATTGAAGAATTGTGTACACCTAATTGCCACAGGTAAAAAAAGAAAAACTATACATCTAAAAATGTCTATGTTAGGTATTATTATGGAGATTTAGTAAACTATATTGTAGTTTGCTTGTTTATAAACATATTGGATTTGTACAGTTGTTTTATTGTTCGGTTAATTTATTTTATGGCTAAAAATAGTATACTTTGACTTTACTCATCCAAAATGTGTTTAGTCGAGTGCAGGATTACAACACGAGTAGGCCTACGATAAACACCTATATTCCGGACTAGACAATTCAAGGCGTCAACATAACATGTTAGGGCCATTGACTTGATACAGAAATTAATTGTCGTACTGTAATAATTATAGATCACTTTGGCTCACTATCCAATCTTTCATTTTATCGTACCGTATGAGATTTGGTATGCTTTTGACATGTTATCTTGGTTAGATAACTAAGTTCTATACCAATTTTATCTATTTCTAGTAATCAGAATCTTACAAACATATCACACTGCGCAGAGAGGGCAATTGATAATACACCAATACCCCCGCCGCAGCAAACCTGCCGTCTAAGCGAATTTCCATTTGGCCGAATTGATTTTCAATTGATCTATTTAAATAACATTAGGTTTAACGAGTACCTAGGTTTGCTGCTACAAGGAAACTAATAAAGTGTGTGTTTTAAGTAAAATAATTATTGCTTAGTATAAAATGAATATATTTGCCAAGTTTGATCAACAGATATCCATAAACAAGCAAACTACAACATTTTACAATATCCTCCACAAGAATAACATGGGAATTTTAAATTTACCATTTTTTTTAGTTTTCTCCGTAACCTATAACCATACAAAAACACTTTGATATACTGAATTGTTTGTTTTTTTAAGCTCTTTAAGAAGGGTTAGAGAAAAATTGGGAAATTTTGTGTTTTGAGGGTCAAAAGTGAGAAAAACCAATTTTTACCCCATAAAACCCCCCATAAAACCCTGTTCCCATGGTCCGATCATGCTGGATCGCGAACTCATTCAAGTTTATCCCGCCTTACACCTTCAAACCAAATTTCATCAAAATCGAATAAAAATTACTCAAGTTATCGTGTTCACGGACACACACATATATAAAAATTTGAACGAATGGTGTTTTTGGCCTCTGAGGACATCAAAATGAAAAAGTAAATCGGTCCCGGGCCTAAGTCTTACCATGAGACCTACGGTAATAGCTACTTCCCTATAGGGAAATTCGCTAATAAAGACAATTATAATTAGGTCTCTAATTTGTACAAGTCCTGATAAAAGAGTGACCGGCGGAGATACTGACCATGCTACGAAAGAGGAGCTGGTCTAGTGGTAGTACGTGGGACTTCGGTCCCTGAGGTCCCGGGTTCGAATCCTGACAATCAACAATGGGTCTATGTAATAGAACCCCTACACTTAGCCTGAATCTACGTGGAAACAATCCTGAGATAACGTTTGGCATCCCAGGACGAAATATTCCCAAAATAAGCAGTACAAACTTGAATTTCACATTTATTCAAGTTTTAAAATCGCAAAAGAATCCCCTTTGGAACATGAAAATGAAAGCAGACGTGAGATTATGGTGAACAGATGATTGACGTATACAGAATCAGCTGATAAGGGTGGGTTCCGGGGAGACACACCCCCACCCAGCTGTTCCATGTCTGCTTGCTCAGTCGCGTTCGCGCTGTCGCGGAGTGCACTGGGGTGATGTGGTTTGTGCGGCTGGCCGTCCAAACTCGCAAAACCAATCTGGTCAACTAATGAAGGATTAGATATCTGTAAGTATTTCATACTAGAATATCATACATTATAATAATGTAAATTGATCACAAATAACGACATGTTTATGTTATATGCTAGTCGTTGCGGTTATGCATGTTAAAAGTATTGGATTTTTACATTTTAGGTTAGGGAGGATTTTAAATGGGTTAAAGTTCCAAAAGCAATTGACGATTTAAACCGTATAAAGTTGACTGTGAGTTATGTCTTATGTCAATGAAATTCTAAGAGGTAAATTAGAATTATTAGTTGTTCTAATTTCAAAAGCTTTAGTTTTCTTGTGCAATGTATTGTAAACAATTTTGTAAACAGCTACAATTAGATAATTGACAAATAATCTAATTTTAAAAATATATCCGTTTACTGTTACAAAATATCATTAACTCAGTTCGTCAATTTGTTTATCTTAGATTTATAGCAATTGTTTAACAATACAGTACGATTATAACATGCTTATAAGCCCTACTTGACGTGAATAAACAAGAAAATTAGTAAATGTATTTTAGGAAGTTCTAACATCTGTATATCAATAATTGATATATCAATAACAAATTTTATAATTATAATTAATAATTATAATAGGATTTTATACAGGTTTATATTTTAAGGTAGCCTATATACCTACAGATTTTATCAACTATTGAGATGGGGACGCCACCTACTCTTGGTGTTTATTTACTCGTAATTTAGAAATAATTAATTTTTTTACTTTAATTTAACCCTTTATTGGATGTATCTGAATGCATTAATTAAGTAGTCTACTTAATTACCTTCACACACAATAAGAACTTGACAACTCTATAAAATGAAAGTATATACAATTGGTGAGTCAGATTCAGTGCAGTGTTTACATGAACCGCAGATGAATCTACACTGATTTCGTATCAGCAGATAAGCTCTCATTCTGTTGTGAAATCTAATATTTTTTGTTTTGACGAGTCTTTGGAAACGTTTTGAGTCATAGTCATGTTTGAGTCCGTCGATGTCAAGTAAATGGGGTTATTGGTAGGTTAATTGTACAGCGCTTTCCCTCTAACTATAATATAATACAGAGAAGTAAGTATCAAGAGCTCTATATACGTTCACAAGATTTAGGTAGTTTGAGGTAAAGTTTCCCCACCACTTGTTTGTATTTTATTTAATGTATGTTGCTCAGTTGTTGAGCTATTATTTTAAAGGTAAGAGTCAAGTGGAAGGGGTAGAGTTCTTCCCCTAAAACCACCTGAATATTGTAAACGAAGTATAGTTTATCAATAACTGTTTTATTTTGTTAAAATAATATTTTGGTTTGAAAATTTCAAAAACTCATTACAAGTCACTTTGTTATCCAGGCTATCCCGCACATATATTAATTGTCTTTTTGGTCCATAATGATGATACAACTTTAAGATAGATGACACAGTTATGGTTGTAAAGTAGAAGTTAATAATTTTACGTTCGACGGTTCTATCCTGACAAAGTTCGTTATTTTCATCCCAGTTTCAAGAACTTGAATTATACTTGATTTACCTTTGTTGTTGCCTGTTATGTAAGTGTCTATGCATTTCACCACCTTGTGTAAATAAAGACTAATGTTAGGGATAAGAAGATGAATTAACAAGAGGACCCCACACAAGGTGACGAAATGCACTAGGCGATACAAACATAATGCCTACGAAAACTCGCAACAACAACAAAGGTAAAGACTGATAGCTTTTTGATCATTCGAAACAGAAGCTGCACTTCTCATTACACTTTTAATGGTCCTTCCTACATAAAAAAACCATAGAAATAAACAGCTGATCTTAGTGACAAACTACAACTACACTATGCACCTCCACCCCCTCCCCATGCTACGAGTCGTAGCCTACGACAATGCACGACCTGAATTGACGTACTTTTGCGCCAACTACTCCAGGGAGCCACCCGATACGTTATTTAATTAAGCTAAGTGGTGGCACTCTTTGACTGTATAATTGGGTAGGTTAAGGTTAAGATGACAAGTAAACAAGGACAACTGCCGGCAACTCACCCCTACCTGGCTTGGGCTTGGCGCAATTAAGGAACTCTTTGGCGCAATTGATGCACGACCTGAATAAAGGATGGTTGTTGGATGCGCTTCTTTGGCAAAAGGTCTATTTCCAGTGCATATACTATGTAGATGTTTTCTATTAGATAAGTTGATACTTCTAAGATGTTTTGTAACATAGTATGCTCGAAAAGGTTTCGTTATTTTAAGAAATCCCAACACTATTTCCCGAGAAAATGTAACTTTCCGTCTGTGTTTAGAATTTGCACCGTCTCCGTTGGCATCAGTAGCAACCCTGAACAATATTGCTTGCACACAGTCCAAAGTCGAAACAACAAAGACAAACGAGTTTGCTTTATCATTCGGTAAACAGCTGTGAGGCATGACTTGGTCGAAATATCAGGGATTCCCAGATGAAATAATGACAACACCCGTATTTACGCAATAATTGTTGGGGCCTTACTCGATCATCTGGGTACATAATATTTGGTGTGACTCATTTATGTCGAAGTTTGTTAAGTAAATAAAAAGTTAATACAGAAACATCGTGAGGTGTAGGTTCGAAATCGGTGCACTTTTTGCTTTGGGGTCCCAAAAGAGGAATACAATACACCAACAAATCGTTACATATTTCTATTTTGTGTTTGTGGTTGACACGAAAATGTCTGATGCATTAGTAAAATTGCAAGAGATTTTGAAGGGTCCCATATATTTATATTCCATATGATTATCCACCAACTGTTTACTGTAAAAGCGCAATAGAAAGAACTATAAAACTAAGTTTTAACTTTGATTTAAAATACTTCTTATGACAATAATATATTTTCGTCATACTGCAGCAAACAGCCGTTTTTACATGTGTTGCGGGTCTAAAGTAGCATTTTTACTCTCTAGAGAGTAAAAATCCTTTTTTTTGCCTCTAGGGACTTAAAATCAGCTGTTGCAAACGTTTGTTTCGATTGTATCAATCGCATGGATCGAAATAATCTCGATAACTAAACGAATAACGAAGTAAACTAAGTACTGTAATAACAAACTGGAAAGCGTTTTGAGAGGTCACCTTTTCACGAAAAGTATTTTCGTTTCCTAGCTCAGTTTGTTAATTAATTATGCAATATGCCGAAAAATATAGTTCATCAGAGGGGGGAAAAGTATCTTTTCAACCCTCGTTCATTTTCGAACCTCAGCTTCGCCTCGGTCGTGAAACTTCTAGCTCGAGTTGAAAAGAGTCACTTTACGCCCTAGTGATGAAATACACTTTCATAAATTATTGAGATGGGGACTCCACCTAGGTGCGTATTTTACGTAATTTCTCAGTAGCTTAGATGTTTCGTTACGAAGACGAAGACAATGCTAACAAAGCTTTCAACTCCTCAAAAACACAATACAAACACGAACTTTAAACTGTACGTATCACAAACATTTGGACATTAAATATTTAACTTAGTAGTTTACGTACCATTTTTAAGCTCCTGTTGTGTTTGTTTCAATTGACTTTTTGACTGATTGCAAGCTGTGGAAAATGTTGTCTTCGCAACGAAACACTACTGGTAATCTTTATCTTTGTACTGCTTGACCTGTATGTAAAATCATAGGTAAAACGTATTATTATCTTAACAAAATAGTCCAGGGGCCAGAAAAATGAACTTTGATATATTTTAATAGACGTAATTACACGCTAAAATACCACAACATTAAATATACATGATAGGTATCGGTATTACCATAAATGGCGAACATATTATGTGTATTGTATATTTCCTTCAAATAATTTTTAATTTAAAAATGTGTATTTATAATTGTTAGTTTTATATTTATCTAGATTATTAGCTCTTTATTGTGTTTCTAAGATTGCTACTTTACGTTGACATGTCGTTAGGAAGTTAATTACTTAATCAATAGTCCAATAAAATCGAAGCTTGACTTGCCTTACAATCTAACAAAAGGAGGAAACGTAAATTACACTGACTCTAAATACTGCAAGCAGACTTTCTTCTAGTAAATTCTGGGGCCAGTTTTCGTGTGTGAAATAGTTAAATTGTGTGAAAATGTATAAATAAACTATGAAGACCAATGACTTCGTTCTTCTTAAAAATAAAACACAAAACATTTGACTATCATCTTTTGTATTTTAACCTTTCTTCTCACTGATGTGCGTCAAGGCGCTATGATTCGAGCAAGTATAATTTTATTTTAGAAAATATTTATCTTTGTATATTCCTAGTTAAGGTATTTATCTTCGTAAATTTGACAACATTATTTATTTAGTTGTAGAAGTTTAAAATTCTTGTTTTCATGACAAATACAAATTAAATATTACAACAACTATATAGCTTTTGAACAAAACTGTGAGTGTCTAAATAATAAAAAATCAAGCCAGAACATGTTAGCTTTTAGGTTAAGATAGTCATTTCATTTTCACCATTTCAAAAATATTCTATTTCTTATCGTATTCCAAAATACATATCTTAACTATCCTAACCCAACCCAACTTTAGAAAAGTGCACCAGAATTTTTTGCCGAAACAATTAAACTGGTCCTAAATGATTGCTGTAAAAATAAATTATGCTGTTGCGCCGACTCAACCACCTGATCTAACACCACAGCTGGAGCCGAGCCTACAGCTGATCTGTTTATGTACACGTTAGTTCTTGTGTCAAGTCTCGAATCGTGCAGTTAAATCGTGCGCAGTTACACTAAACTACTGTATCAGCTGTCGCTGCGTCTATGATTGTTTGGTTTTGTGAACAGTGTCGAAGTTTTGAATTTATTGGTATCGGTGTGGGTTTTAACTAGTGTTTTTCTCATTTAGCTAAACCGATTCGTTAGGTGAATTGATTTGAATAGTGAATGTTTCCAAAAGTGAAATATCCTTTGAAAACCTGTTTGGTGTTTTGAATATGGTGTGATTTAGTGTTGAGAAGACCATTAGACTAATTTTAACGGTGTATTTGTGGTACTATAACATAAAGATATGAATTTTTCGTGCAACTGTTATGCAATCATGTGCAACTGAATATAAGTGAAATAGCAGAAGTTATGTGAGTTATGCGAAGAAAATTTAAACGTTTATGAACATTTAATAAACATTGCTTATTAGTTGCGATGGTTTATACAGCAAGTGTCCTCAACGCGTTCTTGTGCTGTCGACATACTTACAATCTACAACAAAAACAGGTAACACTAGTAATACGAGGGTATGTTTAAATGTAAACCTGTATTAAATGTACTACCCCAGTTGCAGCTATCCTGCACTTCTATTAAGCTAATTTCTGTTTTGATTGAGGGTTATTCGAACGATTTAAAAGGAAATCTCAGTATGAATGGCAAATGCTGAAAGTACTTAGGTTTGCTACAAATAGGAGAGTAAACAAAGTATGTTAGACACTACGATGAAATAAAGAAATATACATAATTTTATAAAAATCTAGAAATATACAAGCTATATCCAATTTATTCAACGTGGTAGACACCCTACAATGCTTAACATTTTCGCAGTGACTAATGAATAAACGCAAAGGAAATACTAAATAATGATGTATCTTAATTGAATTAATATTTTAAACCAAGTCTACAGTTATGGGGGAAACCCCCAACAGTTCTTCTGGTTCATAAATGTATAGATATATATGATATACATATTTATTTGAACTAATATTGTTTTCGTAAATTAACGATATTTACATGGATGTATTCGAATTAATATTTATGACGATTCCTTACATCAAAACGTCAAATAATTGGCTACACCACGCAACCACTTATCATTATTGCAGTTTGGCCAAATTTGTGTTAAACGTTTTTGTGTTCGTGTAAGTTTTGTCACAGAGAATAGGTATTGTGTATTTGACAACTCTTGACAACCCCAGAGCGATGAAGAGGATTTTTTAACCACATTGTAGACAGCTTGAAAAATAATATTTAGGTCCGGAACCTTTGGTTGCAGACTAAATAACGGATAATTTACAGTACAAACCCTTTTTATTTGTAAAATACGTGATCCAGAGGCTAACCATGTTTGAAGTCAAATTATTGCATCGACGTTGATAAAATATAAATAAAATATGTAAGTGACAACTAGGACTATACGATTTTTTACAAACTGTCAATATTTTTTCACAGTCTTTAAAATTGTTTTATATGCACTTCAACTAGATGAGACCAAAAACAAATCGTAGAAATCGACCAGTCATTGACGTCATTTGCACGTGATCAGAGCGTGACTGAACCATGCAAATTGTCTAGCACTTGTACAAACCAAAGGTACATCACTAGATCGCAGACGGTGCATTGGCAATTGTTTAACTAGTGAAACGTTAACAAGTTGGTCGAAAATATATTGCGAAATCACAACACTATGTCATAATTACCAAAAAAATATTTGGAAAAAATTTTAACTTTGTAAAACTAGTGGCATCATATTTAATTTTTTTCCCATTGAGTTGAACGTGAATAATTTTGCATTACTATTGCGAAATACATTGTTAATTATCATATTGTGTAACTCATATTAGGCTAGTTAGAATAAAAAATAACGTAGGGTAATGTTTAACTAGTGAAACCTTACAAGTTTGTTGAAAATATATTGCAAAATCACAACGCTATGTCGTAATTTTAGAAAATCTGTAATATAAATATTTTGAATAAATTGTAACTTGAAAACTTAACTTGTAAATTGAACGTGAATAATTTTGCATTGCTATTATGCAATGTGTTAGAAAAAAAAATCTAATCTAGTCTAAAAATGTGTTGTTCATGTGTTGGACCTGAAGTACAGATTGATTTCAATGTTTAATCAAATTTTTAGCAAAACTTGTTGATGAACAGGTGCTTGCTCCCTGCTAATCTTTTTTGTAAAATCTTTTTCTTCTTGTTCTAAGAAATGAACAGATTGTAAAATAAATTCTGAAACATAACTAATCTAAGACACTAAATGGGTTGAAAAAGATGGGAACGTACAACTACTCTGCAACTTTATGGTTCCAGTCACCACTCTGATAGTAACAATAAATGGTTGTTACAGCGACAATAGTCACTTTGTACTTGTAGGAACTACTGAATATTTATATATTCATGTGTTGTTTACATGTGTTACTGCAACGAATCGGAAATGAAAAATCAGTAAGGCCGTGAGTAGTTGATAATGAATGGACATGTTCCATGCAGTACTGATATGATTGTGTCACTCACGATATGAATTGAAGAAGGTTGTTTAGTTAGAAATGCACTAAACGCGGAAATTCTGCATAATTTGATTAGGCCTATTTGGATATTCGAGCAAGTGTAATATCTATTTTGAAAAATAATACGACGAAAATTGTTTTTTCTTGCTCAACGAAATTAGGTTGTGATAGATAACTCCTCTGTTGATGCAAAATTAGATCAGCTGACTCCATTGTTGTCATTTGACGACACTGTCACTATTGTTGTACAGTATTACAAAGAACAATTCGATCTGTTGTTTTACCTATACTTGAAAGAAAACGCGAAATCAGGTTCGAATTATGTAAATACAAACAACGACATACGTACAAGATGTTGAACACAAATGAGAAACCTAAAGTGACTTAAAATTTAGCCACTTTTACGCCCTAGTGGATATACTATTAAAGCCCAAGAGTAAAAAGATTGCAATATTTACCTGAAATAATAAAATAAAATCGAATAAGAAGTCGAAAAGGTTGACATTTTACAATATGACGAGAAGTCTACTTTTGGTATCAAAATCTTCCTACTTGTTTGTTCCCATTGTAACAAATCAATCTTTGGGTATTAGCAAACACATGAACTGTCATGAAATTTAAACGATCTTGCTTAAAATCTGTCCGATTAACATACGAGTTACTGTAGATGGTAACCCGGGACTTACTGCAAAGAAAAACCTCTCTGGCGCAGTTCCAGTAGGTTTTGGGGGTAGATTTAGGTGCTGGCGCAGTCCTGGTAGGCAGCCTAGACTCTCTGGCACAGTTCCAGTAGGTTTTGTGGGTTGGGGATATAATATATCCCCTAGCTCCTATAGCTAGCACCTATATTATAGGTACTAGTGCAGTCCCGGTAGGATCTGGACTCTCTGGTGCAGTCCCGGTAGGTTTTTTTGGGGGGGAGTATATTTAGGTGTTGGCGCAGTCCCGGTAGGCTACCTGAACCCTCTAGCGCAGTCCCGGGAACCCTACTGTAGAGTAACCAACTGCCAGAGAAGATCCAGGCATTGCATTGAAAACATAACTCCGAAAAGGAAGTATTAGGGAAAACGTTTTTGAAACTTATGATAGCTCTCCGGGATGTCTAAAATGTTCAACTCACAAATAAAGAACTGTATAAATCTCTTCTATATGCTAGTGATACATAACTGACAGTATGAACCGCCAAATGACAATGTCTGAGTACAGACCATAGAGTAACGCTACCCCATAGTCTGGTCTGAGTCTGATCATCTGACATCACGTCCTTAGCTCAGCACGTGCTGATTGCTGACGTTTACACACTTCACAGGTCCTTGTACAGTAAGGAAACTGCACCGGTCTACTTGCAAGAGAAAGTTATTGTTCGATTACGGGTATAGACCAGCATTGAGGAATGCTTGTTTTAGTACCAAGATTTGGCCATGATCGTTGATATGCAACAAGGATAGAACAGAAACTGTGTGGATTTTGAACAACAAATGACATAACGGGACTGAATTTTGTGACACATTAACATCTGGTTCCGGTTCAATGATAATACAAACATGTTTACTTTCGGGACAGTGACATAATTTGTTGATGTTTATGAGTCCGTTCAAAAAAATTAGGTGGTTTAACGGGAGGGTTTACTGGGTGGCTACCATGTATGGTACTTTCCTGTTAAAGGGAACATTCATTATTATCGATGATTTTTTCTCGATATATCGATATTAACAAATTGAAACATATCAGCTGACAATTACGAAAAATATTGTTCAGTATCAACAAACATTAATGAAATGAAACTGTTCTAAATTAAATAACCTAACATAACTAACCAAACTTGCTGTAACATTTAAAAATTCTGCGTTTATAACTTGCCTTTTGTATTCAAACCCAAACGGAATTTTTAAATGGTACAGCAAGTATGGTTGGTTATGTTAGGTTAGCTTAGAGCAGTTTCATTTCTTGTTGTCAATTTGTAATGGATCGGAAAACAAAAAACATCGATATATCGTGAAAAAAAACATCGATAATAATGAATGTTCCCTTTAACAGGAAAGTACCCAATGGGTAATACAAGCTGATCAGTTGCTTCAAAGTTATGATGAGGGTTGGATGGGATGGAGCTTACCCTCCAACTGCCTAAATTTTGTGAACGGAGTACAATTCTCGAGATTTCTAGTATTTCCGGATTTCGGTCGTATTTCATTTGTTATAGAATGTGTTTATTGTTATTGAACCAACAGTGGAAATCAATTTTATCCTCTTCATCGACCTATCCACTCTGTGTTTTTTGTTTAGTACTTTTACTTTCTCCCTACATATACGGAGAAAGTATTGTTTTCATCAAAATCTTCCAGTTTGATTTTTTGGTGGAAATGTACGTTTTGGGTTTGCACGCTTTGCAGCGTCATATGAGTTGACAATGTCACTCATCATGAGGTTATTGTGGGAACCTCTTGTGTTGTGGTTCTACCAACAAAGGTGGGAAGACCTTGGTTGGTGCAAGTTCAAGGCGACTCTGTCGCGAAGTCACGACACTAAATACACTCTCCTTGTTGGAAATACTGTCAATAATATTTATGACCTTACACAACCTCATACCTTAGACTTTATAACACCGAGGCGTAGAGAAAAAGTAATCGAACGTGATCGTTAATTGTTAATTCAGATTATAATTTGCGTCTTAAAAAAAATAATTAAAAATATTTTTCTCGGACGAGTTTTTTTTTGTTACAACGACTACGCTGGAGTGGTTATAGAGCTCGCCTTCAAATATGAAGGTAGCTGGTTCGATTCCTAACGGAAACAATTCCAAACCGATTAGTCCCTGGGCTATCAACTATCGCTATGCAACGAAAGGTGTATATTAGATAGTACGGTAGATAGTAAGACTAGGTAGTATGACAAAAACACACAAAAACGAAATACCCAAATCTGTTAACACCCATTGAACATGTTACAACAGTATATTCTGGTTTTAATTAGATTTTTATTTCCTGGCCTTGAAAGTGTATAAATCTTTGAGGTGTGCTTTAAATAATTTAGGTTAGTTATAATTTTGTAACAAACTGAGAGCATCATTAAATGTCTCAAGACCCTAGATTAAACTACTGTAATTTTCTTTGCGACACACTACACTATTTAAAAAAATTCCCACGCAAGGATTTAGTCCAGAAAACAGCTGTTTGCCGCCAGCTTAATCAAATGGGGGCACATTACGTACTACTGTACAGGGAGAGTAACAAAGCGTGTTTTTTTAGAAAATATTAATGGCTTAGTATAAAATAAATAAATTTGACAAGTTTGATTAAAATATATCCATAAACAAGCAAGCTACAAAAGTTTACTCATTCTCCTAAGGATAACATAAGAATTCTTAATTAACAATTTACTAAAAAAGGTTTCTTCGTAACCAAAAAATGTACAAAAAAGCTTTAAGATACTAATTTATTTGTTTTTTTAAGTTCTTAAAAATGGTTTGGAGAGAATTTGGGAAACCTTATGTTTTGAGGTTCAAAAAATGAGAAACCCCAATTTTAACCCCATAAAACCGGATCATTTTTGCTCGAGATATCATGCTAACGGACACATATATGAATCTGAACGGATTGTGTATTTGGCCTCTGAGGACATCAAAACGAAAAAAGTAAATCGGTCCCGTGTCCAGGTCTTACCACAAGACCTACAGTAAGGGCTTATTCCCTATATGGGAAATTCGCAAAAAGTCTTAAAAGTATTTTTCCAACTTACACAACGTTCCAAAATGATTGAACGTACCAATCCATTACATTCGACAGAAACCGACACTTTAATCAAACTCTTTTCAAACCGCATATTTTCACGGAGGAATTGCAATATTTTATCCTTGTTTCGTTCCGCTTTCCCGCCAATAAAAGGTTAGGTCACACAGCTGATTGCTCTTTGCTGATCAGCTGATTGCAATTGACAGCTGACCAGACTGGCCCCTAAACGTCAATCTTCCGATCAACGAGTAACGTTAAAGTCGAGTAACTGGGACTTTTTTGGATTGTGAACTGTTGGTTAATTGAAAACTCAGTAACTTAGTTTAAAATATTCCCATATATTTTTATCAACCTCATGGATCATCAATTTTAAAATAAAGCTTATTTTATTGCTTAGATGTCGAGGAGAAGAAGACCATATCATGTCTGTCGTCTTACCATTGGCGCTGGTATGACAACTGATTCTAATTTATTTTCTGTGTGTTCTATTGTGTGTTTCATATTCTTGCTTTTTTCGGTTTGAGGTGTTTATGGTTTGATATTTGTCTTATTTTACCTCTTTTTGCTGCCAACTGCATGTGCGAATTGTTGTGGATTTTATTGGACGGTTTGGAATGCATTTTCAACTGGTTTTGGTGAATTTCAGAATGTTACTTTGTGAATTACTTTTCTTTGTGAATTTCTTTTCTTTGCTGTGTAAATAAAACCGTTTGAAAATAAACGGTATCAGCAATGTGTCACATACTTTCTCCTACTAGCTTATAACAACCCTCATCATAGGTAAGCAATAGGAGTAACTACGATATTTTAAGGCAAAAACTACAAAAGCTGCAATAACTTTTTAACCGTAATTTGTATAGCAATAGGAGTTGTGAAATTTTGCTTTGAGTTGAAAGGAATATAACATACAACATTTTAATTACAATAATTTGTGCTGTTTTCGTAAAAATATATTTTGTCTAATATTTAAAAGGGTTTTATGAAATAAAAATCGTAAAATAACTCCGTTAAAATCTAATTAAAAAAAAATTAAAACACCTGGGGGATACCATGAATTAGAACCCACATACCAATTGCATCAAAATCAGACCACAGAAGTAGTCTGTAGTTCTGTACACACCCAAACACAACATACAGACATCACTTCGAAAACCACTTTTTTGTTCAGGGGGACCCAAAAAGGATATATCTACCAACAATTAAAAATAAACATTTTTAACTAAGACAATACTTTCTCTATTTTACTATGCATAAGGAGAGAAAGTAAAATAGTTTCTGGAAACATAGCTTACAGATAAGATTTTCTATTCCCTTATGCGCAAAACAACATTTAACTCACACTTAACTCACACTTAACTCACACTTAACTCACAGGCGTTTTACTTAACAGTCCATGTTCGGCTCTAACTAATTAGAGTCAACTCACGGCTCAAAGAGTTTATAACTCTATAACTCAATTTTGAAGAGGCAATAACTTGCGTCTTGAATAGCTAATAAATAACTGTAAGAGTAGGCATGGCGTTGCACTTTTACTACCGATTTAGAAACTTTGCACTTCAATGGCATTCGTTTAGAGTTGCGAATACAACAATTAATTATGTTGTTAATTTTTATATTTGCAATGTTATACTTAACTTCTATGTTTAGGGACATAAATAATTTTTTTTAATAACCAAATAACATTCAGAAACACAATTTTTGACAAAAATTTACGATTCGATAATCAATTAGCAAACATATTTTCAAATCCTGTGTCTTAAAAAATCATCTGTAATCAAATTATATCAACACAAAATCAATATACACAAAACAAAAGAATTGTCCTAACTTCAGAAACACATAATTTTTGGAAAATATAATATTAATTCCAGAGTGCATAGTTTTTTTTCTTTTCAATTTATGGCCTTAATAATATTTTCTATATTTCAAAATTCAGTAAATGAAAAAGAATTATTAAAATAAATGATATGACTAACTGTATTAAAGAATAACATTATACATTATAATATTAAGAGTAACACTATCCTACACAAAACAATTTGATTAAATTTTTAAACCAATTTATTTACTCATAAATAAAAATAAAATTTAAAATTGATTGGTGAGAACTATGAATATTTTGTAAACTTTTAAATAAACTATAATCCTACTTTATCACTACCAATTAATACTGTATTTTTACTAAGATGCCATTATATTCCACCTTAGTAAAAAAGTGTTCGATGAGAAAAAATAAATAAATATACTTTAAATTTAGAAATTTCATCCAGCTTATTAAATAATTGCAAAATCTATTTTGATCATTTAAATTTAAAACTAACAAATACTATTGGAGTTTCCCCAAAAAATCGCACACGATGGATTTATACAAAGGCTTTAAGGTACCAAACCCTACTAAAAATGTTGTGAGTTTTGTTAAAACCACATTGGCGTGTGTGGTCGATTACCTTTCACGTGGTTGTGACGACAATTGGATTTTAATTTCTATGCAAATAGAGCAATAGGGACTAATATTCGATTGTTGTACAGTAGTAGTTTCACACTTCGAATCACAATGTATGAGGTATGAATTTAACATATTATATGAGTGTGGATATAGTAAGTGAATTTAATTAATTTATTTAAACTTATATCCTTTTCTATTAGCATATTTATATTTAAGTTAAAAAAAAAATTTTATGTTCATGTGTTATCTTTAATTGACTAATGTTTATTTATAATCTTGTATTCCTATTGCTAATTCCTGATAACGTTGATATACCCAATCGTTTAGGAAAAAGTTTAGGAAGGGTAAAAACAAAAGTAAAAAAAAATAACAAATGTAAAAAACAAAAGTTTAGGAAGGGTTTACCTCTTTCATTCCGCGTTAAGATATTTTAAATTGTCATTTAAAAACGATTTTTAAATGAACTTAATGTTGTTGAATCTCGATATTTTCACATTGGATCTAATGTTAATAGGCAACATCTAAAAATTAGCGAACATTTTCAAAGACTTGTCAATGCAAATGATTTTCAAACCATCTCCTAACAAAGGGTAAATATTTCAAAATATTTTCATTAATGTATAATATTTTTTACCAGGAATATTTGTTGGTTAACAACCTCGTTTAAAGTGTAGTTGGTTTCATCAAAATTTAACGGTAGTCAGCTAGGTGAAACTATCAAACAGACAATTATGATTGTGTTTCTTCGGTACAAAACAAATAATTGAGTAAGATATCGAGTAATATCTGTCCAGTCGTAATTATTGCTTGACGGGAAACAAATTCATAGACTCATTAATCATATACTTGTGTAAATAGATGGACGAACAATATAACCCTTGACAATATTTATGGCGTGCAATTTTTCTCTGAACATAATAAATTTATCGATTCATTGGCTATGGATTTTGTAGTAATAGAGATCGACGATATAATCACAATAGACAATGTATGCTGCAACTTGGAGTGTATCTGTATCTTCTAATTAATTTCTATGACAAACAATCACAAACACGTACAGAACTGTGGATACCAATAATGGTAATGGATGTTGCAAAAGTACCCCATATGTATGATATTGGTATTGCAATTTGCAATATTCAAGAGAGTTTTTTCCAAAACACCTGTTGCAACTCGGGTCATTCCATCCCTCGTAGTTTTGAAATTCACCCAAGCTTCTTGGACTAATTGGAACACAATTGATTCCTTTTGGGAAAACTTATTGGAATGATTAAATAGCCAATGGAAGCACAATAGTTGTTTTACAGTAAAGTTTTTTTAATAGCTAAAAACCCCCATCCTATAAACTATTTTCTTCCATTTTATTTTATCTTTCTGTTATGTAGGCCTACTTCTATGATACTCAATATTAGTACTATGAATTACTTCTTTTATCTTACAACAGTGTGTGTTACTACTGTAATGTCACGCAATTCTCTACCAAAGTTTAGATATCAGTTATTTATCTCATATTTAGCGATTCAATTTTGTTGTTGATAATGATGATAGGAACTCGGGCCTGCAACTAAAATAACGTATCTTATGTGGAACTCGTTTATAGATTCAAAAAGCCTTAAGCCAAGAAAATAATTCGCAACCTTAAACAGTAGTTTTTAGGTTTTATCTTAATGTAATTAACATTTGTAATTGTTTTTTAACATGTCTAATAACTCCTGGACCATAAAATTTTAGCGACATGAAAAAGTTAGGTCTTTCCATGATACTTATGGTAATGGCTTATTCCCTATATGGGACATCCTCTAATACGATTCCATATTTTTTTAAATACAGACAGCTTAAAACTATTTTCTCTAGCGTTTACCTTTTTTTAAATAATCTAAATCTCGTAGCCTCATAAAATTGTAAAGAAAATTGTACAATACCGAGATAAAAAATCATTAAATATTACTTTTACTGTGAATAAAATAAAGGATATAAAAATGGAAATAAAGCTGTTTGTTTCAAACGCTTTTATACAGATGAATAGTTCATCCAAATGATCTATACATAGGTCTGGGACACGTAAATCTTGTTTAATTTTAAACTCCTCACTAAGAGCTATTTGTGACGCTATTCCACTTCTATTTGTTGGAGCCCTCTTGTTATTTCTAGTAGTAATGGGTCGATTCGTGATTAAAAATCTCCTTTGAAATCTCTGGTGTATAGGTGATGTATACATAAAAAGGAAAAATGTATAGGTTTTATTTGTTTCGATCTTTAAGTTATTTTTACTGTAAACAAGCAACTTTATTGTAAATCAGGGTTGGGTGGTATCAACTTATTAATTTCGATTCATAAAAATCTGATATTGAGATAAAATTATAAATGATCTGAACACATCAGCTAACAATTTATATTCCAAAAGTTTTTCAATTTTTATAGAATTTCTTGAATATTTTAAGAACTTTTCGGTGGGTAGGGTTTCTTTTTATTAATTAAATTCTAAAATAATCCTTCTATTGTGAACTAATAAATACACCAATAATATTCATCCCATAAGTTTGATCTACCTTACAGCTTAATAAATTTGTCCTTACTTTTGACGTAACCTTCAATAAAGGCTACATGATGAGCTTGGAAGGCTTCACTCGTCAACTTTGTTACAATGTTCTCAAGTTACAGGGTGTTTGTGATCTAGTAACAATATCAGCTGTTTGACGTATGTGAATGAGTTTCGTGGTTTTACTTGAACGTAACATTCCTAGAAAAAAGATAAGGCTGCACTACTTCACCTAGAAAAGTAACACCGGTAGATTATCTAATATTATTATATATAAGTTAATTATTTATTGAGTCATCCAAACCACTTCTATTTGTTAAGATGGAAGTTTACGATAATTTATTAAGATACATCCTATATATTATGGGCAAGAATGTTTCTTGAAAACATTTTTTCTCAGCTCGCGTGCATCGTAGGGAAAATTTACGCATACTTCTAGAAATATATTTCCATGTAAATGTGCAGAATTCCTTAATCAATTAAAATAGGCTAAAAAATTAACCTAAATCAAGGAAAATAACATGGGACTTATCGGTTGCCATGCTGGTGACTAAATAATATCTGAATATAAACAGAAAATAAAAACAAACTTAAGAAATTCCAGTCACATGTTTTACTTACGTGGGGTGAAAATAGAGAAGTCTGTACTTAACATATTTTTGGTAGAGTTTTCGACCACTGGACGACCTCTAGTATTTTTAAATTTGTAACATCAGTTTCCAAATATTTATGAGTCACGAGAGATAATTATATTGGACCTCAGACAATATTTAAATTTAAATGGGTGGCCACAATTTGACCGTAGTACCACTTGGTCGGTATCCCAGCAGACCGTAATTGAATTTATTCTTGTCGTTCAAATGGTAGGCACCACGAATACTAGAAAAATGCCGGTATGGATCATAAACATAAACAAATGACGTTTTTGGCCCGAAAGTAAACAAAACCCCTATACTAATAGCATTAATTGACATATGGTTTTGTTTACTTTCGGGCCAAAAACGTCATTTGTTTGTTTATGATACATAACGGGTATTTTCTAGTGCTCGTGGTAGGCACCCAAACTCGCCGTTTACTTTTTTTGGCATTTTAAAACGTACACGCCTGTTTTCCTACTGTGAAATAAATCGATTGAAAGACTGTCAATGAACATGTGCATCGGCAAGTTTATGAAATAAAGATGAGCGTTATCATGAGTTGTAAGGACTATAGTGTGACACTCATCAAAGTCGTCCGTGAGGTAACGCCAGTCAGCTGTTACTTGAATCACAGCTGTTTTACTATATTGTTGACGACGGTTAGGTTTATGCCAGCTGATAAGATTACGGTTACGCACGTTTGAGATAAATAGTTACAGCTTTTGTTTTCTCAGGTTTCACATTATAATTTAATACTAGTGGTCGTCCAGAGGTCGAAAATTCGACCAAAAACATGTAACGTACACGTATTGACTATTGGATACTGAAGTAGACATCCAATCTACATGGACCAGCTGTCGCCATTTTTTAAATTAAAAAGCATGTAGGCCTAGTTGTGTGAGCCATTCACTGAAAGCGTGTCTTAAATTCTATTTTCTACCTTATTTTTTGTTGCTGACAAAGTTGATGGGTCAAAACAGTTGCTATAGCTCATTCAAACAGTTTGACTTGGTAAAAAACATCGTTTATTCGACAGAAATTTAGTCATTAGATCAGCGCAGTCTGCTGGTGGCTCACATCAACTACGACGAATTTAATTTAAAAAACTGGTGACAACTTTAACATGGGGATGGAATGTTCAGGCTTCTCTATTTTCACCCCACGCTGTAAATAAAACATGTGATTGGAATTTATTCCATTTGTTTTGATTTTCTGTTTATATTTTGTTGTTATTTCCTCACTAACATGGCAACCCATAAAGCCCATGTTAAATTTTTAAAATTTCAAATTCATTTTTTGTGCTTATATTTTAGCCTATTTTAATTTTGAAATGGATTCTGCACTTCTACAGGAGAATGTTTTTCTAACGGTATGCGTAGATTTTCCCTGCGATGCATACGAGCTGAAAAAAGGTTTTAAAGAAACATGCTTGCCTATTAATATATAGATAGATACTCTACTAATGCAAAATAATTTTGACTCAATTAATCTGTTGTATCTCTGCTTCTGACCAGCATGAACCAACATATCTTGGATACAGATTGTTGGATAAGTTATTTTGAGTCAATTACAGTATTTGCGTGTGGTTTCCAAACCATTTTATGTTAAAAACAACATTATTCCCTTTTCCAAATTAAATTAATTATTCTCGCCTCAACAATACGTTCTCATAGCAGGCGCACAGGCTCTTACGTGGTCACTTGTATGTATATGACAACAATTAAAAACTTCTGAGGAAATTTGTTCTTATATAAATAATTTGTGTGAATTATTGTGAATATTATTCAGTTATTGGATATTATGTTTACAGAAACAGTGTGGCACGGTAGGATCAAAATACTACGTTGTGTTGATGGTTTTGGATCGTTTGGAGAGATAAATTAGTTCACCACAGTCCCTGTAGATATTTTTAGCGAATTAACATTATTTCTCATTACTACTCCGTGTTTAGTATTACCGTTTAGGGTTGTAGATTAGTAGATTTTTTTATGATGATGCAAGTAGATTTACTTGCCAATTTACTTATGAAATTTGCCATTGCAATAAAAGTTTATATGATAAATAATTTTAAATAATGTTCACATACACAATTTTTACCTCGCGAACACAAATCAGTAGCATTGACTACCTCTACTAATCTATAGAGGTGTTTCAATGTCAGTAGCCTTGTACTGAATGTAGGAATGGAAGCACTTCAGTTTATGCTTTTATTGTTCACGATGCATAAATCAAGTTTAAACCTCCCAAGCCTTACCGCTTCACCGTTCGTTGGGAAATAAACCAACAAATATTGTTAAGATCGTGAAATATTCGGCCCATAATTGGTCATCAAAGTAACGGTCGACGAGTGGTCTCTTTATTTCATAGTAAAATATTTGTTTTGGAAATAGATATACAGTATCTCCTTTCCGGAATCGGGGAAGGAAATACATCAGAACCTAATCAAATAGTCAAAGATGATTATTTGTTATTTCTTGGTATTTGCTTCGATGTAAATTATGCTACAGTTTGCAATAAGATGATATTCCCGTTTGTTTTGATTAAAAAGATCAATACATATCCGAAATCAGTACTTCGCTAAAATCTACATTAAAACACGTTGATTTTTATTCTAAATCTGCTTACAATCTTTACATTCTGATTGTATGTCTGATTCTATCTGCAAGCAATTTGAAAATATACTTTTTTGATTTGGATTGTATTGGTGTTGTTATTGTTACAAATCCCATGTATAAAATGTAACTGTTGTTAGTTATTTGTCTTTACTTGATCAATGAGGACGAAAAATATATAAGAGAGTATGTTTCATTCTGCAATAGCTCATACTATTGAATACTGAAGTAGACATCCCATCTATATGGACCAGCTGTCACAATTTTTATTAAAAGGAACATAGTTGTGTGAGCCAGTCACAGAATGCGCTATTGTATAAACATCTATTTTCTTCCAAATTTTTCGTTGCTAACATAGTTGATCGGTTATAGTTGCTATATCTCACAAAAGGTTCCATCAGTTCGACTCAGTAAAAATATAGTGTAGGCCTATTCTACAGAAATCTGTAATTTAAATTTCACAATGTGACGGTGGCTCACGTCAACTACAACGATTTTTATTTTATTTTAATTGCGACAAATTTAACAGGGATGGAATGTCTAGTTGTATCAATAGTCAAAACTCTTGCCAATTTAAGCTATACTGAATCTTTACGTATCGTAATAGTATAATAAGTGTTTGCGGGATTACCATACGAGTACAGTAAGCACATTTTCGACGAGTTACGTACGATAGTTTACGCCATACTACTAAATCCGTACAAATCCTTATATATTTCCATCAACTAAAGGACTAAAAATCACTAGTCATAACCTCTAAGAGAGGTTATGTTTTTGTTTATAACCACTCATTGCCACCCAAATACAGTATAATCAGCTGATTGGTGTCCGGTAAAACTCATTACAGCACAACGCAATGAAACCCCATTTGAATAAGCTGGCGGCAAACAGCTGTTTTCTGGACTTAAATCCTTGCGTGGGAAGTTCGTCAAAATAATGTAGCGTGGCGTTAAAATACTTAAGTATTAACTATTCACAGCTGATCAGCTATACAGGTGGTCCTGTTGGTATAATTGCACACCTATTGACGTGGAATCTGTGTTTTATTGATCGTAAACACCGAACATGGAACGATGTTCACAAGCGTAACGTGACGTCCGATAAATTGATCACCTCGTTATTCAACGTAACGTGAATGTTTTGGTAATTAGAAGCTGTAACGCTATGTAGTCCAAACTTTGACCATAGCGTGAATTGTTTCATCCATATGTTAAAGTTAGGTACTTTAAGAATAAATAAACTGCACCATTCTGACACATACTTCCCCCGTTGTCAACAACCCTTATCACGGGCAAGCGGTGGTAGTAACTATGGTATTTTATGGAGAAAATTACAAAAACTACAATAACTTTTGATCCATAATTTTGTCAGAATTGGAGGTTGTACAATTGTGTTAAGAAAGAAAAGGATCATAATATGCTAAGATGTTGTTCCAGCTGTTATATTAAAAATCCGATTTTCCGTTATTTTTACGTTTTTAAGGGTAAATTGCCAATAAAATCTAAGTTGAAAAAATAAAAAAATACCCACTTACTTAATTTAATCAAAATATGACTAGAGGTGTAGTCTGTTGCGCTGTACACATGGAAAGTAAATAAAAGAAACGTCTTATAACACTTAAAACATATATTTACGCTTATACTGCTACTCACAAGACGGTAAATATACAAAACAGATGGTAAGTGGTGATCGATTTCGATTGGACACTCCAATATTGTCTGTGCTCCAATCATCATCAGACCCAATCTGAGTCAAGAAGCTGTAGACATCCACAGACATCACTTCGAAAAAAACTTTTTTTATTCAGGACGGCCCGAAATGGACATTTCCACCAAAAACTCAAACTAGAAAATGTTGACGAAAACATGCCTTCTCCACATACTATGCACGGGGAGAAAGTAAAAATCCCTTAATTTAATCATAGATAAATTCAATAACTCAATTAATTTAATTAAAGATCGAACAAAGAATGTTCCTTGAATATATTGACGTATTGTAACCTATGTAGCCTTAATGTAAAGTTCACACTAATAGAGATTTATCGAACAGTTGCCATGGTTACCAACCACATCAGCAACTGTCACTTTCTCGCGGAAACTTTCTTACCTAGACCTTAAGTTTCTTCAGTATCAGTTTCTCATAGCTTTAAGCAAATTTCCCTATTTAGCTATTACTATAGGCGGCTCGGTAATACCTAAACAATTATTGAGGCAGCTTTACATTGCATCGTAAGGCTTTGGAAACACTTCTCCAATGCCTCCATCACTTAAGAAACCTTTAGTCTTGTTTGTGTATTTTCAGGTTAAAGTGGGTTTCGAACCACCGACCTTTAAGACAGAAGTCGCTCTCTTAGAACTATGCCAGCCACCCCTAGTACATAATAATTTTATATTTTCATTTTCATGGTGGGTTCCTGACGAAAATGCTCCAAATACAAAATAATGTAATCATTTAGAATTTAATTGGTTTATGGATAGAATCAGAAAATACATACTACATAAAATATTTCAAATTTATCACTTTAGGCATGCTTGGAGAACATAAAATTAAACAGTAGCCAAATTATTAAAATTGTAATTCCAGTTGCGGTTATAATCTTAGCTGCAAGAACGTGCCTAGGTACAATAAGCGAAGGGTTAGACTGGGTGTCTCCTGTGTGTGATTATTCTGTGCGTGTGTTATGTTCCCTCCCAACATAGAGTGAGTCATTGAGTCATAGACTGAGTCATCGCAAAGACCAATTACCTACACGGTATGTTTAGTCACAACCACTCTGAAACAGTCGATTGGATCAACTAATATTGATACCCCCGCTGCAACAAACCTGCAGACTGAGTGAATTTCGATTAGTTCGACTATTGATTTTGTCTAAAATATGTCCATAAACAAGACACATTTATTCCTCATTTAAATAACATTAAACTTAACGAGTACTTAGCTACGGTGAAGGAAAAAAGTGTTTTTTGATCAAATGTTAATAGTTAAGGATGTAAGCGATATATTTGCAAAAATGTGATCAAAATATATCCATAAACAAGCGAACTACAACAGTTTCCTTGTTTCCATAAAACTAACATGGGACCATTTTTGAAAAATACTAACCCCCATAACACCCCGATCCTGCTGATTTGCGAACTCATTCAAGTGTATCCAGCTCTACACATTTGTACCAAATTTCATCAAAATGTGACCAAAATTACTCGAGTTATCGGGTTGACGAACATACATATACTAAATACTTGAAGGAATGGTGATTTCCGCCTCTGGGGATATCAAAATGAAACAGTAAATCGGTCCCGAGTGAAGGCCTTTCCGTGCCACCTTCAGTAATGGCTTCTTCCCTATGAGAAAATTCACTAATTGGTCTGATTTAAACAGTTGCGGATTTTAGAGCAGATTTATTTTTTCCTATTTTAAGTATTTGTAAAGACGATAAAAATTCCTGATACAAAAAACGTCGACCATTAGATCACGTTTTAATTTATATCCCTATGGAAAGTAGTATCTGGGTCTAGATTCGATACTTGGGGATCGAACTAGTGATTTTTATATTTGAAGGTGAAAACTGTAACTTCTCGTTTGGTCGTAACCCTATAGCTGGACATTATTTAGTGACTTGTTTTATTTTTGTCCTTTTCTTATCAAAACCATTCTTTCCGAGCAAGTGGAATTAGAATCAAGTTGGTTTTGGCTGGTATTGATTCTACTGAAGATTAAACTGTGTAGGAATTGCTGCGGTTTAGTTTATCTAAAAATAAAAGTAAATACCAAAACTAAGTTTGTAAATAAAAACAGTTTAGCTGAAGTGGTATATTACGGACTAACATTTCGTACGCAAATATATTAATTTTTACTATTGGCTAAAAATTCACATCAATTGCACATTCTGGTTGAGGAACTCAATACCTCGAAATTTGTAATTTGCATTTATGTTATAAATATATGTTTGTTAATTATTTTAAACCTAGATTAATCATGCGGAGTGATGAATGGTAACTCAAAAAGTAATATAATTTAGGTCTTCGCTCCTTAGAGTTTGATTCATTTCTTGAGTTCACTTTCAAAGACTCAGCAATGCTGACCAACTTTCTTTATAATCTATATTATACTTATTTAATACGCAAGCAGGTTTTTTGTGACAATTACTCCTCCGAAACTACTAAACCGATTGACATGTTTTTGGTGTCATTGGAAAGAGTGTAACGTGAAGTTGTGCAGGAAACTTTCTTTTTAGGGAAATAATTAGAGAGTGAGGCCCTAGGGCCCTTTAAAGTTTAGTATTTCTCCTTAAGATTAACATGGGAAAAAAATTGTTATGAAACTCCAGCTGTTGTCAGAAATGCTGTTCTGCTATTTAATTTAATTTGTTTACAAGGAGTGCTGTTTCTTGGTGCCATGTGGTCAATGAATTTTTATTTTGCATGTACTTTAAATGCATTACACTATATAAAGTGATAGTAATACATTAAGAGATTTTCATTTAAATAATCAATAAGCACGATTGAGCATTTGCCTATATGTTTCCTGGTAAGTGTGTTGCAAATGTTTCTTATAGTACTGTATATAATAGTATCTTATAGTAAAACAAAATTATTATTTTCTGCATTCTCACCCCGTAGCGAAGCACGGGCAGAGCAACTAGTAGTTTTTGTACTTTAATAACAGCTGATCCTTCAGTTGAACGTTAAGTCACAGTGAGATAGTAAACAAGAGCCGAAACAGTTGATGGAAATGGATTTTAAATAGCTTAGCCATTTAGAGAAGGTAGATGAATCTCTCTTTATGTTACAGTTCATTCACCTCAACAAACATAATATTTGAAAGGAGACTAAGGCTGGATTGAATTATACGTTTTACTTCTAAAAGTTTTAAACTCTACTAAAAACGCGAAATTTGCGCAAGGGTTCCCACTCTTTCATTTATTAAATAGTGAACGCATCCAATTATTCTCGCGCCATTTCAAAGACAGCTGACAGACCATTACAGCTGATAGCGACAGTAGGCGGGATAACACACAGAGCAATGTAGTTCAATGTGGTATAATTACTCTATGTCGGACTAGCGCCCGGACTGTCAGATGGGATTATACTCTGTGCCAGGTGGGACGGTGCAATGAACTTTGATATGATAATTACTTTAGCTCACAGTGTGGCTTTAGTCAATTATACGTGCTAATGAGGATCTCGCCTTATAAGGGGAGTTTTGGGTCAATTAAAACATGATGAGCATTGTTCATCTTGCGGTACATCATATCATATAGCAAGGATTGCTTACGTAAGAAATACATAAGGTATAGTAATTGAAGCAATCAAACCAATAATATCAGTACCAGTTTATGTACCTACTTAATATTTACAAATATCTGCGGTAAATCGGTTTACGGACATTTTTCCGGAATTGTTATTCACATTACTTTCAGGCTAGACCAAGGGTTTGCGGCATTATCAGATGGATAAAATCCATTGGTGATTTGGCGGGATTTGAACCCGGGACCTCTGGAACCGAAGTCTCGCGCTCTGACCACTAGACCAGCTCGCTCCCAAGGTTTTATTTTATTTTATTTTTCATGCAAAAAAATACAAACCCCATTTACATTGCAGCACTATCCTAGTTTGTATAAAATTGAGATCAAGCTATGAGTTCATAAAATTGAATAAAGTGAATCATTCATAGACTATAGTTCGGCCGCTTAGAAAACGACCTGCGCGCTAATGCTAAACCAATGCTGGAGGAGGTCGCTTTCTAAGCGGCCGAACTATAATAATAATAATAAATATTAATGATTAAATAATAACAACAAAAAATAATAGTAGCAATAAGTAACAATAAATAAATAAGGTTTACGGACATTAACCAATTGATTAAACATCGAAACTATTTGCATAAACATTACTCATATCAAAGACCAAAATTAGCTCTCTAATCGGGCGTTGCTCATTTCATTGAAATGAGCGCAATTTTTTAATTTGCTTAATCAATATATTGAACCTTTGTATCGTACAAATTTGCCGACGACTAGCCTTCTTTCAGCTTATGTTTTTGATCATTATACGACCCGAACTATCAAATATGCCACACCATTTCCTACACTAAATACTCCATTATACGAATACGCTAAAGCTGTTAAATTATCTTCTTAGCACTAATTCGTGTCATGGAACAATCATTCTCTTGGAAAACTTAACTACTTTTCCATGTCCATAAATTTAACACTTCTCTCCTTAACTCGGTCAGAGATCAAGTAATTCGACCCTGTAGCTCGATAATGTTTGATTTACAACTCCAATGTTACTATCTGCTAACACTTATGCTCTCATTAACATTCTATCTTCGGTAATCAAATTTATTGATGCTGTGAGAAAAAACAAAGCAATTGAAATGATTGTCGATCGAAGACGATATTCGATACAGTATGACCATATTTGCACGATGTAACCTATTCAGGTTTTATCCTGTACATAGATACGGAGATTTATCGATATCGGTTGCCATGGTTATTTACCGCATCGCAACTGTCCATGTTCACACGGAAACCTTCTCCACTCTATCTTGACCTCAAGTTTTAAGTCATCAGTTGCTGTTACTATATCTTGACTCATATAATATCTTCTACTAGCTGATGTAGTGCTGTGCTCGTGCTGCGCAACGGGGAGAACCAACAATAGTGCTGCACTCTATTGTTAAACATTGTAACTTTTAAATGTTGAACGTCATATAAGCCAATTATTTATCCTACTAATATTATAAATGAGAAAGTTTGGATGTATGTTTGTGACAAGTGAACGCGAAAAATACTGGTCGGATTGGGCTGAAATTTGGCATGATGATAGCTCACATTCCCGATTAACATATAGGCATATTCTTCTTTCAAAAATCCTTTCGGGCTCCGCCCCAGTGGCTCTGGAGTTTCCCATGTTAACCTTATGAGAAATGGAATTATTGAATCTTAACAGCTGTTTCAATTAAACAAGTTGGTTCTGTTCTATGATGTCCAATAGCATTAAAGTTACAAGGATTACCAACAGGGTGCAGCACTATTATTTCTTTTACATTTTATGACAACAGCTAATTTGCAACCAAAAGGTGAGTGAGCGTAGCGAACGAACTTCAACCTGGAGGCGAGTTAGCGTAGCGAACGAGCTAACCTGAAGGCAAGTGAGCGCAGCGAACGAGCTCCAACCTAAAGGTGAGTGAGCGTAGCGAACGAGCTCCAACCCAAAGGTGAGTGAGCGTAGCGAACAAACTTCAACCAGGACGTGATTGAGCCATGCGAATGAGATAATCTTGAAAATTAAGAAGATAAAAGGGGCAAAGCCCGCGGGTTACAGCTAGTTTATAATAGTTGAAACTGCTGTAAAGATTATTTGAATCTTTTAAACTAATATCCATAAGGTAAACAAGTGAAACTCTAGATCCCAAAAGGATTTTTGAGATACGAATAGGCCTATTAATAAGGAATATGAGCTATCATCATGGCAAATTTCAGTCTACTAGTAGTGATTGAGTCCCAAACAAACAAAAACACAAACTGCCAGCTTTATAATAGTATATGTTATGATTTATAATTTCTACAAAATGATACTTAGTGACCACACTTTGTATTGCAGCCATTTTTACTTTTACATTCACCCCAATTTCTACATTACTCATTCAAGTTTTATCTTTTCCATATGCTTCAACGACACTTAACTGTGATTTAGAGTCCCTGAGTCCGAATCATATATTTCCTACGCTAACGTAAGAAATATTCTTAGTAAATCCAGGTTAGCTACAAAAGTGAACTATTGAATAAAATAAACCTATGATTGATTTTAAAGGCACATAAACCGTGGCAAACACCCATACGATAGCCAAAGTTTGAATTCCCTAATAGACTACACCTGTCTCCAACAACTCATCATCACATGTCACAGCAACGATTATAAAGATGTCACATCACTGTCCTTCGCATTGACTTTGTCTTCACTCACACCACAGTCTATCACACCTCTATCTTCACCTTCACACCAATCTGCGATAGATTACTTATTTGTTCCGCCATCAAGGACGTCTGCGGTCGGTCGAAATCGTACAGAAGCATGAATTCCACTCAACAGAATTATCCATTACACTGAACAGAAGCACTCATACTCAACTGTTCTTGTGGTTTCTTGTAAATGTTTTATAACTAGCCATCCTGAATAGTTCGATTTATCACATGTAAAATTGGGATGTCCGTTGCTATAAATACTCTAAAACAGATCTACGTCAGCCTGAACTGTTAGATTGAACAATTTTAAATGTTACTCACATATACACTTGGGTAGGTAACTGAATAGTCTTCGTGTTTTAGGATTGGTGGTTTAATTTTTCATTAGAAAAGATTGGATATTTCCAAAGTCTATTGAGTAGCATGAGTATTTCAAAAAGATTTAGAAATGTTGTGCAAATAATTACATTACAGTTAGTGATAAAGACACAATCAGTTTGGTTCCATTGACGGTTGTGTATGCCTACATTAAATATAGCAGTTTGCGTTATCAAACAAAAATAAACATGTAAAAGCTTGATTGTTTGGCTACAAATAGGTCTATAGTAGAACAAAAAACCTTCCAACCCGCTTACGCATTCTGGTTATCGTTCAGCCAACAATTAATTGAAATCTACCGATCGACAAATTTTGTGTGTACATGTACCGAACAGAGGTGGTTTCCCGGAATGTTTTCCTAACGGATTTAAATGTTGAGGGATGGATATCAAAGTTCTAGATTTTTATCAAATTAGTGTAGTTTGAACAAATTTTACCCCGTGCAAATTTACATGGTTCGCAAAATATGTCAGTTTTCTTATAATCGGATGGATATCAAAGTTCTCGATTTTTATCAATTAGTTTAGTTTGAACAAATTTTATCCCGTGCAAATTTACATGGTTCGCAAAATATGTCAATTTTCTTATATAGTTAACTTTGTTGTATACTTCATTCCTTGTGTAAACCTAACACTTTATCCAAACCTCGAATTATTCGTAAATCTACAGTAGTCTTCGCTCTTGGAAGGCCAGTAGGCGGTGGCCGAACAACGCCTAGCGGGCACACAGATTAAACTCAGAGAAAGGTGGACGGTGGACAAGATTTAGTAACCCTAGATAACAATCAAGACCTAAATACAGAGGTCTAAGCTTCACAGTGCCTGCTGTATATTATCGTGTTCAGTGGCCATGATATTTAGCTGATCATGGTATATCTTTGTCAAGAAAAAAAGGTTGATTTAGGAAGTCTACATCATTCTGGGGCGGTGCTGTTTGGTATGTCCTTTTTACACACTCAAAAATACGGGGTGTCCCACGAAGGGGTTCAAACGTTTGATTTTATATTACGTGCCCATTCATGCATTGAACTTTTTTAAACTTTACACAGTTTAAGAAGTAGGATATAAAAATATTCTGGTAAAATTTTAACTCCTTAACCTTAGTAGAAACAAAATGGCGGCATATTGAAAAACGATGCTTGAAAAAGATTAAAGAAGGTATTTTTGGTTTTATCAAATATTTTTATTGTTACTTTCCAGGGCAATATGACTTAAATAAAAAAAAAAAAACTAGAACAGCCTTAATGGAAAACCTTGATGTCCAAAATTATTCCAACTGTAGCCCATCCACAGCAACACACTGATAACCTGCGTAACAATTTATTCTTAAGCTCTTACAAAGAAACTCCGCGGTATCCGGAGAAGTTCCTCTTCTATTGATCGTTTTAGTTCCTCATCATTATTGGAGCTATGGGTATAAACTTGTTCCTTCAAGAAATCCCATAAAAAGATGTCGCAAACAGTTAAATCAGGTGATCGGGGTGGCCAATATAAAAAATCATTTCCACGACCAATCCAACGGCCATGAAGGTTGCCATTTAGTAATTGCTTGACAGGATTTGCGAAATGAGGTGGTGTACCATCTTGTTGAAAGATTGCTTGATTCATTTCTGGTACCGTCAAATGGGGCAAGACCTGTTCATTTAAAACTCATTTTACAATCAAACAGGTGTTCTTCTACAATGAGCGTTAGAACCGCAACGTAGTAAACAAATCAGATAATAAATCATGAAAGTAGTTTTTATAGGAAGCAAATTGGTAAATTTTTCAATATGCCACCATTTTGTTTCTACTAAGGTTAGGGAGTTGAAATTTTTCCAGAATATTTTTAGAACCTATTTTGTAAACTGTGTAAAGTTTAATAAAGTTCGGTGCATGAATGGGCACGTAATATAAAATCAAACGTTTAAACCCCTTCGTGGGACACCCTATACAAAACTTCCATTAGCTATAACAACCTTCTATCTTAGTTTAATGATTGTGAACTATCGTTATATCTTTGAGTTTTATGTATTATATTTTAAAAAAAATTGTTTATGTATCTATTCTGGAAATAAATCCGATTTGATTCGAACTCAAAAAGTTATTCTTCAATAGCACAAAACTCAGTAACAATATTACAGGCTATCCAAAATGTTTGATGAACTGCAAGTAATTTTCCAAAACATTCACTTCTATAGCAGAACGTTCCACGTTTGGAATTCTAGAAACAATTTGTGATGAAATAAAAGTGGTTGAAAGATGTTCTAGAGCAAGTACCGAAAGAGGTAAAGCCAGTTGCCCGGTATTGTCACAACTAGTCCAAGGCAACCTGCACCGGGGAATATTAATTAAACCTTTGATTTACGGCTCCAATCACACAAAGGCGATTGAAAAAGTCGAAACAACTTCTTACAATTACGAATTACTAATTGGAAGAAAGTTGAAGTTGTTGAATAAGGCATTGTTTAAGTAATCGATCGAGTATATGGGCCTATTTTTTTACTTTCTCTCCCATATGAAGAAAGTACTTATTGTTTTTGTCACAATGATTTAGTTTATGTTTTGGGCGGCTAAGTCCGTTTCGAGAATCTCGTGAATTTATTTTCGAAGTGATGTCTGTAATAGCTATTTTCCCATAAAATAACGAAAAATCGGGGTCCCACAAAAACAACGATTTTAAATTGTACAGTAGTATGTTATGGTGCTTTGAACTATAAACAAAATGGTACATAACCCAATGCTGTAAGATTACCTACAGTTCAAAAGTTAATGCAACCTTTGTGGTTTTACCCATAAAATCCTATACTTACTCCCACGGCTTGCCCGTGATAAGGAATGTTGATAATGGGAGAAAAGTATGTGTCAGATTTTTGATACCGTATAGTTTAAATAAATTACACTACGAGCAATATTTATTAAGCCAAAGTTTGTTAACCTAGATATAAAACGAGTTTTAATTTATGAAAGACTGAGGTACTGAAACTTCATCACAATTTATTGGATCACTCTGAAATTGATCCTCTGCGTGCTATCACAGACAAAAAGAATTTAATATAGACTGTAAGTAGTGCTGCGGTTACTAATGTTACCATAGGTTCTGGCGCAGACCGCTGGAAGCGCCGTGTAGTTACGCAGTGCCATAGATAAAACATATGGTAGCGCGTATGTCGTAACTACGTGGCGCTCCCAGCTGTGAGCGCCAGAACCTGGTAACCGCAGCACAGCTGACGGTCTATATTTAATTTTTTTTGTCTATGGTGCTATGTGAATTTGCAAAGTAATATTGTCAAAGTTACATTATCACTTCGGAGATTGAACTATGAGTTGTGGCGGTAGTTCTAATTACTTTGACTTTGAAAGAGTTAAAAGCTGATAGAAATGTTAATGAGTTGAAAGAAAGGTTGGGAACATGATGGTACTGTACGTGTAGCATAAGCTTTGTTGGAGGGTTTGACATTCGGAATAGCCACATGCAAAATTGTTTCAGGTGACAACTACACAACTTTCGTTGTTGCATGCATAAACTTTATTCGGGAAATATAACGTTTGTGAATAAAATGAGGTACAAGTGGTCACTGATAAACCTACCTATTTTCATTGGACTGAGATAAAAAAAATGCGTATACCTTAAAAGATTTTGTAAAGATTATTTTTGTTTTCAGACAAATTAGGAAAAAAGTGTGATTTGGAAAATTTTTTCATGTGGCGATTCCGAATGCCAAAACAACAGTACTTCCAACAAATCTAAAGCTGCATATGGTAACATTATGTCCATAATTTCTTTCAATTCATTATCATCTCAATTTTCTCGATAAAGGTCAAAGTAGTTATGACTCCATTATTCATAGTTCAATCATCGAGTTGATATGGTGCATCTTCAAATGGATGTGTATAGTAAACAAACTAAAGACGTTCTCTTATCAAAACAAACTCGTTTCGATTAGACGCTCCTCGCAAAAATGAAATTGAAGTTTGCCGCATTATCAATTCCAGATATTGCAAAAACTCCATTCTGATTAGGAGTTCGTGCCGTATCTCTTATCATTTATCAGTTAATCTAAGCGGTGAATGAAAGTGGATTCCGTAATGTAAAAGGAATGTTAGAAATTAGATTTCGTATTACTGTACTTTATCCCTTATTCGCTCCTATCAACTGAAAAGATATTTCAGTAGTTTGAGACTAGTGATTATTTAATTTTACTGCACTTAAACAAGTAAATTTGAAAATAATAATTAAAATCCTTTCAAAACATTCATCTATGTTTAACTGTTATAAGTTTTGGTAACATATTTCCATCTTTGTTTGTAAAGTAACATAACCCCTATAACGCTTCAAGGGGCGTACACCTAGTTAATAATTCTCACTAATAAATTACATAGACGCTCCTTAATTGGTTTGTTAATTGGTTTTCTGTTATGGAATTGAATTATGATCACCCTTATTACAACAGTATCGCTTATTTGCATGTGTGAATAAATAAATCAGTTGATTTAATTCGTATTTTTAGACAATTAATTATATTGATCAGCTGACCATAAAATTTCAAGGCGAATATGTATTGTGTCATCGTCAACAGTGTTACGATTTGAACCACCTTTGTAATCTTGTTACAACAATGATGTCTGTCGACTTCTGTGGGTGATTGTGTAGGGGTTTCGTGGGAGTTAAACTGTTTACAACAATGAGTACAGTCCTCAACAAAACACAAACACCTGTTGAGAACAGACGAATAATCACCACCTACTGAATATACAGAAACTACAACTCGATTGCGAACTGTAAGCTTTGGCCACTTTGGGACAAAACAAAACATCGTGTTTGTAATTGTTTAAGTTAATTTATATTCCAGTTTAACTATCTAATTTAGATGATAGTTTTAAGTTTTTGTATTATAGATTATTGCGTCTTTTTTTAGATGTTTCCTCAATAATAGTAATGTAAAATGTATTATTATTTTCATAATAAAAGAGTTCAAAAACTTAAGCAACCCAAATAACCCAAAGACTCTCGAGTAAAGGCTAGACAACCTGTTTACAATGAAAATAACCATTTCTGTATTGTTAAAATACCGATTCTAGAGAATGGCCACTTTTAACTAATAAATTACCGTAACCACGGGACCATTTTGGTTATAGTATATCCAGATGATTACTGTACTGATGAGATCTTGTTCCTAGCAAGCACTTAAAATGGTTGTGGAAACAGCTGATCTTCAGTAACACAGACACAATCATTCCACTCCAATCCACACTCACCCTGAATTCGTAGCATTATGCATAAACGTACACAAAATGAGTTGTCATAAATAGTGACAAAAGTGATATGTTCAGGGTCACAAACACCATGTGTATCTGTTTTACACGTGGGCTTGCATAGTAACCACAATCTGTTTTCCACGTGCCGCTATCATATGGCCAATACCTATGAGTTCTCAAAACATGCCACTAAAAGTATTCGCTTGACATAAATATAAATCAAGAAAAAAAATCACAAACATTTTATCCATCCCCTACCCTACTTATACCTAGAGTGAAGACATTCATTTGATAAGCATCATAGAAGCTGGTTAGGTTTATTTATACTGCGGTTGCGGTATAAAACAGGTTCAACAGAGTTGCAGAGTATAAATAACATCTGTATGCTGTCAACCAAGATTTATGAGGCGATTTAATCCAATCGTTGCGTATAACATAACGTATAATCCTCTGTACACGTACAACTGCGTATAACCGGTTAGCGATGGCGGATTTCTGCGACGGATAACACAAGTAGGTACATCTTTTGAGACTCAACTCGTGAGAATTCGACATATTTGTATCGCAAACAAAATCTCAAAGGTCAAAGGCCACAATGATGAAAAGATGAGTGTTCAAACTAAAAAAAAAATAATAAATAAAAAAAATACGAGAGAGGCTGCCTACACGAACAAGCACGCATTTAAAGGAATTTCGGTTGTGCCTTACACAACCTGCACTGCACTTAAAACAATCTAAAATTTCTCCACCACAAACATATACACATTAGGCACAGCCGCCATTATGTTCAGAAAAACAAAGTAACTTTCTCTGAAAGTATGTAGGCCTTAAAACGTTCCAAATTACCAAACAGGAAGCAGGGAAATTGTAAAAGAAATAATCAGACAAATAGAAATGTTTCTGTTTGAAAAATGATTATAATATTGACAGAATGGTTAATTGGCTAACACATAGGTAGTCTACTATGCAGACAATCCTTTTGATGACTCCAATACTATCAGTGAATGGAATACTGTTGTCTATTTTAATTAGTTTGTCTCGAACTTAAGAAACGTTTAATAATTTTATTGTTTAAACAGCATAACTCAGAGAAATAGTAAATAGGATAAACTGAAAACATCTAAGCGTACTTACGTGGTGTGGAGTGGTATAACTATATCCATAAAAAACATACTCCTTGTGTCCTTATGGCATTTGTGCTCCATTGTCTATTCTATCATATATGTCACTTGATGCTTGATCATAGGTTGACAATCTCCCAATGAACACATTATTAAACCTCAGTCGCCGGTTCGATCCTGAGAAAAGTCATTACAGTAGCTTTTTGATGGTTCGAAACTGGACCAAGATGTCCTTGATCATTGGGCTAAAAAAATAATCCTGGCTAATGAAGTCAGTAAAAAAAGATACACAGATCATCGCACTCCATTCTACACTCATCCTTCACTCATATTAGGGTTAAAATACGCACCTAGGTGGCGTCCATATCTCAATTGATGATTAATTGGTAGTATACTTTCAACAAAAAGTAAAACTCTAAAATCACAACCATGTTGTCATCTTAACAAATACAATAACAAACAAAGAAAACAAATAAATACAGTCATATGTCAAATTAAATCTGAATTTTGAAAATCTTGATTTCTTCTTAGCTTAATTTTGTGTATACTGTATAATATTTAGATTCTAGTTCAACTCAAGAATTTTTTGAAAAATTGGATTAGCTTTGTTATTGTTCATGGTATCGGGTAAACTATTAGTATGTTTTTATGTAATTCGTAAATCTTTGTAACGTAAAATTTATTTTAATCTTTTTCATACTCTGAATTACTAAATATTCATTTATGTTTTCAATTCATGCCGTGTTTTAATAAGATGTTCTGCGAAATAGGATTTCATTGATGTTCTATTTCATAATTTTAAGGCTTGTATGTGTTCTTGGAAATATAAAATATTAAATTTGAAGATGATTTACATTGCACGTTATTGAATCAATTGTTAACTAATATCAACACCAAGTGCAAAATGTTGTTCAGCTACCCAACAGACAGTTTTATATAAACAGTTTTGAGCAACTTAGCTGCAAAAGGATACCCGCGACAACCGGTTTCTCCGGTCAAGTGTCAACATGCAAATGTTTTGCGGCGTCGTATTTTTACAATTGTAACCACAAATTGATGTTCCCATTATATATTCTTTGAGAGTCAGTCGTACAAACCAGTTTCTGCGACTGTACCCAATGTACAACTGTACAGTTGTACTGTTGAACTGTTGTGACTGTACAGTTGTACACATTGAATCCCTTATATAATGTCATGAGGATGAAGATCCTTGTGCCCTTGCAAGTCAGACTATGCGAACAGTTGTTTGTCTTTGGTAGCCTAAATTTGTTTGAAAATTTTAGTTTAAAAACATATGTTTTATCACAAAATGCAATTTAAGTTTTTCTGTGTGGTCAAAATATACGAAAGTTCACGTAATTTACTCTTTCCTACTTTACACTAAGAAATTTGATGGAATAGAAATAGTTGTATCATTAGGCAAATAAAAAAATCGTCTTTTTACATTGTTGGATTCATGTGACGCCAAACTTTATTTTTCATACAGCCTGATCATCTAGAAAAAAAAAATTGTTACGTATGTTGGTTATTCCGCAATTGAACGCTTACCAATAAATATCAAACAATAATCTATTGCAGTATTGTAGTCGAAATAGCCTTGTTTTTGCTTAATGCTTTGCATAATGCTCGAAAGTGTAGATAATTTCGCTAACGGTGAGCTACTCTTTGTTTAACCACTCATCCTTATAGCCAAGGACCGCTCGTTATCCTTAAGCTATACAGCCTTATCAAGGTTATCTAATGCGAACATCAACTCAAATGTGTTTGTAACGACTGCAGGAATCCTATTTGCGTGTTATGAAAATATGTTTGGTTGTAGACTACCACAGATAAGATATTATGACAGATTTTCCTTGTATCGTAAGCAAGAGGTTAATAGACTCGTTGTTGGGTAGACTTCCGTATCTGTTGGCACAAACAACCGAATGAAAACATCGATTATTCGATGTTTCATTCGATATATCGTTTGGTTAGTTAAGTTAACCTTACCTAACCAACCAAACGATATATCGAATAATCGATATATCGATCGATATTTTCATTCGGTTGTTTGCGCCAACACGGAAGTCTACCCTCGTTGTTTATGTGTTGATCCTTTTAACTACAAAAGTTGTCTAGAGGCGACTAAAAGTCAAAAGCACAGTACCTCTGTTATGGATGGCATGGGTTCAAATCCGAATAGTCACTAACAGGTTTTGTGGTTTTGGTCATGTGGTAATACCGCAACCAGGTGGTTTAGAGCCCACTAAGGGGTCTAACTACCAATAAAAAATAAACATGTGTGTTCTTAGGCGATGACATATTTCTCTGCATAGCAGAACACCCAACGCCAAAAGCAATATGTACCACTGAATAATCAAATAAACCACATAAACATCCCCCCCATCACCGAATGCGAAGTAAAATGCACCCAATCCGATGTTGTAAATAAAATGTAAGAAGATTTTTGGTTAGTTTGTGATGAATACTTCAATGTAATTAACACATTTCTGATTATTTCTATGCAAAATAACCAACGGATGAAGTACAATAATTTTGCAATATTGTTCCTGTTCAATATAAGCTGCTGTTAAAACAATGGACTTATAAGTCCATTACACTAATTACCCCCCCCCCCCCCTTGTTATAACAAGGGGCGTTATCGTGAAATTTGAGAGGTGAACCCACTAAAACTACTTTAGGGCATAGACTCTCTATAGCCTCTTTTATTTGCAGAATGTAGATATGCCGTGGATTGAACCCGGCACTCTCGCAACTATAGACACTGCAGCATCACTATATACTAACTCCCCCCTCCATTCCGATCCGGTTCACAAGTGACACAACATTGCCGCCAATGTGATTAACGCACGCACACGCATGCTTATCCGCGCGGCAGATCTTAATTGTAACGATCGTTCGTGTTTGCGACACGTGAATTTAGAGCGGTGATCGTCTGTGGCAACTACAACTGCAACTACAGATCACAAAGATAACAGTCGAGATAGTTTGCACACCGTGGCTTTGATTAAACAAACTCCTTAGATTTCAAGAGATAGGTTTTATGTTGTGTGTTCTTGTTCTTCCTTACCAAGGACTAAATGAGTATGTAAATTTGTTTTCCCCAAAGATTTAGAAAGCATTTAACCTAAAATACTTGAATTATAACCTCAAAAATAAGATTCAAGATTTTTCTAGATTTTCCAAAGTCGAAGAGTCTCATATTATATCGCCATATTATATCGAACAAAAATTTAAGTTTCGAGAATTCCAAAAATGATCAAAGTCTTATCAACACTAGTACACATGGGAAATTTCTCAGTCCTTAGCTTATAGATTGAAACATCACCAAAAATATTGATTGTCATAAAAACCAACAAGTATTGGTTGGCTAGTGACTTAAATTGATCAAAAGCCAAGTTCAACAAAACAATAGTGCAACAAGTGTTCAAGTGGTGTTTCTATTTTCTGACCACATTATGGCAGAATATCAAGTGATGGAGGAAAATAATAAACTTGTTAGATTACATGTGAAAACTATATACCGTAGTTTAATTTTGTAAATGAATTTATTATAACTTTTTATTCAAACATATATAGTTAAAACAACTCTTAAAGATAGTTTTGGAGCCAGTGAAACAGGTCTAATCGTACAATAATTGTTATATAATTTAATATAGTTAATCCTATACTATAATACCCAAGCTAAGCCCGCCTAGCTAAGTCTGTTTGTCTGTCTTTATATATATCTCGACATCCAGCAGAAGGAATTTTTGGAATTAGGGACTCATAGCCCTAAAAAAACGTGATTGGTAACAGCCCCAGGAACATTCACATTTCGTTACACAACGCATTTGTAAATTTAAAAATTTTAGCCTTATAGGTTGCTATGTTCATTTTGGTTGAACAAAATAAAAAGCTCAAAGTAAACAAAATACTTGTAACATGTGTTTACAACAAGCCTTCTACAGTATACTAGTAAATAACAAAATACAGTACAAAGGGAAAAACATCAGTTGTAACCCAATAGTCAATGGTTGTAAATATTTAATTACACTGAAAATTACTGGACATAGGGGAAAATAGAAGTGTTTTGTATTGGTGCCGGGTCGAGTGCACTGGTGTCAACTCAATGTTTCACTCTCATTTAAGTGTATATTTTACTATTTTTATTCACTCTTTTATTATTTACATAATTTGGACAGCTGTATTTAGTTGAATTATACTTTAATACTTTTCATTGAAATGGCGACCATAAATTATAGGTATTTTAAGCCAAGTATGAATTAGTATTCAGTTAATTGTGTTACAATAATCTTTATAGTAAGCAATATACGCTTAATCGGACTTACCTTCTTCAGTTAATCCATCATATGAGAGTATTTTAGAGAGTGCTGCTCGTGCTAACGTTTTACTCATACTTAAAGAAAGATTTAATTTAGTACCAAGTAATAAATCACACCCCTTACATTTGCTGTACTCCCTGTATTAACCTGGTATATTAATTCCTACTATAGGAACTAATATCAAAAATACTTCTTTATTGTTTTTAACATTTGTTTTATTTATTTACACAGAAAGAAATGTGTAATAAAAATAAACTAATTTGTTGGATTACCAAGTTAAAATATCTATCATAATAAATTGAAATTCCACTGAAACTTAAATAATAAAAGCCGAAATTAGTTATAAAGATAATGCGAGTGAGTTTCCATACCATCAACTTACTTACTGTAGTCAAATCTATTAATTTACGAAAATTGGATCAAAACTTGATAGTCCTTTGCAGTCTACTCGCTAATAGCTACTGTTAGTTATCAGTTAACAATAGACCTACAGTAATTAGTTCTGTGTTTCTTAGATACAGAAAGAAGGCGTGTGCATCATAAGTTAACTACTTTAACATATGAGTCTGTTTCAATGTCTCCACCATCTAAAGCATCTAGCTGCAAGTCTTCAATTACAACTTGTATCTCAAATTAAGGAACTAATTCTATAGCATTACTTAAGTTTTATCACTGAGTAGTGTGACAGAAAATAAGCAATATTTTTCATTACTTAAGTCCTCTGCCCTTTGAGGGAGAGCTAACAAACTTTGAAGACAAAGAATAAACGATTCTTCATTTATTCTACTTGGTTACATTCATCGATATGACACTACGTGTATACAATTCAACTTTGATATTCTGCAAACTTTGATAATAATTGCTTTTGAAAGTTTTTTCTACCTTTAGAGAAAACGAACAACCTTTGACGGTTTAAAATATCAACAGTTCTTCAGTCGTTTATTTCACAGGGTAACGTTGAATAATCCAACTCAAATAATTAACTTGAACTAAATGAACTTATACTACGACTACGATTCCCTGATTCTGGAAACTTTCATGAAATATTGTTACGATAACTCTGCTTTATAGGTTGTAAAATCATGAGTCATATTTTGCATAGCAGTGACAATAAACTTTACCTATCTGCAGTATTGTTCATCATCTAACCTTGGTGATAATTATATAGAGCAAGAAATGTCAAAGTACAGTTTGTGTTGATATAATTTGGGTATTGGGTATGATTATAAGAACTCTTATTGTTTACAGGCCATGACCGGGCTAGAAGTATGTGGGCATGTTGACGTCAAAGTTCCCTCAAAAGGCAGAAAATTCGGGGTTTGGAAGGTAAGATTTTGAGATACCAATTTAGTAGCTAGTATGATTGTTTTTATTTTTTTTTATTTTTTAAGACGTTGGCAGTCTCTTTTAACCTTAAGAGAGAGATAACTTTCCTTTAGGATGGGTAAGAAATTATTTTAAAAGTGTACATTTTTTAACAAGCTAAACTGATAGAATTGTAAACTATCATCTTTGAGTGACATTGACTACCACATTAACAACTAAGGTGGAGTAGTATTTTTCATCACTGGGAGCGAAAGTGGCTTTGTTGAAGTCATAATTTATCTTTTATTATAAACTAGCAGAGCACCCGTCCTTTGTACGGGTTTGGCGTATAAGTATAAAATGCTTATTGCACTTATTTAAAAATTTAATACGTTAAAGTTATGTTTTCTTGAAAAATGCAATCAGAAAAATATTAGAATTCTAATGGATTATTAAAACAAGTTACCTTAAAGAAAACACACACAAAGTTGAATAGTATTTCATAACAAGTATCGAAAGTGGCATTTTCCGAAGTATATTTGTTGCTTGTGGCAAAAAGTATCCTATGAACTTCATCCAAGAAGGTGTTTACGGCTTACATGAAGTTCCACAACATGCCTCCCACGGGAACTGTCATGTAAACACTTCACCTTGTAACGTAATATACTATTTCTTTACGTTCGCAGGCTTGGAGGCAGCAATGGTGCATTGTAAGATGTGGGCAAGACAGAACAATACAGATGGTCCTCGGTCACGGACACAACAGTCCTACGAGCTGTATAGTGATCCCATACAACGCTGTACTGTGCAGATCAGAATCTAGGTATGTACTATAACCACAATGATTACAGAGTGTTTTGTAATATTTAACAATTACTTATTTCTCAATAAGTTGAGATTGTCGAGTCTTTAAAAGACGTGAAATTACATCTTCGCTCTGTTTTTTCAAAAGCTTTCTGCAGAGTCAGTGCTCGATTTGTGGGGAACACAGGAGAATGGAGGTCCCTCCCTTTCAGAAGGATAAAAAAATTTGCGTAAATTGGTAAATAGGTACAAATCACATTACAGTAGCTCCCTCTTATCCGGACTCCACGGGACCGAGGCCAGTCCGGATAGCGGTTTTCCAGTTAAGCCGACGTCCCAAAAAACTCGTTAAAACGGACTATTTACGGTGATATTTGAATTAAAATCTTTCCCACGAGAACAGCCGTTTCAGTACCCCCCACTTCCTGCCGATCTAGTCTGGTTAAACCGATGTGCTGATAAAAATTTTCTGGTTAAAGAGAAGTCATTTCCGTCGAGTGTAGTCCGGTTAAAAGGTGTCCGGATAAGAGGGAGTCTACTGTAAATAGGTTACTGTTCCAGCACCTCATTTTTTACAAATCGAGCATGGTACAGAGGTATTACTTAACAAAATAAGCAAAATCTTCCAGGTCTTGAAATGCCACCATTACAATGACATTCTCCTAACTAACTTTGTAAAAATTTTCAACACAGACAAGGTCTGTGCAATTTTACATTGTGCATTGAAATTGACTTAAAATAGAATGTGGGGAGCTTTTCTAGCCCACTAATCTCTCACTTTACAACGGAGTTTGTAAATGGTACACACGGTAACTGATAGTTAAGGTGTAATTGATATGTCTTCATTCATAGGGATTGAGAATGAAAAAGAAAAGAAATTAGATGGAAAGGGCTCAGGTGAGCAGCCCCATTCTTTAAGTTGGAAGATTCCTGATCCCAAAGCAATGTATATACAAATTGTAATGGACAATGTTCTAAACTCATCTCTCAAATAACATAAACTTAACATCACCGAAAATGAAATTATAAAAAGAATCATCTTACTGACCAATGACCATTACTGTTACAGGTCAAGGCCATATGCGTTTGGCGTCTTCTGCTCAAGCAGTGTGACCCGTTTCCGTCAGCCAATCGTATTTTTAGCAGCGCGATCTGAGACTCAGTCCCAAAATTTGATGCTCAAGATAAGAAATTTAATATCAAAACCAAAAATACCAGGTAAATTTGTGATTTTCAATTCTAGTTTTTAACTACTGTATTGCATGTAAGATAAAAATATTTCAACATTGAAAAGTACTTTTGTTAAATAGCATTGAGTGTCGTTTTGAAATGGGAAACGTATGGTCACAAGTATTCTTTTTTACCAGTTGGAGGTTTCTGTGTGTGTTCAACTCAGACTGATCCAACTAAAACTTTGATTTCAGTGGAGCCAGGACTATTCTCCGTATCTCTGATAGACAATACACACTCTCGAACCGCAGGGTTGGCAGGTCTGTATGGGACTCTGAGCACCTCTCTGACAGGCATCACAGTTGGCGACCCTGCTACTGGTCAGATCAAGGTCCATTGGCGCTGGCCGCAAGTGGATAGAGTCAGCCTAGCTCCTGTTTGTACACCGGAAGATAAGGGTCATGTTGTTATCCTGCATACTTCCAGGTACTGTACTTACAAAAATAGTTACTATGCATAAGTTTAAAAATGCACGTGTATGCATTATAGATCACCAAATATAATGCTTAGCTTCAATATTTAATGGGAAAGTAGTCAGGATGTTACATAAGGTTTTGTTAAACAAAACATAAATTCATATTGATCACAACAAGTGTATATTGAATTGACTGATGGAATGGTGTAGACAACCCATCTATGTGGAACTGTTTAATCCATATTTTTTCTCCTATGATAGTTGGGAAGAATATGAAAGATGCTATAGTTGATTCAGTTTAAAAGTTGGTATGTTTGACAGAGATTTGTATCAGTGCACTCCTGTCAGTGGCCCAATTTCACTATGTTAGCTTATGTTCAAGGACTTTAACATAGAAATGGAATGTCTAGTTGTTTTCTTGGTCAAAGCATAAAGTTTAAGATGGTATTACAAACAACCTAACATAACATTTAGTTTTGTTCAAGGAGGTTCTCTAGGTCAGGATTTTGAATTTTAGAAGGGCAGCTAGCTTACCTAAGAAGAAGTACTAACAGGTTGCATAGAATACACAGATTGCACATGAATCACAAAATATTCCGTCCCAAATGTTTATTTGTTTGACAGTGTTCAAATTCATTTGTTGACTAATGACTAAGTTCCCCAGGGGACGAAATACTGTAAGTTACCTTTACTTATTCTAAGGTAAGCTAGCAGCTATCCCTTTCCCATACAATTCAAACATTCATTTATACATAACCTACAAAGTTTTAATGAATTTTTTCCTCTCGTTCCAGTGAGTTCTCCTGTGGAGAAGGAGAGCTGCGTCTCTTCTGTCTCCAAGGTAGCGAACTTGACACTGAGATATCCAAGTTCCTATCCAAACCCCAACATCGCCTCACGTCCTCCCCCCTCCCCCCTCTGCCACACCCCTCACCTGCCCTGCTGGCGTCGCGTCGCCTCAGTCGTAGCGAGGGGGACCTGCGCTGCTGGCCGCAAGACTCCAACTTCTCTTTGTTTCATCTCCGCACTCAGAGCATGTCGAGAAACACCTCCAACGATAAGGTGGGTTTGAATTGAGTTTCAACTGTGGCATAGTTGGATAGCACAAAAAATAAAAAGATCTGTGTAATTGTGTCAGTTATTGAATAGATATGAAAGTGTCTGTGGTCAACCATTTTTGAAAGTAAGTCTTCGAATAAAACCACTTTTCCGCTTTTGAGTCTGGATCTTACATAATACAAAAAGCGGACAATAATTCGACAACCTTGGATTAAGTGCATGGCTTCTGCCACTCTTGCAAGATAAGATAAGGAGATAAAAAAAAAAAAAAACAATGAAGTACAATGACCACTCGTCACAACTGTAAAATATGAGATAAAGTCTAAATGGCAAAAGCAATGCACTGATGCTGTTCATTGAAGCTACTTACTTAGGTCAGTTATGTGTCATGGTCTTAATTGGCAAGAGTTAATCTGGAACTTGTGTAAATAATAAATATTCTCCTCAGGTTCGCAACAAAAAACTTCTAGTTTATCAGGTTTTGAGTTAGCAAGACCTTACTCGATAGCAAAAATTGTAAGATAACAAAAACAAATTCATGCTAATTAATTGTCTAATTACTATTTGGACATTTCCCTACAGGTTGCCAGTAGCCTAATCCATGCAGGGCTCGGCCTCATGTTAACAACCCCTGGGTGTAGTGAGCCCGACTCCCTCCACGACTACCAGTGTCTGGACTCCTATTGGCCAGAGCCAGATACGCTGGGAGATCTGCCGAACCTAGAGTCCCGCAGAGCACAGTTCCGAGACGGCCGTCGGGAGTCTGGAGTATCAATAGCTTCCGGGATCTACGAGGAGATTGACGAGAACGATTACGAGAGCATGCGACCTCAGGTGGAGGATCCCCCTCCACTGCCGCCTAGGAAGCACGAGCCTAGCGGGTAGGTGGTGATTTGGAGGGAAATCTGTAGTTATTCATGCCTAAGTGACCCATCTATGTACCCGTGCACCTCCATTGCATAATGGGCCACTGAAACGCAATGGGCTAAAGTATCCCTTCTTTTTTGTCCCACCTTCACATCCTAGGGTGCTAGGTTCTACACATTACTTCAGGCTAATCCTAGAGGGTCGCGGCATTATCACATAGATAAAATTCATTTGTGATTAGAGTGATTTGAATGCAGGACTTCGGGCTCCAAAGCCCCATGCTCTACTACTAGATCAGCTCGCTCCCACAGTATACTCCTTCTAAGAGTAAGTAAGCTCACTCTTTATACACTTTCAAAACAAGTTGCCTCGGGTATTCTGAGGTTAGATGTGTGAAACATCAGACCACAGTAGAACTGAAGTTTTCAGTTCAGAAAACATCTGCAACAAATCGGTTTGTATGATAGTGCACTACTATGTATGAAAAACGGTAGGTCAGAGGAGGAAACAGCTGATTTTACCTGCTCTTTGACTATATGAGGAGCTCTTTGAGTTAAGAAGGGCAACTCTTGGCAATCAGGTAAGAGGGAGTCATCTTTTTAGAGGAACTGATTGGTATACTGCAGACGTTTCTCAGGTGCTTGGATATTTATGGTCTCTTAAACAACTCATTGGTATGTGCATAAATTCTACAAATCCGGATGAAGTACTTTGTGGCTTCGACCTTTTCCTTTACCATAAGTTAAGACCTGTGGATGTAAATTTATCAGTAACTAGCGCCTCTAACACTTTAAGTAGGATAGTAATGTTTAATTTGAGTATTAATTTTTTTTGCAATTTGGCCAAATTTTCTTTTACCCTGTTAGTGAGCCAACACTCATTTCTTTAACACATTCCAATACCCTGATCGTCAAAGAAGGTAGTCGTAATTTGTTCTCCGCTATGAATAACCTTTGAAAATTTATAGAATAGATGTCCTATTACCTATTCCTATGTCAATTCTGTAGCGATTTTGGAATAAAAATGAACACTTTAAGATGAGTGGGATGTGGTCAATTATTGATTTCAGTTGAGTACGTTAATTTTTTAACTACACCAAATTGAGAGGAAAACGCATTGTAAACTACAGAATCTTTTTCACCAAATTTTTAACCCTTTATTTTATTGTGTTTGTGTTGTTTTTCATCACTAAAACTATCGGTTAAGAGACAATACATATAATTCAAAGAACCTACATAAGCCAAACCACAACAAAATTAAATATTTCCAGGAATTGTAATTGCTGGGAGATTTAACCTGTCTTTTTGCCTGCAGCTTATTTAATAGTTTGCCAGTTCGTAGTAAACCAAAGACTAGTTTTAGTAGACAGTATGTGTTGCCGCTGTGCCAGCTCACCTCTTGCTCTGCTTGAAACATTCCAAGCACAGGTCGTTGAGGCTTATTTAGTTGGGTAAGTATAGGTTAACAGAGGCTGCCAACCTCTTAAAAATATGTATTGAATGAGGTTTGTACAACATATTTGTTTTTCTATTCAGGTCAGAAGAAGAATATTCTACGCCAGATCTTATTTACTCTGTCGCTGAAGACAAAGAAGAAGAAGAAGAAGAACCACTATATCTACCTATGTCTCCGGGAAATCGTAAGGAAGATACTTACGTTGTGATGGCGAACCTCATCAACAAAAACCACATATCCGAGCCAGTATTGTGATAAGTTTTATTCATTCTATTTCTCGTCTTTCAATTATCAAGGACTTTCACTTTCATGACAAACTCAATAAAAAGACTTTCATCATTGTCTATAAAAGACTTAAGATTTTTTACTTATTAATTATAAGATTGTACATAAGTTAGGGATGTTTTTCTAGTAACGTTACCCATACATTTTATAAATTGAATTTTCACAATAAATGTTTTAACTGTTTTGATTTTCAGTCTAAATTAGTGTTACGATATATTGCGAGATTTTAAGGGATTCCATAAAATTTATTTAGGATGTTTATATTTGTAATCTTTGCACAAATATCTATTAATAAGAACTGAGCGCTTATATTTTTGGACTTATTGTGATGTTTCGATGTTTTATTCTCTAAGCAGTTTTTATACGTGTATTATTCTGGTAAACTCAGTCAAATATACTACTTTGTTTATAAGCTAACTGGTTCCGTTTTTTTACCCTTTTTTTCTAAAGACATTCCCATTTTCAGTGTTGAAAAAAATTTACATTACTCTAAGGCAGTGGGAAAAATGTAAGTCCAACAACAATAAATAAATAATTATATTAACATTTCTAAAATACCTTATCTTGTTAAGAAAGACACATTTCTGGCGGCAAGTTGAAACGTTGAAGTCAGATTGGTGGGAAATGACTCGCAGCATCGCATATGATTAAGCCACTCCACCATCTGAAATAATTTGGGTTTGCTATAACATTTTGAGAATTTATATAAAGTAATACATGACATAGAATATCACAACTTGGAAAACTTCATCAGATAAATAAAAAAAACTAAAAATCATTTAAACAAACAAATTAACAGAATAACATTTTTGAAAAGGAAATAACAATAGTTATATTTCCTTACTCGTGCATAAAGTTATTTTTTCTACACAAGTTCAATTTTGACAACCGCGACTAATCCAAGGTTGGAAAATGAAAAAAGGGCAAAAATACACTTCTGGATACTTTTTGTCATATTGGGTCATTACTCATTATTTAAGCTAATTTGCCCACAAAACTATTTCCGTCTTGTTTTGCTATTGCATACAAACAGCTGATACTGTGTGAAGCAACACATTTTGCTCCACCAACACAACAGTAAATTTAAATTTGTCTTAAAGTCCATAAAGGGTACAATGTAAATGTTATTGTACTGATACAAACAATGTGAAACGATAATATTACACCACAGCAAATCTGCAGACTAAGAAAATTTCCATTCTCAATGGATTTTTCCTGCCTTAAATATTTTTTTTAACATGCCCGATTTATTCCCTTTATTTGAAATCATGAGGTTTAATGAGTATCGAGTACTTATGTTCGCTGCTGCTTATGTTAAAAGCTTAGTATGAACTAAATAAATTTGCCAAGTTTGATCAAAATATATCCATAGTCAAGAAAACCACAGCAGTTTACTTAATCTCCATAAAAACAACACAAGAAATTTTAATTTATATTTTTGTTTTCAATTTATTCTGTAACCATTAATTGTACAAAAATGAATTCTAATGGATGGTGTTTTTGGCCTCTGGGGATATCTAAATAAAAAATTAAATTGCTTCTTGGTCTAAGTCTTACCGTAAAACATAAAACAATAATAGCTTTTTCATCATACTCCAGCAAAAACAGCCGTTTTTAATGCATGCATTGGTCTAAAGTAGCATTTTTACTCTCTAGGGAGTAAAAATCAGCTGTTGTAAGCAGATGTAAATTTGGATTGTGGCAATTGTATCGATCAAAATTATTTATCGATTGATTTATTAGGTAAGGTGTTAGCCTGTTGTCGATTGCTCGACATATCGATGGAATAATGTACTGTAATATGTAATTCGTAATAGACGAAATGATTGAATCACTTACTAAACAGCTGTTTATTTGCATTAGCAGAATTGAAAACAAGCTGGAAGCCGTTTTGAGAGGTTATCTTTACATAAAAATTATTTAGTTTTGTAGCTTTGTGAGTTAATTAATGATGCAATATATGACAAAAATATAGTTCACTACACGGACAAAAAGTGACTTTTTCTCCCTCATTTTCCGACCTCGGCTTCGCTTCGATCGTAAAACTTGACCTCGGGTCAAAAAGAGTAGTGATGAAATATACTATTCCCTATACTATATTGCAAATCTATCTATATAAATAAAAATGAATCCCTTTTTTTTGTATTCCATAACTCGAGAACAAATGCATCGAATTGGATGATTCTTTTTTTGTTGTGTTCCTTAGTGCCAGAGGAAGGTTTTTATGTAAGGAAATTTATAATCCATCCAACCGTTATTTAACAATCTGATTTTAAAAATTGAAAAAATTTCCTTTACATTAGCACAGAGTAAAATGTTTTCATTAAACTGTGGGATACAATAAAATGTGTGAAAAAAAAACAAAGTAATTTTCAACCAAAAGGTGAGTGAGCGTAGTGAACGAACTTCAACCACGACATGATTCAGCGATGCGAACGAGCTCATCTTGAAAATGAACGAGCATTTGACATAAAACTAGATTAGGACAGGACGACGTCTGTCGGGCCAGCTAGTTTGCTAATAAAAAGATTTGCTAAGGTAATAAAATAATGCAATAAAATTTTTTAAATGATGACTAATTGTTTTTGTAATAACAGCAGACAAATTTTAAATTAACAAAATTCACAGCTGAGGCCCTTTACTCAAACTGATTCTTATTTTTTCCCCTACAGAGTAACTTATTTAACCCTACAACGCATGTAAGAAGCGACATCCACAGTTGTACCAATGAACAGCTGTTTTTACTGCAGTAAGTTTAAATACTTACTGTGTTGGCATCACCAAACCGAATGACCAATGAGACGACAGCTTGAGGAAACCTGAGGGTTCTTGTGTCCTGTGCGAGGCTAGCCTTTGACTCTTGGAGCCCTGGAGCGAGGCTACTGAAGCCTGATATGATGTCGACACACAACATAAACACCGTCACTAGAAACTCCAACCCTCCCTAGAAAAGGAAAAAATTGTTAGGCCGCCTTCTCACAAGGTCTCAGCCACCCAAAAGTACTCTGTTTTATGTCGTATGATTCTTTTGTCAAAATGGAGTGGAGTGTTAAAGAACTCCTTCTTGTGCTTTTGTTACGTAGCAGAAGAAGTCAGACAAGAAAACAAAGAATGTGGGGATGCTTGGATGCATCCAATTCTTGAGAGGAGGCAAACAAGATCATAAATTAATTTTATTTCATAAACTTTATGTCCATAAAGACAAGTTTAATTTTTTTTTTGCAGTATATTAATTAGTTATTGATATAAGAGGATTAATTTACCTGTTGCGTCAATTGATCCTTAAGTTATGAAATAACTACGGCCGTTTCGTACTGCTAAACGAGTACATCTTCAGGTTGTCTATGAACGTTAAAATACGGCCTTCTCATCCGTGGTCAAATGTGCTGACGACTCCACCCACGGATGAGAAGGCCGTATTTTAACGTTCATAGACAACCTGAAGATGTACTCGTTTAGCAGTACGAAACGGCCGTAGTTATTTCATAACTTAAGGATCAATTGACGCAACAGGTAAATTAAACCTCTTATATTTGCATTACCTTGATCCAGAGGCTAACCCATCATATAATTATTGATGTTTCTATTTGGTGGTGTTTGATGAAACTTGTTATTTTCTGTCTGTAGGTTCAACATTTTTATTCAAAGCAACCAGACAATTTGTGTAATTTAAATATACAAAATGTTAGATATAACAATTACATATGTATTTATCACACCTTATTATCAGCTGATGAAAGATGAGACTGTCCCATAAGTTCTCGTAGCCAAGGCCAGGCAGTTTCATGGTTCCTCAATTTGTACATAACCTCCGTCACCAACTGCATAGCCAATGGCTGTTCCCTATGGGAAACAGTAGCAACTGATAAACACATGGCTACCAACATTTCTTCCCTGATAACTCACTCTCGATATCTTGCATTTAACAATTATCTGTTCTAAATCAACATATCTACTAGTTACCTTCGGTGATTGTTCAGGGACAAATTATCTGTAATATGTAGATTTTTTGTTTACAATAGGATAAATTACTTGAATTTCACAAACCAAGAGTTCTTCACTGCTAAATTATGAAAGTGTATAAATACATTGTACAGTTTCAAGATTCTTTGTCTAAATACAGATTGGAAGTACTAAACAATCTTACTTTTCTCATTTTGCACTCACTGGCCGACTGGCCATTATATTGGACCAAAAGAAAACTCTCTTCATTAGTTGAAAATGCTGTCAGTGACAGTGAAATATTCTAATGTTTTGTGTATATAGTGTAAAGTGTTGTGTATCCTGTGCCAGTTTGGACCCTTTCCCATTCAGGTAAGTCTGCTATCCTCACAAACAATTCTGAACCCCTAGCCCTTGTGCTCTATGTTACATTGTTACTCTTTTATTTGTGCTTATAATGTTAGTAAATAAAAAAAAAAAACAGGTATAAGCTTTTTTTATTCTGTGGTGTGGATAAAAATTGTATACTCTAAATTGCTATAAATAAAAATCTGTGACTTTTTAGTGAATGCTCTTACTTCAGTGACAATATTTTAAAACAATGTTTAAGCAACTAACATTAGTAAACCCAAAACAAACAGCTAACAGTAACCAAACTACAGAAATGATCTCACTTCTTTCTACACCCATAATTTATGTTTGGGTTAAAAGACGTCCTTTGGCATCCCAAAGGTGATTATTGTACCCTTAGTTGACAATAATAATCATTACACAGTTAAACAATAATTAGTAAACTAGGATAACACTATTTGCATTAAAACTTTATATTGATGGATCTAAAAGAACTGATTGGGCATTTTCACCAGTACATACCCTATGTTACTTGCTGCAGCGTCAATAATCTCGTTGATCCAGTTGAGTGGGTTCTGAGTGTCTGGAGTGAGCGCCATGTATGCTCGCAAGTGGAAGGCCTTCTGTAGCTGAGCGCTCGTCACTTCCCACATTGTAGAGGTGGAGGTCATACTCTCAGTGACACTCACTGGCAACTCACTTACACAGGAGAAGTAGTCTGAGAGTACCTGCAGTATGACATACATTAGACCAGTGTTTCTGGAGTGAGCACCATGTACGCTCGCAAGTGGAAAGCCTTCTGGAGCTGAGCGCTCGTCACTTCCCACATTGTAGAGGTGGATGTCATGCTCTCAGTGACACTAACAAGCAACTCACTTACACAGGCGAAGTAGTCTGAGAGTACCTGCAGTACGACATACATTAGACCAGTGTTTCTGGTGTGAGCCATATCCTGCCAGACACAATGGATGTCAGAACTGGGTTGTAATACTGCTTGGTTTATCAAGCTCCAAGTAAGTGGTGGTTAACATAAATAAACATATCAAAACAAATAACAAAAACTACAAACATTTAGAAAGAAAATTACATTTTAAAATTTTAAAATGATTAAATAAATAGGCTGTTGAATTTATGGAAGGTGTAATAGCTTAACCGCACTTCAAGGACAATTATTTTACCACACAATCTAACATCTTTTGCTAAAATAAACTAAACTAAGTTATCTTAAATAACTGCAGCTGTAACCCAACATAAGGATGGGTGAGAGAGTCTAATACTAAGTATGTAAATGCATTTCTCTTACATAGAAAATCAACATTAAAAGTTCATCTTACTGGACTCTGAGGCTCGATAGCTTCCCACAGCAGTTTGACAACTTGATGAAGCATCGTTCTGTTTGCATCATGGATCTTCTCTTCCTTTAACGTAGTCTTGATGCTGCTGATCATTTTTGAAAAGTGGTCGTAATCTAAAAGATCAAAATTGCTCATGTTAAGCTTGATATTAGTAACTAAAAAAAATCTTGCATTCGCGTAATGAATTAGGTAATTTAAGATTTTAGGAATATTATTGACTGACTCAGGTCCAGCAATTCTAAAACACTTCTAGATGAACAAGAGACTTGATATTTGGCAGGGTTTTGACTGGAACCCAAGAAAGTCCCATGATAATTCCCAGCGAAAAAATGTCAACCCCCCCTCCTCCCAAAAAAGTTTTTTTTCACTCAATGTTATTCTAATAGGGAATAGCAATGTAAATTACTGACTTTCGTTTACAGGCCTAAACCTCTTTGGAACAAGCTGGAGACTTCAAATTGTACAAGAATGTTGTGCATTTGACCTAAACTTATTGGGAAAATTTCCAAAGACATTTAGAATTATACTAAAATAAATATACGAGTAGTTAATTAAATAAAGTTTCAAACTATATTCAGTGTAGCCTACCTTTTTCCTTTAACGCTGAAAATAGAGTCCTCTCCAAGAAAGGTCGCAAGATGGTGGGAGGAATACCTTTGCATAGATCAGTCAGAGTCGAGTACAAGAACTCAATTTTATCTTTCTGAAATTAAAGTTTTAGCTTTAGGTTAAAGCTGAAGTTAAAGCTAAAGTCACATTAATTCAGGCTAGACCTAGGGGTTGCGGCAATATCACTTGGATAAAAATCCATTGGTGGCGGGATTTGAACCCAGGACCTTAGGGATCAAAGTCCTGCGCTTTACCACTAGACCAGCTAGCTCCCCACGTTTATCATTAGCTATAAATTACAAAAGTTATAAGTTTCAAAACAAATCAAATCTAAACAGCGAATTCCAACCACAAACAAAATCTTAAAATACAGGCTGTTATTCCAACAATTCTTGAAGATCAGAGGAGATTTAAGATGTTTGAATTTCACCCACAAACAAATACAAACATTTCTTACATTATTTCCACAATCGCTGATGTAAGCTTCGGTGGTTTTTCTAGCCAATGGAGAAATCTGGGACTGTTTAGAAGTGAGGCGGACAATATTCTTTGTCAACTCAGCATCCTCTAAACGCTCCAGTTGTTGAAGGAATGCCCATGATAAGGAGGGCAAAGGTTTGGGCGTTGGCTGTAGCAGAGCGACTAGACAGAGGTTGATCGTGTTAACGTCGTCTGCAGACGCATCTTTACATAATTGCTGCAAAGAGGTGGTTACGCCACGAACCACGCTTTGAGCTGGTAGATGTCCATAGCTCGTAGGTTCTTGTCTGTCTACCTGAAAATGAGAAGAATAAGAAATATTACAAGCTTGAACTGGTAATAAAAATTATTACATTTTAGCGAATTTCCCATATAGGGAATATTAGCGAATTTCCCATATAGGGAATAAGCTATTACCGTAGTACTCATGGTAAGACCTGGACCCGAGACCGATTTAATTTTTCATTTTGAGGTCCCTAGAGGCCAAAAACACCATCCGTTCAAATTCATATATATATATATATATATTTATATATATATTTATATATATATTTATATATATATTTATATATATATATATGTGTCCGTTAGCGCGATAACTCGAGCAAAAATGATCCAATTTTAATGAAATTTGGTACAAACGTGTAAACCTACGTTTATTCAAACGAGTTCGCGATCCAGCATAATCGGACCATGGGAACGGGGGTTTATGGGGGGTTTTATGGGGTAAAAATGGGTTTTTCCCATTTTTGAACCTAAAAACAATAAATTTTGCGATTTCTTTCTAAACCGTTTTGTAGAGCTTAAAAAAATAAATAATTTAGTATATTGAAGCGCTGTTGTATGCCTAACGGTCACGGAGAAAATTCAAAAATAGTGTAATTAAAAATTCCCATGTTATTCTTATGGAGAAAATGAAAATTGTTGTAGTTTACTTGTTTATGGGTATATATTGATAAAATTTGGCAAATTTATTTATTTCATCCTATACTATTGACGTATGGTCAAAAAACACTTTTTACCTTCCCCGTAGCAGCAAACCTAAGCACTCGTTAAATCTAATGTTATTTAAATAGGGAATAATATGTCTTATTTATGGAAATATTTTAGTAAAAATGTAATCAGACGAGTTGAAATTCGCTTAGTCTGCAGGTTTGCTGCGGCGGGGGTATTTATCAGTTAGAATAGGAAAACAATTTAGCTATTTTGTATATTTATTCAAGAGAAATGTATACATCTTTTCACCTATGGACTATAGTAAAGATTTTTTTAACAGATTGATTTCTGTGCCAATAGTGTGTTTTTTCAACACCAGTGACATTTTTGTATTAAGTTGTGTTATTCTAGTTTCTAGAAATTTAATTGTAGTAATTAATTGGGCAACAAAATAGTTAATTAATATAGTTTGTACAGTAATACTGTAATACAGGACACTAAATTCTTTAAAAAATTATAACTCACCCCCAAAAATTTTGTGAATTTTGTGAATTTTGTGAAATTTTGTTTTATGAGACAAAGTTACAAGGACAATAATGCTAAGAAAATGTTTGGGTGAATAAATAAATACCAAAACATCCAATGTAACATGTAAGTAAACCTTTTGAAATTCTACCCATTGAGTGAAATAATCTTACTCCTCTAAGTTTTATGAATCTATGATAAAAGCTGATGAAAAAAAAATTAAAGGTCAAAGATTTAAGAGTCGGCAGGGGTCAATAATTTTGCATTGCCGTTGAACATCAGATGCCAGGCGAAAAAGTAGTTGTCCAAGCGTCGATCAAAAACATGCGTTCACGTTGAAGCATATTAATCATGCACCGTAAGCTTTATTACAGAGCACAAAATTTTATATGATTCTTAAATATATTTTCCGTATGAATTGCTTTTTGGATTTTTTAAACTTTTGTTTTAGAGGTTGAAAAAATCACAGTTTAAGTCAACATATATTATGTAGTTTGACAAAATAATAAGTATTAAAACTAAAAAGTATATAGCAAATCACATCCGTGGTTTCAATAGCTTTAAAATTAGATGTTTTGTAACTTTTAATCTTAATAAACAATGCTGTAATATGCTTCAACCATTAATATTGCCGTTATGGGCAGAAATTCTAAGATGACCGGCGGTCCTGCCGACTCTTAAAACGTTTGTTTATAAATATAAGTAGAACCAAGATAAATTAAGACTGCAAGACAAATTTAGCTTTTAATAGGCATGATTTCACAATTGAATATTACTAACCAAAATCTTTTGATCATATACATTTGAAAAAATCCATTTTAAGGTTAGCTCTGTTCTTTACAACTGTCTAGACAGCATTGAAACATTATGTAAATTTAAAATTACATTAGGAAAATTCACTAACCAACCTGATACAATTTGGCACCTCTAAATGATGCGACTTCCATCTTTATCCATCCTGCCACGGCCTTACTGGCTGACTCTCTGCCAACAAAACTGAGGACTTGGACCCAGCACTCCCCTGGGACAACAAAGAATCAGGAACAGGAAACAAAGAACAACAAGAACATGAACAAAGAACAGGAATCATTCCCCTGGCATACATACACACAGGCTTCATCTGAGAACTGCAAGACACTGGCAAATGTATAACTACACCTAAGTAGAACATGGTGGAAGGTAAAAACACTAAAAACATAGGTTTGGTATTCCCGTTAAATGCTGACATCACCCAGATTGCAAACACCATTACACCATTTAGAAAAAATTTTAAAAACAATGACAATCAAATCAAAACAAATGTATACTTATATGGCAATCAGGTGATTTTTTTGGGTGAGACGAGAATAGCACACCTATGTTTTTTCCTTCCACCATGTAAGTAGACATTCAATTCATGTTTGAAAGTTGGAAACAAATAAATATTATTAGTTCATATCATGGTCAACTGTGAGGGAAATCTATTGTATAGCCAAAAAGTAGATATTCCATTTAAACGCAAAAGTTGCAACCAGATAAAAATAATTGTTTCACTAAACCACAACAAAGTGTGTTGATGTAAATTATGTTTGCTTTTGGGAATACAAACTTTTATATGGTGCCAAAAGTGAAATAGCAACACATTATGCATGATGTGATAAGAACCGTCCTTTACAAGACACTTAAAAAGTACCAATGGTGTTGACAAAACACAAACAAACAAATAAATATTGTACTCTAGCTTTTTTGGACCTATTTATCAATGATAAAAAAACTTTGAAACAATATTTAGGATTTCAAACATATCTAAATTTTTGTAAACAGCAAATAGAACTCGGGGTTCCTAATCTATTAAAAGGAAACTCTTGATCCAAGACCTGCACAAATCTAAAAAAATCACAGTACCTGGAACGTAATCAAGGACGTCCTCGGGTTTACGAGCAGCATCAGCTGGTGTCTTCACTAACTCAGGCGGAATTTTGACGCCTCGACGGAAACATTCTGGTAACATTTTCAAACTCATCAGGTCTGGCCGGAACTTGGATAAAGCGCTGTAAAATCGTAACAATCAATTTTATTTCTACATAAATTTAACAAGAAGTTAAAGGGACTGTGGCACAATAAGTTCACTAAAATATCCATATTATCAGAGGAAAATCTCAACTACTTATTCAAGATTGTTAACTGAGAACTCTATCTTACTGTTACCAGTTGCATACGCAATATAAATTAAATATAAAAAATATAAAAACATTCCCTAAATTCAAACTACTTAAACCTTGTATTTTGACGATTCCCCTGTCTACGAGGACAGTGGAGAAGACACCAATGGTAAAAGATAAATGTATGCTGTTCTAGGACTTTGGCCCTATTCAGCCTTGGATATGATAGGATCTTTGACTAGTGTTACAAACAGAATCTGTATATCACGGTGTATTGACTTTTTGCAGCTACTGGTGATTGTTAAGTTTGACGGTTATTGATTGTGATTGTGGGTAGGTTGTAGTCACTAAGGGTTTATCATAGTTGTGTGATTGTTCTGGATTGGGTTGTTTTGGCAGGCTGATGGGGTAGTCAATTATGATGAGGTTTTGACAGTTGGTCAAGTAAGGGTGGAAAAATTGCTGAAGCATTTGTAAGGTTTAGACGGTTGAGGTATTTTAGGTTGAGATAGTTGAAGAGTCCATAAATGGTGGTAGAAAATGAGAATGCGGCTCGAGGCATCAGCTGGTCTGGGGAGGGAGATGAATCGTTAGTCATAGAACATGACTTTCAAAGATTTCTTTAGTGTTAGCAAAACAGGAGTGCCGATGTAGACCTGTGGGGGTGCGTGCGTTTGAAGGGACTTGACCTGGTCTCCATCGGCACTCTCGTTTTGCTAACACTGTAAAGATATGGTTGTCGGTGTTGTCAAGAGAAGTAAATTTGCATCGTTTAGGATGAAACGGATATAGTAGTGGTTTGGCGAAGATAGAACTAAGCAAAGACAACAGCAGCTAGGTACACAATACCAAAGAAAAAACATACTCCCTCAGTAGATTTGCCATCCTTATGGATGTGCTGAAGACAATTTTATTGTTAGTTCTGTCTGGTGCAGTGTAGGGGTCGTGTTTTGTTTATAATTTGTTTCTTGTTATTTCAGTAATTTAAAACCTCGTTTAACCAAATAAAACGATCTAATCATAAACAATGACTTGTCCCTAGTTATATAACCAAAAAGTAAAGCACAAATCAAGAAATTAAAACTTAAATTAATATAAACAAAATCTCATCGACACTAGCGATCAGTGTCACCAACATGAACTAGACGAAAAACGAGCTTCAAAATTGACAATGGGATGAGAAATCTACTTGTGTTGGTTAGTGTATGACAATACTCACCAGAGAGCAGAGTCTACTACTTGAGTGTGTTTGTTGGTCGCCACTATGTTCCACAGCCATTTGAGTATCTGACATACTGTGTCGTCTGACTCTCCAGCAGTAGACTTCTGTACTGCAGCTACACTCACCAGCTCACATAGACTGTGGAGATAACGTCACAATTAAACAAGCCTACAACATACCAAACTAAACACCATAAGCACAGTTATCGCTAATATTTTTAAATATTTTTGATAACTTTAAATTTTAATACAGTAGAACTCCAATTATCTGAACTCCAATTAACCAAATCCCCGACTATCCAAATCGTTGAAGAAAGATTTAAAAAGAAAAACTTGAAACCACAGAAATAAGAATCGTTATTAAAGAAAGCAAAAGCTGTGATCGCAAAAAATCCAAAACCTCTCTCACGGTCATGTAGAAATCATTACCGTCTCCCACGGTCACAGAAAATTAATACCGCCGCCTTTTGCGATCCCGGCAAAAGCTTGAATTTTTTGATAGCGTAATCTTGGCAGTCACATTCTGCAATCGCAATAGTAAACGGTCAGCTCGACTCTGCATACAAAAAAAATACCCTAAATTTAAAAACTATCCGATCATCTGAATTTGTATTATCTGAATGTGGTACGGTCACATTTATTATCCAGCTACTTGGAGGTCACGGATTGTGGATATTTATAGGCATGCACTGTGGATGGGATACTCCCTGGTGTGGATTAACGTCCGCACTAGTGAGTACTACTACTATCCGCAGTACTATCCTGATAATTAGATCAATTCGTATATACCAAGGAAAAAATGTGGTTCGGATTCCACTATAAACTGTAGGTTCCTTAGTTGCCATTAGCTGTTTGGGCTATTAATTAACAGCTGTGTCTAAGGAATGTCGGCCTTAGTCACTAACAAGACTACAAGATCGCGCCACTCATCCTACACTCATCTCCATTCATACTTGGCTTAAAATACCTACATAGTATGGTCGCCATTTCATAAGAAAGTATAAAGTATAAAGGTCCAAATTGATTCGGATAATTAGAATTCGACTGTTATTTCAAAATTCATAGTCCTTAACTTGTTCCACAACATCAAGCAGAAAAATTCAATAATAATCTTTAATGCTGTAATCTCTTTAATAAACAATAAATAGAGGAAACTTCCAGACAACAAGAACTTCTTACAAATTCAACAAACACATAGAATAACACACCAAGCATAGGTAGAATTTTGGTCTCAACGTGTCTCTACGTGCAACACCGCCTTACCTGCAGAGCACCAACGGTCGCTTGTCTTTGGAGAACCTCGGAGACAAGCTGCGCCAGATGGTGAGAATGTCTACTACGTCTTGACGACACAACGGGATGAGAGCGTCGAGTGCGAGCGCCGAAGCAGCTGCATCTCTTGGCGCACTGCACCGGTTAAGCAGATCTGACACTTTCGCTACCAACTCCTTCCCATGCATCTCCGGCCTGCAAAACAACGTTGCAAGTGACTTGGAGTTCTATTTTGCATTGTTGAAATTGGCGTGAATACGTTATTTGAATATAGAAATAACTAGACATACAATTCCTGTACAAGATTGTGGTAGATTTTAGAATAAAAATGGATAAAGTTGAGTAAGAAACTCAACAGAATGTGCTGATTTTACGGTTTAAGGGTCCAAACCCTTCATAACAATTTTTATTTATGATAAAATCAGGCTTAACAATTAGAAACTGAAGTATAAAGTTGTTTAAAAGATTAGCAAAGTGCTCGTATTTTTTAAATCCAGGTGAAAAAACCTGGATCAGAAAGATCTTGGGTTTAAACTTTACATTTTGTGTAAATTACTGCTGTGTTTAAGTTTCCTGGCTTTAAACGCTCAAGTAAACTTTTCCGAAGGCAACGATCTGTAGAGTGGCTGGTTTGTTAACCAGTTTTATCAATGTAAAACTATTTTTGAATAGGCCTACCTTAAGAACACAAAACAAAACTACAAAACGCCGTTCCCACTCAGCTTTGTCAAAAATCTATTGGTAAAGCGACCCATATTTTTCCATGAAAATGGTTAGCGTCTTCGTACTGGAAAATTTACGAAAACACCAACGTTTGCACATAAAATAATCCAATACAACACACCAATAATGAGTTGATTATAGAAAAATTTCAAATCTTTCGGGTCCAACTCTGACAATTCGAAACCACATACTTAGCTTGGCAGATGACCTTGCAGATGTTTGCTTGTAGCATGTGGGAAACACAGGGGTCGTCCTGGCAAGACACGTCTTGGTTGAGAATGTTCATAAGTTGGGGGAAACATCGCTCTTGGTTCTCCCACAGTTGGCAATACAGGTCTACAGCCAGTAGTGAATTCAGCTGGTTCACTCGTCTGATGGCTTCTATAGTTGACACTACACCCATCACGTTGTTCTGGAAACAGGATGATGTGATTGGATTTGTATTCTATTAGACATTCTAAGTGAACTGCTGCCACTTGATAACTTAAATGATTTGAGTTTGAATCAATGATCCTCATATATAAGCGTTGAAATGAGACCTGAATCCTAAAAATCGATTAAGTACGTCGTCTGAAAAAGGGATTTTACAGAGAAAAACCTTTTTGTACAAAATATATTGATGAATTTCAACGAATGGTGTTTCTCTGGGAACAAGATCCACTTGTAGTGTATAAATAAATCAAAAATAAAATAAATCTTCTACTTTATGAAAAAAATAAATTAACCCTAGGTGTCTCACCTTGTCTACGGCTGTACGAGGGAGAGATCTGAGTAAAGCTAGATTGATCTCTGGATGCTTCTCTCTAGGAAGATGAAATAACAGCAATGTGAGAGTGTGAGAAGAGGCTATTGGTGCTTGAGACTCAACTACTGCTGGCAATGCTGCCAACCTAACCTGAAACAATACAATAACATCAATGTGAGAGTGTGAGAGGAGGCTATTGGTGCTTGAAACTCAACTACAGCTGGCAATGCTGCCAACCTAACCTGTAACAATACAATAACAGCAATGTGAGAGTGTGAGAGGAGGCTATTGGTGCTTGAGACTCAACTACTGCTGGCAATGCTGCCAACCTAACCTGAAACAATACAATAACAGCAATGTGAGAGTGTGAGAAGAGGCTATTGGGGCTTGAGACTCAACTACAGCTGGCAATGCTGCCAACCTAACCTGTAACAATACAATAACAGCAATGTGAGAGTGTGAGAGGAGGCTATTGGTGCTTGAAATTCAACTACAGCTGGCAATGCTGCCAACCTAACCTGAAACAATACAATAACGGCAATGTGAGAGTGTGAAAGAAGGCTATTGGTACTTGAGACTCAACTACAGCTGGCAATGCTGCCAACCTAACCTGAAACAATACAATAACGGCAATGTGAGAGTGTTCTCTCACAATTTAAGAGAACCTCATTTATCAATTTTCTTTGTGTAAAAAACTGTACACTTCTCCCCCACAGCATATATTTACGATTAAAAACTTTACATGTAGACAATATTTAAGAGGCTATGTCTGATATGATCAGCTGACAGTTCACTTGACAGCTGATACAACACTCACCTCAGTGGAAGGATGAGAGATGAGGAGAGCACTGACATACAGATGTGTCTGATCCAGCTCAATAGTGGAGTTGCACCTCAGCCAATCTAATGTAGCTGTTTTGTCCGTCCTTAGGATTTCACTGAGTCTGTAGGAATAAGCAATGTGTTTGATTACGATAGCAACAGTTAGTTACACACAACAATTATATACCCCCACTAAACCCCATCCGAATTATCAAATTATCCAGATTATCGAAATTACCTATAAAAAATCCAGCATGCACCATTTGAGTAAAAACTATTTTAAAAATTGAAATGTTTTATTATAGGTACAGTAAATACTGTTAATACTGTTCTATGAAATGGGGACCATACAAAGTAGGTATTTTAAGCCAAGTATGAATTCAATTGAGATGAGTGTAGGATGAGTGGCGCAATCTTATAGTCTTGTTAGTGACTAAGGCCGACATTCCTTAGACACAGCTGTTAATTAATAGCCCATACAGCTAATGGCAACTAAGGGACCTACAGTTATAGTGGAATCCGAACCACATTTTTGCCTTAGTAATTACGAATTAGTCTAATTATCAGGATAGTACTGCGGATAGTCGTAGTACTCACTAGTGCGGACGTTAACCCACACCAGGGAGTACCCCATCCACATTGCATGCCTATAAATATATCTACAATTCGTTAGGTGGGATCAATCATAGACAAATAGAATAATTATGCTGTAGACCGTCAGCTGTGCTGTGGTTAAAAGAAGTTTTGGCATCCACCACTAGGGTTTGCCGTGTAGTTACGGCGCACACCGCTGCAGCGTCTGCTGGTCGCATACGGCTCCTGCACTCCCCGCTTGCTGCGGTGTGCTCCGTAACTACACGGCAAACCCTAGCGGTGGACGCCGGAACCTTCCTTTGACAGTCTATATTTATTCTATTTGTCTATGGATCAATTTAAAACATTTTGTTACGTTCAATTACTGTATCATATTTCACTTATAGCAACATGTGTACAATGTGCAGTAAAACCCATCATACATAACATATTTGACATATCTGACACTACATATTCTCCCATCGCCCACTCTAAAGTAAAGAGATTAGTGGATGGGCAGACAGTACGAAATTTTATTTCTTGCTAGAGACAAATCTAGATTATTGACGATCGGGATTTTTTATGTCTGAATTATCAACGATCAACTGTACTCTTCTTTTCTTCTACTGTACTCTTCTTTTCTAACGCCTTGTTTACCTGTACAAGAAGGATCAACCGGTAAAAACTTTTACCCTGAGAGTCACTAGTTGCACCCTAATGACAACCTTTCTCTCAACTTTTTCTTCTCTCCAAAATGGCTCCGTCTCAGACAAAGTGCAAAGAGGCACTACTAGAGAAGCAAAATATTTTATCCGCACCTCATCTTATCAAAATTATCTTCCTTGGGAACGTTATGAATGGCTCGACTTCCAACAGAGACTTAGTGTTGGTAATGATCCGTTTGAAATGAAATGAAAATCGTCTTTATTCTTGAGCGTTTTTCATATTACAACATAAGCCTATGTTTTTCAAAACAACTCACGTCAACATAAATCTACTGGTAACTGTATCTACTGGTACCGTTTGCTCCATTGCTGCCAGCTTCTGCATGAACAATGTGCTATTGAACAATCGCTCACATGATTTCTTTGTTCTAATTTTAGGGATGAATTAATTTTTCTATACACTCTAGGGTAGGTACTGAAATCACTTTTTATGGAATTTCAGCAAAGTTTTCAAAAGTTGTATTAAAAATACAACAATGGGACTAGAAAATTATCCATACAATTTGTGAGGAATAAAATACCAAACAAGTTTAATTCGATTTCTTGAAAGAACATTAATGGATGCTGCGTAATATTTTAGGAGCGGAAATGGGAAAGGAATTTTTATCCACATCACTAGTGAAGATAGACCAATGATGTTGTGAGGCATCAAAAGTAAATAACCTCGCAATATGCAGCGCCTGGGTGAGTCTGGGATCGGCAGAGATGAACGCAGACACAGCAGGGTTGCCAATTAAGGTGGCGGTGGTGGAGGGAGACGTGTTGGTACCACTGGCGTGACTCACTATCAGGGTAGCACTGTGTAGTGCCTTGTGGAGGTGGCTGGGGTTGCTGGCCAACCACGGCATCAATGCACTAACGCACATCCACACACAATCAAGCGAGCTTTGGTTTTGGTGCAGAATCTCAACTACTGTAAACAAATCAATTGAAACTCACATTAGCGAAAAGTACAGTGACAAGTGAATAACAGTTTTGAACTCAACCTAACATTTCTCTTCAACCTGCTCTCTGAGAATGTCCTGTATTAGGACGAAGTAACAGTGTTTTTTTTTTACTTTTTTTGTGCTTATTAGCCACTAGATTCTAATTTTTTCAGGTGAGCTTACTGATCTCTATTACTTTGCCAAAAAAAGAGAGAACAAGTCACACATTTAACTATGTTTAAATTGACTGCAAAATATGATACAGCTGGTCCATATGGATGGAATGTCTAAAGTTCCAGACAGCCTATGCTCAACCAAAGGGTTGGGTTCGTGTTCTATTCCATGTATTGTTTGCTTGTGCGAAGGCTGATCCTTTATTATAGGCCAACCACTTTAAAAAGAACCTGTGCAGAACCACGGCTGTCTCGCGCGTTGTAGGGGTGATGGGGGGGAAGGGCCTGGAGCGGTGGTGGTGATAAGTCGTTGGCGAAGGGTGAGGGGTCTTTTCCCAACACTCTGACTCTCCTACATGCGCGACTCAAACAGGTGCATGGGTTTTTTCTAAGTGGTAGGACTATAGTGTTGCTTGACTGAGCTCACACTTAAGGATCTGGAAGCCCAGTAACGATAAGTAATTTTGTAATAATGTAATTTTGTGGTTTATCGAAAATCCCTGTTGAACACTTATGCCAGAAAAAAAATTACAGAAAAAAAACTTTTTATCACTATTGGGCTCCCTGGTCCTTTTTAGTGTGAACTCATTTGAGCGGCAGTAAGGATTGGCCAAAATACCCGTGCACAATAACTGTCTTAGGACACAGACCCAACCTTTTGGTTAACCATAGCCTGTCCTGAACTATAGTCTACTTCAGTATCAACAAGTCACACATTCAACTCACTAAACACAAGCAAGTGTTCCAAGTAAGGTGCTGGACAGGTAGGAATGGAGTCAGCCAGTAGTGCCAACAACGTAGAGTGAGTGTTGACAGCTGTTTGAGCCAGTGTTGCCAACAGTCGCAAGGCAGGCTGAGGACAGACTGCGGCCTGTAGTAGTCTGGGTACCAGTCCTGCCAACGCGAGGCAGCATAGTGACACATGCAGTCCGTGTTTACTGTTGAGAGCTGACTCACTCAGTAGTGACACAATCTCTACTGCTTCCAACACTTTGGCGTTGTTCCAGCACTGTCAAGTAATACATTTGATTAGTTTTTTTTAAGACTTCAGAAGGATCAGGAGGCATGTTCATGTAAGAAGAATAAAGATGTAAGATACTTAAAATATGGAGAGGTTGAACGGAAGGGAGATGCCCACATGGACGAAGAAATCAAGGTGGAATATCCAAGGATGAAGGATGAAGCAACTTGGAGAAGTTGACGAGTCAGAACAACAGAGTCACTAAAAGTAACTTGTCAGGAAGGCCTGACATTTACCTGAGATTTAGGAGCCACAGGAGTAAACTAAGTTAGTATAATATCGCGTAAAGTTGTACTTTCTCATGCTAAGGATAAAATATGAAGCACAAGGGCCTAACTATTTTGGGTTTTAGTTATGATAGCCGGTTTACTTACCTAAATGGGAATGAGTTTACCTGGATCAAGAAACAAAAAAAGTTTAAACAACCCACTAACATAAGAATATTACACTGACCCTAGCAGTATTTTCAGTTTAGTTGTATTTAGTTTGTCCTGAAGATATCGATCTTCCCAACCCAAACCTTCATTGGTCAGAAATGCTGTCAGTGACTGTGAAATGTTCTACAGTGACTGTGAAATGTTCTAAAGTGACTATGAAATGTTCTACAGTGACTGTGAAATGTTCTAAAGTGACTATGAAATGTTCTACAGTGACTGTGAAATGTTCTACAGTGACTGTGAAATGTTCTACAGTGACTGTGAAATATTCTACAGTGACTGTGAAATGTTCTACAGTGACTGTGAAATGTTCTACGGTGACTGTGAAATGTTCTACAGTGACTGTGAAATGTTCTACGGTGACTGTGAAATGTTCTACAGTGACTGTGAAATGTTCTACAGTGACTGTCAAATTTTCTAACTTTTGTTTATTGTGTTAAATTTTGTTGTTATTCAATCAACCACAGTGGATTCAATCCCATTCAGTTAAACCTGATACCCTGACAAAATCCTTACAAACTTTTATCGATCAAATTAATTGCACACATTTGATTTTATTTGTAAAATAAAGTTGACGAAATAACATTTTTAATAGAAAACGTTGTAACCTACTAACAAACTCGACTGTTGGTCATTGTAACCCTTACCGCCATTTTGAACAATCAGAGGGCGGAGAACGTTGTTATTGGGATTTACCACGTGAGATGTTTCCCAATAGCTGCTGCACTCTATCGGCAAAACTGGGAACTACCAAGACCAGTCAATGCACTGTGTATTAAAAAGGCGAGTATAGTCGTCCATAGCGTTTTGAGCAAAGGGAATTTTGGCGAGTATATGGGTATTTTACAGAAAATAGGCGAGTCTACGAAGATTTCATGATCGAAAAATCACACTTTCACCGCGATTGCGGAGGACAATTATCATTTTCCGTGACTACAGGAGACGAAGATGATGTCTACAAGACCGAGGAAGATATTCTAGATTTTGCTGCAGTCGCAAAAATAAATGGAATTTTTTCCCGTAACCCTGGGAGACGATGATAATTACTACACAATTAATTGCGGGATACATATAATTCACATTTTGCTGCGATCACGGAAGACGATGATGGCGTTTCTGTGACTGCGGAGAGGTTTAGGATTTTGCCGAAATCACAGTTTCTGCCTTCTCTAATCACGATTCGTATTACTGTGATTTAAAGTTTTTTTAAATTATTTCTGTAAGCGATTGTGATAATTAGGGATTCAAATAGTTAGAGTTTGGATAGTTGGAGCTCTACTGTACTTGTATTCTACCGAGGATATAATTTTTTTACCTAAGATTGGTGATATTCGTCCATGCATAAAATCCATATCCACCAACCACATGCACAAGCTTACCAGGCAAGAAGCCAGAGCTTCAATGAGAAATTCCCCATCAGAGTAGTGGTTAATGATGACTTTGAACACCTTCAGTCTGCTGGACTCTGTTAAGTCCGTTGCCTCCCGCAAGACGTATACAAGAACTGGCTTGACAAGCTCTAGGCTTTGACTTTGAACCCTGCACAGATGAAGAGCAGTAATACAACAAAAATTTCATTATGTTAACATGTAGGCCTACATTTTTATGTTTTAAGTATCCTTCGTAATATATCTGTAAAAAAAGTTCTAAGAACCTCATGGGTGTTTTCTATTGGTTTATAATGATTCAAATTTGCACTCAATACATTTCATTTCATATAACTTTATTCATTAAAGTGCAATATATAGATACAGGAATGGCGTCAAGAGTAATTTAATAAAACTAACTAACTAAAATACTCATCATTATCATGCATGGCATAACAACATACCATCAATATTAATAGCTTTTCAGATCAAATAAATTAAAACAAGCAGTGCAATATGAAAGTTTATACATGAAAATATCAAAATTAAAAATAGGCCTATAGATAAAATTATTTTAAAACCAAAAGTTTCAATTGATATGAAACAGAGCAATTAATAACTTACAGAACTAAAACTCTTCAAAGGAGTACATAGCCTTGTTGATAAGAAACTTTTTCAATTTTGATTTAAATTTATTTTTGGAAGTTTCTAATTTGATTTCTTTAGGAAGTTTATTATAAAATTTGGAACCGGCATATTTAGGTGTCTTCGTAAAAAGTTGCAGAGTATGTGAGCTTGTGGCCAGGTTTTCTCGATTTCTAGTGAAGTAATTGTGATAGTCTCCAATAAGTTGTAATTCATTAAATCTGTCTTTTACTGATAATACTGTTTCATAGACATACATTCCATAAACAGTCATAATATTCTCAGTTTCTGCGTAATACTGCGTTTTAAATTGCACAAAATTCTAATAGCTTTCTTTTGCTTTTTTAAAATTGATTTTAATTTTTTCTTTTTTGCTGCACCATAAAGTGAAACTCCAAATGATATGATTGAATGTATGTACGAAAAATATATAATTTTTAAAGTTTCCTTTTCACATAGGGGTTTTAATCTTGTTAGCGAATAAGGCCAGAAGAAATTTTAGAAAGTAACTGATCAATATGATGATTCCACTTCAAATGTTCATCAATTTCTAATCCCAAGAATTTGATGTGGTCTTTATTTTGAATTATGTTGTTATTAACTACAATTTTTGGCAGATTTTGCGGTTTAGTTTTTCCTGCTTGGAAACACATAAAATTAGTTTTATCTGTATTCAAACCCAAATTATTCGAATTAAAAAAACTGTTAAGTAATAATATATCAGAATTGGCCTTGGCTTCAAGTTCAGCATAGGTTCAGCATACATGTAAGTTATATTGCTATCACACAAATGGAGTATCCCAAGTAGCAACACAATATTGTTAAAATGTTGAAATAATGTTGCTTAACATTGTCAACAATATTGTTCTGAGAATATTGTTTTAATGTTGAAGCAAGATTTTCCCAACATTGATCAACGTTTTATGAAAATATTGTTTGATAATATTGATTAATGTTGAAAAATTATTATTTCAACATTAACACATTATTTTCCCAACATTGATCAACATTTATTGAAAACATTGTTGTCAATATTGAATAATGTTGAAATAATTTTTATTTCAACATTGAAACAACATTAATAAGATTAAAAACTGTTTATGGACTCAGCTCATCCTGAAAATCAAAATAAATATAAAATAGGCTTTTATTAAGTAATAAAGGGAAAGATGTTGATGCTAAAAACAAAATACTAAAATGAAAATTCTTCCCAAACGGGTAGAAACAAAAATATCTTCAATTTAAATTAGAACTAGTTTCTTGTGCGCGCCATTAAAACGCGCGCGGATGGATCTTTAGCTAGCATCTAGCTAGCATGGTAGCATCCATCTTCCTCTTCCATCATCGGCACTCGGCAGCTCCAGAGCATCTTTCATTTCAATCAATCATCTCTAGTCCTAGTCTCAATCTCTTAATTTTTATTTCACTTACTTCACACCATGTTGCAATGATTGTATTTTTCCCTTTGCTTTGAGATTCTGATGTATAATAATACAATTATTTACGGCTGAATACAGTTTTTTAATGGTGGTCAACTTGAGATACCAGCTTTGCTTTAAGGTAAGTGCATCTTGTTATCAAGTTAAGTTTTGCATTCATAGTTACATACCAAAGTAGGCTAGGCTTGCACTCTAGTCGTAACTTAATATAGCCAAGCCTAATTTATTAAAATCTTTTAACCTATAAATGCAGTACCAACTGCTAAGATTGATTGTTAACACACAAATAAAATATGTAAGTGTAATCGTATGCAAGGCTATGTAGGCTAAATAAGTTAGGCCTATAAGGCTAATATTTATAAGCAAACAAAAAAACTCATTTGAATGCTGAAAGAAAAAGTAAAACCTAGCCTAATCATTGAGATCATTGTGAATGCATTTGCCCAGAAAATTGAAGTTATACTAGGCCTACTTAAGTTAATCATCTCATCTTTTTTACCTAACCTTAATTTAGACGTAAATGCATTTTCCTGTTTTGCCATTGCAGTTTAACCTTTGACATAGCCTAGGATGTCAATATTATTTTATCTAAACTTAACATACCAAAGCCAATTTACAACTTCATAGTAGGCTACAATTTAATTATCCTATGAATTGGTCAATAATTTGTAAATTTAACCCTCCGAGTGTCCATTGTTTTGGCCTTAATGTCTGCCTATTCTTTGCTCATTTGCAAGGTTTTATTAAAACGGATCTGAGAAGCTTGAAAACAATGTTAATTATACTGTTCTATATACCATTTTGTTTGGAAAATCATGGGCTTCAATATTATACATAAAACATATGGAACATTTGTTTCAAAAAATTTTTTTAGGTAAAAAAAAATATTTTGGAAAATTTTCAAAAAAAAATAAGTTTGCGCTCAATGAAATTGTATAAATTATAGGGCTATAAATATTTGAAAATAGCCACTTTGTTCTAAATTTTATGAGGATTACAAATATATAATAATATAAGGAAGTAGATTTGCAAATAAATAAGTTATGGGCAAAAAACAGATTTCAGTACATAGCGTTTAGCTAAGAATGCATAGCCTAACCATAGCTAGGAATCTGGCTGATAATTTAAATAAATATCACTAGGTACCTACTTCTTCAGGATCATCAACCAACCCTTCAAAATCACTTAAATCTTCTTAGAATGCACCACGTATATCACTACTTTGATTTTTAACACTAAAACAATGATAAACGTAATAACTTAAAACACATCAGTCATTGGTCCGAGGTTAAGCAAGCTGTTTACAAATACGCATGTCAGCTGTCTGCTACAATATTTTCGGAACTAAAATGAATAGCGCTTAGAGAAAGACCTCCGGAGAAAGCTCTGAATTTGTAAAATAAAACGATACCTAACTCGATCCAGTTCAATCCGATTTCGTCAGTCATAGAGCCTTCGCCGTAAACAGTGTTTGTGAGTCGCTGCAGCGACAAATGACACTCGGAGGGTTAAAGTAGGCCTAGGCCTAACTTACATTAAGTTACCGTTGGCTTTTTTATAAGCGGAATAACTTAATAAGTTATTTAATCCCAAGAATAATTTTAATGCTAGGGCCTGCATTGATCGATTTTACTACACTAATTTAGCTAATTTCGACCTCTAAAGTTAAGTTAGCTTAACCTACCATTACAACTACTTACAGTAGCCTTAACAGTAAAAAGTTAAGCTTATGTATACTAAAATTATTTTACTTAAAACTGAAAGATCAGTTGTTAACATTACCGTATTACTTTAGTTGGGTATCTGTGTTATTTTAGTTCATAGGTACCGGTACCTAACTAATTTAGCCTTAAAACTTATCTAATTCGTGGGTAGCAGGCCTAACTTGTTCTGTACCGGTCAAGGTTGCTGTACTTTAACTTATAGGCTATTCTTATTTGTTTGTTATGACTTAACTTATGTAGTCACACTGCTTATGATTAAGTTGTGGCAGTAATTTAAGCTTAACTGGAACGGTAACCAACCTGTACATTTTTGGGTACTTGAGTATTAAACGGAGGCCACATTTTGTCAGCGCGCTGCGGCGGTTATGTTAGGTTGGGTTATCATAATAGAAAGTATAACTCGTCTGGTATCGTTCGATTCATAACGAAGCGAGGAAAGTCCTACACACATGATATTTACGATAACCCAACCTAACATAACCGCCGCAGCGCGCTGACAAAATGTGGCCTCCGTTTAATACTCAAGTACCCATTTTTGCTTGTCTCTTGCATACAAAAAGCACTTAAACACACATTCTTCACAGGCACGAGGCAGAATAACAATACGTTATTTAAAACCTAAAATCACTTTTATGCTAGGGCCTAAATTGATTTTACGATAGGCTCTACCTTAAGTTAAGTTACTACGTTAATTTCAACCACTAACTTACCATTACAACTACAGTAGCCTAATAGTTATAAGTTAGACTAAAAAGATATTTTAAACTAAAATATCAGTCGTTAACATCATCACTTTACATAAGTGTAGTTGGGTTGTGTTATTTTAGTTAATAGGTACCATTAAATTACTCTTTAATATTATAATAGCCTACCGCATTGTTTATGTTGAGTTTTTGTTTTCGTTAACCAAAACTAAGATCGAAAAATCATCAATAATAATGAATGTTCTCTCTAACAGGAAAGTACCCCTAACTAACTTACATTAATTTGTTGGTAGGCCTAACTTGTTCTGTTCCGATCAAGGTTTGCTGACTTTATATAGGCTATACTTATTTGTTTGTTTTAACTTAGTCACACTGCTTTTGAATATGGCGCAGTAATTAAAGCTTAATTCAAACAGTAATCAACCTGTACATTTTTGCAGGTGTCTTAAGTTACATAAATACAAAAATCCCTTAACTTAAACACTCTTATTCTTCACAGGCTCGCAGGCACGTATAAAACCACGGGGCACGAGGTCAAAATAAAATCAGTAGACTCTACACAAGACTGACCAAGTTTCTAACATCCTTTGAAGCTACAGGTAATTGACCTTTTCAATTGATTTCCTCTGTCAGCTCAGCATGTTAGCCTAGATAGTTTTAAGAATGTGATGTATGCATGGTTGATTGTATTGTAAGGCCCTTTTACAGACTTAAAGATTTTTCAAAGCGGACTTTAGTTATATTAATCTTGCATGATGTTTTTCTAAAATATAGCTATCAGTACTCTTATTTGGTTTTTAGTTTTCATGACAGTATCAATTGCATGTAATTGTCTAAACATTAATAATTGCTTTATATCATATTGTATGGCTAGGCCTATCGTTTGACTAGATTAATCAAATCACAAAACATGTATTTATAATCATAGGGAGTGTTGTGTCTGATGAGGCTACGTTGTAGGTAATCTCAGCCAAGATCGATTAGTAAAGTAGGCTAACCAGATGGTAAAAACTAGGTAGGCTATCATAAAAGGTGAGCACTTTTTCGTCTAAAAACGCCGTGTGATTTCGCAAACTGTCATAACCTAACCTAACTAACCAAACATGCTGTTAATGAAAAAATCAAATGAAGGTTTACTATCAAAAAAATTGTTCTGTTCATAAAATAAAATTATAACTTAAATGCCTCAAATTCTAAAAAAAGATGTACAGTTAAGAAGTAATCACATTCTAAGCAAAATCTTTGACAAAATGTTAGTGTCACCGGTGGGATTCGATCTGATAAGTATATTTGATTATGAGCCGAACACTATCCACTTCACCTCGAACACCGATGGCAGCACTTCGTACCGTCGCGGTACGGTAACAGTGTTTATTATATGTATTCATTCAACCATTAATCGATTGAATTGAGCCTATTTGGTCCGAAATAATATAAATACTTAGTATTTCGTTATTGAACCGATAGTACATGGCGGTTTTTGTACGAAAATTTGCTCGCCCTCTTTAAAAGATTAAACAAATTTGATCATTTCACTTAAAAAAAAAAAAATAAGTTAGATTCTGACACCTAATGTTTGAAGTACGGTAGCCTAAAAATATATTGACTACCGGTTTGAAAAATATATTGGTAGGCCTATATACGGTTTGATATAATGGCAAAAAATAGCTTTTGGTTTTGTTGTATGTTAAGGAAATCGTTCGACGAATGACTAATTTTACAACAGCCTACCGCATTGTTTATGTTGAGTTTTTGTTTTCATTAACTAAAAATAAGGCAATAAATAGCAATATTAAAATATTTCTAGATAATTTGAAGCTTGTATAAGAGTAAATAAATAAGCCTTTATACTCTCTTCTGACTCTATCTCTGCCTAACTAAATTTTTAAATACATGCCTTTCATACATAGGCTAATATAGGTTGATATATGTCTTGTATTATATTTGGCTATTAATACAAGTAGGCCCTATTCAACAATTTAGTCAATGGTAGCCTAATATGCAAAATTTTTTTGACAATGGAGAAAATAGTGGAAAAGGGAGTATTTAAATTACAGACCTTGCAAACCATTAACAATCTCCAAGGCTACGTTTAACGTTAAAATAGTTATTTTAAAGTGGGCCATGAGGCACAATTTTTATTTCAGCTGCGGTTTTCAATACGGACGAAATGAGAACATTCTAGTGGCTGTCATGGTCTGACGTCACTCTCTTCTCTTGAGAGAACACCATTAGCGTAACGATACGAAGTTCAACTATCGATGTTGTGTAGTGGATAGAGTACTCAAACGATGTCTAAGAGTTATCCAGTTTGAATCCCTCCGGTGACATTAACTTTTTGTTAAAGATTTTGCTTAGAATGTGACTAGCCTACTTCATTTTTTGTTAGAAATTGAGGCATTTATAATTTTATTTTATGAACAGAACAATTTTTTCAAGTAGGTAGTAAACCTTCATTAGATTTTTATCTTATATCTCTTTTTATATTATTAGCAAGTTTGGTTAGTTATGTTAGTTTATGACGGTTAGGTTTTATATTTTTTTTTTCATTTTTTTACTCTCATTTCGTTCACAATGAAACCGCAGTATTAGCTGAAATAAAAATTGTGCGGCCGTGAGAGCGTGGAACATAGATCAAACATGCCTGATGTACTTCATAAGCTCTATCCAACTCTCAACAACATGAAATAGCAGCTGGTCTTGTTCTATACTTTCAGATACTCCCAATTCCCATGCAAAATAAACTTGACACAAACACTTTTTTTTAGGAAAGGGAAGGATTCCGCTACAGTCGAAGAGAATCGGGCCTATGGAGATGTCAGCGAAGATATAAACACTTTTCAACAATCACTAGGCCTATACATTGAGCCTACAGTTATTAATTTTAAAATCTTGAAAGTGATTTACTTTTGTTTATAGATTTGATATATTATAAGAATATTTAGTTCGCTTGGTTTTTTGGTCTCTTTTGTGATTTGACCTTCTATAAAAAATGTATATTTTGGGCTTTGTGAAAGAATAAACAATATATTTTTAAATTGTGACGTTATTTTTTACCTTTTTCTTGAAATAAATATACATAACTTATGTCAACAATATTCCACAGAAACACTTTTTGCGGATTTAATGAAATAGCATAGCCTACTGTTATTCAAGAATAAAATAATATATTAATAATAGCTTTGTCAGTCAATAGAGTATTACCTAAAATGAGTTTTTTTTTGTTTTGACATTTTTGTTATGCATTTATGCAGGCCGAAGTATTTTGAATACTTAGATTGTTTAACAATTATTTTGTGAATTTTTAAAAATATTAGCTTAATATTGACAGAATAATACGGCCGATACAAAAATACTTTAACATTGTTGTAAAAACAATAGTCAAAATACTGTTAATGTTAACAAAATATTGTTAATTGATTATTTCTACATTTTTTGCAAAATTGTCTTAATATTGGCTTAATATTTCCATATAACATTGAAACAACGTTGAAAAATATTAAGACAACATTTTCAAGACAATGTATTTTGTTTCACGAAAACGTTAATATTGTTACCACATTGATCAATATTTGGGCAATATTGAATGAATGTTGTTTAAATGTTGAAAACAACATTGAAACAACATTGAAAAATATTAAGACAACATTGTCAAGACAATGTATTTTGTTTCACAAAAACGTTGTAACAATATTGTTACCACGTTGATCAATATTTGGGCAATATTGAATGAATGTTGTTTAAATGTTGAAAACAACATTGAAACAACGTTGAAAAATATTAAGACAACATTGTCAAGACAATGTATTTTGTTTCACGAAAACGTTGTAACAATATTGTTACCACGTTGATCAATATTGGGGCAATATTAAATTAATGTTGATTAAATGTTGACAACAACATTGAAACAACATTGTTATGCTACTTGGGATGGTTAATAAAAGTACTCTCACACTAACGAGTAGAATTAGTTGTAGTACCAGTACGTTAATGAGTAGAATTCAATCAAGTCCTGTAAATATTGCAAAGAGGAAGTGTTTGGCAATGTCGTGTGAGTAGGCTGGAAGTGTTAAACAATATCTTTTCTTGGTTGCCTACAGAAGGCTGTGGCTTTGACTAGGTAGGGGTACTTGATCAGGGGGTCAGTTTTGTGTGGAGTACTAGTGTGGTGTACTGAAGGACAGGGTCCTGCCGGGGAAGCTGGAGCCCAAGACCTTTGGCTTTGGGTCCAGGTAAGACCCAGGGTATTCAAAATTGGCGTTTGGAGTCTTTTTCCAAATTGGGGTTTCCATTACTGACACGGTTCCAGTCTACCTTTTTGTTTGTTATCAATCTTTGTATGTTTTGTGGGCTGATAAAAAAATTGGATTTTTTAACCGAGTGCTGAGTTTGATTCCTGAGCTACATCACCCAAAGTAACTGTACGCAGGCCTGAAGGAGCCTGAGGCTACCCACTGTTACAGTAATCATGCTAATGAGATTACAATGAGTCGGAGTCAAAGTACTATCAAGCTAAAAAATATTTTCAGTAATGTCGCGTTAGTGCAGTGGCGGATCCAGAGGGGGCGACCGCCCCCTCCCCTTGGGCATACGTATATACAGGGTGAATTTTAAATGAGTTCCCCCCCTACTTTTTTCTACATTTCTTAAGATATCAACTCCGGACCACGTCAGATCATTGTAGAGTAGTAAGTACTTCATTTTGACTGGGTATACATTTTTGGCCGCCATCTTGGATCCGCCATATTGGATACAAAGTTTTTTTTTCAAAAGTAAAGGTAGGGTTGTGACCCATTATTCCAAACTAGAATTTTACGCTGATTACAATGCCGCAAATAGTTTTTAAAAATCTTTATTCGTTCTAAAGTTATAAGGACTTTTTATAACTTTATTTTTAGCCCATTTTAACATTGTGCATTTACAAACTAAGACCATAATGTCAAAATAGTGCTAGATAAAGATAAGTATACACCACCATTCATTGTCGACCTATTTTTACTTGGTTATGACGGATGTATTTTTTTCGGCCGCCATCTTGGATCCGCCATTTTGAAATGTGACAAATTAATTTAAATATGAAGGTGGTGTTGTGACCCATCATTTTCAACTACTTTTTTATGCTGAACTCAATGCCGCAATCCGTTTTTGGTTATCAAGCTTTCTTGATGAAATATTAAAATTATCTTATTTAAAATTTCAATAATTCAAAAACAAAACATGCATATGAAAGACTGATTGCAGCATTGAATTCAGCATAAAAAAGTAGTTGAAAATGATGGGTCACAACACCACCTTCATATTTAAATTAATTTGTCACATTTCAAAATGGCGGATCCAAGATGGCGGCCGAAAAAAATACATCCGTCATAACCAAGTAAAAATAGGTCGACAATGAATGGTGGTGTATACTTATCTTTATCTAGCACTATTTTGACATTATGGTCTTAGTTTGTAAATGCACAATGTTAAAATGGGCTAAAAATAAAGTTATAAAAAGTCCTTATAACTTTAGAACGAATAAAGATTTTTAAAAACTATTTGCGGCATTGTAATCAGAGTAAAATTCTAGTTTGGAATAATGGGTCACAACCCTACCTTTACTTTTGAAAAAAAAACTTTGTATCCAATATGGCGGATCCAAGATGGCGGCCAAAAATGTATACCCAGTCAAAATGAAGTACTTACTACTCTACAATGATCTGACGTAGTCCAGAGTTGATATCTTAAGAAATGTAGAAAAAAGTAGGGGGGGAACTCATTTAAAATTCACCCTGTATATATATATATTTATTCATGTTGAAGCCTTCCGGAATTGGTAATCAATTATAATAGGTTACGTACCTAGACGTCCACAATTCCTTAGTCGGTGTCTGTTGACTATAGTTTCGACTACTACGTAGTCATTATCAAAAACAGAACGTTAAAATAATTACATTCGTTGAATGTCGTCAAATCTTGAATATATCAAACACACAAACAAACATAACACGAACACGGTAGACATTTAACATAATTGGCCGGCCGGCACACGTCACTGAACGTAACCTATTATAATTATATATATTTACTGCATGTAATTCGTAGTGCATACACATTGCGTAAAATAATTTGACACACTAACTTTGGACAAAGAAATGGTATAAAACTGCCATTTTGGAGACTTAGTTTACACAAATTTTTGGGGGGTACCCCCGAACCCCCCAGTCCCCCTGGTTCGCCCCCTCCTTGTGACTGTTCTAGATCCGCCACTGCGTTAGTGAGTAGAATTGTTTTGTACACTCACACTAATGAGTAGGGGTAGCCAAACTAATCTTATGCTGATGATTATAGATATTCCAAGCGTGCAGGGTGAGGTAAAGTATCACTAACTGTTTGTCAGGATGAGTGCAGATCACAGAGACGTTATTGAGCACCTCCGTCCAAGCTTGAGGTCTCCTCTTCAGCACAGCCACCAGAGGATGCAGAGGATTCTTGGTGTTGTAAGGACATGTATAGCTGGGCTCTGCAACCGCTCGGCAACGCAGCTCTAATATCAGCAACTCGGTCAGAGCGCTGCACACGCCTGTTACACTCCTGTAACGTTTAGATAAGAATTTATTTTAAAATGATATTAGCAGTCTACATACTTTCTCCCGATAGCCATTCAATAACCCTTATCATGGGTAAGCAGTGGGAATAAATATGATATTTTATGGGGAAAATCACAAAAGATGCAATAACTTTTTAACCATATTTTTTACGGTAATGGGAATTGTACCGTTTTGTTCGTAATTTAAAGGTCTATAACATACCCAATTTTAATCAAAATTGTTCAGGTTTTCAACCTGATTTTTAATTTTTTTATTGGAAAGCCTGATTAAAAATAAATATTTCAAAAAATTAAAAATACACCAGGAGACACTATGGGTTAGTAAACAGAAACACATACCAAATTTTATCAAAATTGGACCACAGTGGTGTGGTCTGTAGCTCTGTACACATCCACACGTACACATATACACACACACGGTCATCACTTCAAAAACCACTAATGTGGGTTCAAGAGACACAACTCTCTGATATATCCACCCAAAACTCAAACTTGAAAATTTTGACAAAAACAATACTTTCATCATACCAAGTATTGGGGCGGGAAAGTATTAATTGTTAAAGCCAATTTTGAGTTTTCTTATCAAACCTTAAAATAATAAGTGGTGACTGCAGATTGCTATGAAGTTTCTTCTAGTAGCTGGTCATTTTCTCTACACATTCTGTATCATATTTTGATAGTCGTACTATTATTTTACTATAGTGGTTTTGTGTTGGTTGGTACTATGTACATGTACAATCAAATGATGTTTCCGAATGAAGCAAGCTTATGGTTTTCCTAAGATGTCACATCACGCCGCCATTGTCCAGTCAGGCTATATAACCCAATCCTTGCCTCAGGCTACAGTCATGATCCTTCAAATACACCATACACCCAATGCGGTCTTCTAAGCAGTTTATTACCAAATGTTAACGTTTTTAGTAATCGCATCTCCTTCTCCAAATATTTTTCAGGTTCCAAAATGGTGAGTAAAGGTCATGCAGAGATTATAGGGCTTTGAAAGCAAAAACCATCCCTGATCTACACAATATTCAGGATATCTTTCACAAAACGTCCTCTACTTAAAGCCCTACCTCTGCCATTTTGTGTAAACGCAAGGGTCTGGGGCAACCGTGTTTCCGAATTGAAAACATTCGTAGAGTTGAAGTTAGGGTGACATTTTGAAAATGATTAAATTATCTAGAGTGTTGTGGTTTTAATATTTTTAATATCGTACCTTAAAACGCCTGAAAATCTTCTTTGAATGTAGACAAAAAACGGCAATTTTAAACTGCTTTAACTCATAATAGAATTGTTACTTCAAAATTCTAAAACCAGAGACGCATAGATTGTTCTTTGTTCTGTAAAACCCCACTCATTGTTTTTTACTAGCATGTATGGGTAGTTTACAAAGGCAGTTGCCGTGAATGTCTGCAAGCGCTTCTCGCGGCGTTGTTCAATGGCGCAACATAGCTACTGAAGCCTGAGATGAGATTTCCGAGTTGATGTCCTGCGGACCCTTCAGCTGGCCCTTGTGAATACAGAACTAAACTCAACATTTTCTTCAACTCTTCTATAAGGTTGATACATCCATTATAGTTCGGCCGCTTAGAAAACGACCTGCACGCTAACGCTAAACCAATACTGGAGGAGGTCGCTTTCTAAGCGGCCGAACTATAGGTGGGTTGTATAATGATAGGCCTATATATTTTCTAATAATAAAATTAATTTGATTTGGGGGTCCACCACAAAACTTACTTGACGGAGAACAATGAGGCAACCAATGCTGAGATGGTGTTTTCTAAAGGACTGACATAAGCCTTGACGAGGTAGACGAGCCCGTGGCAAGCCGTGACACTCATTAGCGGGTCCTCACTTCCACATAACTCTCGTAACTGCTTTAACTCCTCCAACTGTTAAACAACCAGTAACTTATCAGACGTAAGTATTGGAAACTATATGCAAAAGACTTCCTTCAAACCTGTTTAAGCTTTGTAAATATTGTGAAAATATGTATTTATAGATTTTAACATAAATGTACAGACTTTGACTATTGATACAACCATTGCATAAAGCGAGGACTGTTTATTGACAACAGCTGTTGATGTAAAGTCCATTTTGCAACCTCAGCTGTTTTCTTATGTTAATTTGATACTGTAGAGCAATAATTGTTAAGCCTCGTTCACACGGGGCGAGTTTACACTCTACTCGCCGGGGTGTAAGAAGCCGGCAATTTGGCGAGTGCGCTTGTATTCGTTCACACAGAGCTTGTCCATTTGCCAACTCGCCGACGTGTAGAAAGACGCCGGCGAGTGCGCTTGTAGTTGTTCACACGATGCTTTTTCCACTCGCTTAGTAGGTGGCTTGAACTAAATCCTCCGACATCTTTGAATAACATGCGCACAAGCACAAGCAACTGTGCAATGGGCTACTTTACACGCCTACTCGCTCAAAAGCTGGCAAGTTGGCGTGTAAAGTAGCGGCACCGTCAACTTTTTCCAGAGCTTTTTTACAAGCAGCTTTTGAGCGAGAACGTCGTTCACACTGAGCTATTTTACTAGCTGCGTGTAAGAAATCCGGCTTGTAGCTTGTAAACTCGCCCCGTGTGAACGGGGCTTTAGTTGAAAACTTGGACAACTCATAGTGAGGACTTTCTGTAATAGGAAATCACTCAAATGTATTCAAAAACTTAGTAATTTTAAATGGATGTGATTTACTTTTATTTGTTTTTGTTCCTTTGTGTGTACAGTTCAATTACTTTTTGGACGTATTATACTTCAAAGACTATTGTTGTACTGTAAGGACTACTAAACTAGAACAATATTTTATATCTGACCCACATATTATTCAAACGTTTAGAATTGGTTCTGGTGCTGTTACTTAGGATCGCTAAAATACTTATCTAATTAACCACTTACAGATATAAAATTTTGAACACAATCCTACTAATATTATAAATGAGAAAGTTTGGATGGATGTTTGTGACAAGTGAACGCGAAAAATACTGGTCGGATTGAGCTGAAATTTGGCATGATGATAGCTCACATTCCCGATTAACATATAGGCATATTCTTATTTCAAAAATCCTTTCGGGCTCCGCCCCAGTGGCTCTGGATTTTCCCATGTTAACCTTATGAGAAATGGAATTATTGAATCTTAACAGCTGTTTCAATTAAACAAGTTGGTTCTGTTCTATGATGTTCAATAGCATTAAAGTTACAAGGATTACCAACAGAGTGCAGCACTATTATTTCTTTTACATTTATGACAACAGCTAATTTGCAACCAAAAGGTGAGTGAGCGTAGCGAACGAACCTCAACCTGGAGGCGAGTTAGCGTAGCGAACGAGCTAACCTGAAGGCAAGTGAGCGCAGCGAACGAGCTTTAACCTAAAGGTGAGTGAGCGTAGCGAACGAGCTCCAACCTAAAGGTGAGTGAGCGTAGCGAACAAACTTCAACCAGGACGTGATTGAGCCATGCGAACGAGATAATCTTGAAAATTAAGAAGTTAAACGGGGCAAAGCCCGCGGGTTACAGCTAGTTTTTTCTAAATCCAATTCCATACAAAATTTTTGCAAGTAAAGATAATTTATTATGTTGTTAACATAACAATACAAATCAATAAGTCTAAATGGAAAGTCTTTTATGCCACCATGTAATTTCCTCATGAACGACATGCCAGTTAAACAATCCATTATCCTGTCATAATTATACAACAGGCTATAATTTAATATTTTTATAAATTGAAACACTGTGTGGTATTTTACACTGATCTGTTCTTCAGACATATCTTTCACATTATGTTCTGTCCTTGGTTTCTTCATCTTGCTTATTTCCTGGGAGTCAATCCCTATGCACGAATTTCATCTTTACGGATTAGTAAGGTTTGTCTTATCACCAATATAAGCTGTTGCTAAATATCTTAAGATACAAAAACTGCAGGATTTTGTAAGAGAATAAAGCCTTAGTTCTTTATAAATCCCACAATGGTATCTTTTACGATTTTATTGGTCAGTCAGGCACTTTTGTTGTTTAAAGTTATTTTTTTCATCTTGAGCACTGTTACACCTCATGAATTTTTAATTTAGTATAATCAACATATTAGTTGTAATCTCCAGTTTCTAACCTCTATTCTGAATCCCATCAAACTTTGTCTTAACAACAAATATTTGACTTATTTAGGTCCATCTATGACGTTTTATTTCTCATAGAGTACAGGTCCATTTTTTGTAACTTTATTAATCGAGATAATAATTTGATACTGTTTAATAATTTCCAGTTTTTTCAGATTTGTGGTTTGTTGGCTATATTATATGTAGTCACATATGGGACCAAAATCGTTTTCATCGTAGTAGAAAATAGCATAGGCAGTGCTGCTGTCTTCGCTATTGCCTACAGAACATTCATTACTTGTTTGTTTTCCACTCTTGGCCTAATAGAGAGTGCCTCTAACATTGACTTTTATGATGGAATACTGAACGAAATAGATTCCTCTTCTAAAACAAAGGTAATGTTGATTTTTGCTAACTGTACATGATTATATTTCAAGCTTACTTGATCAATCTACTAGCTCTAGACTAGAAAGTCTTAATACTATCACCACAAAAGGTGATACTGGAATTTTACCTCATCAACTAACTACTGGATATCCAATTCTTCCGATCCTCTCTTTCTCCGCTCTCTAATTTTTAATTTCTTTCCATAGTTTATCCTTCCACTGTTTCTTTGGGCATCCAGGTTCTATTTCATCCAGGGTTTCCATCCTTATTTATTTGATTATAGATTCATCTCCCCTTCCAATCACAAACCAAATTCAAAAGACTGCTTTTTGCTTCTGCAACCTTGTCTGGTGCTCTTTAACAGATTACTAAGAGCGAGTTCTCCAAGCTACTGAATATCAGCTGTGCTGAATTTTTTGGCACCAACTCTTGGCACACAAAGGTTAGGTACAGCCTTTTTTAGGATGCTGCCAATTTTGGCAGTGGCTGTACCCTGAAAAACCGGAGCACTGAATAAAGCACTCGCATATCATTCAACAATTCCAAAGGCATATAATAAATTCAGCAGCCAAATCTGGCAGGTAGGAATCCCGCATTTAGTCCCCTATTATACTTGATTATCCATTACTCTTCTTTCGGTCCAAATATATTCTTCAGAGTAGGTATTATGAAAGTCAAACACATTCAAATATTTAAAAAACTGTTTTACAAATTTTTCCAGGTCTTTGCATTGCAAGACATTTGGTGTGTGGTTTTGCTACTGGTCATATTACCGGAGCACATTACCGTCAATTGGAGCTTTGATCCGATCTACATGTTCACATACGTCCTCAAAGTCCTCATTCCGCTGGTGTCCATGATGCAGTTTTCTCTTTGTTGCTCAGCAGTACAAGCTGCATACTGCCAACTACAGAAGGACTTACTGCAAAGTGCACCAAGGATTTCATCCTTCGCTATAAGACGCATAAGGTTTGTATAAACCAGATCAGTTCAGATAAATTTAAAGACAGATAGAGTAGTTAGCAAAAGATCTCAACTAAAGATTTCTCATCATCGGGATGTTTTTGTTTAGCTCTCATATCTTTTACCTGGTAGGATTTTAAGTAAACGCAAGAAAAATATGTATCTTAAAAATAGTTTCAATAAGCTACTAAATTTCCAACACAGAGTGCGCCAGCTGGATATAACGGATCGTGTTCGGGACATCAGTTCCGCATTTGGCCTTCGTCATCTTCTGTACATCATGATGATACAGCTTGTGCTTTTGGAGAAGATCGACTCTCTAGTCAACGGGGTCGCTGCTAAGGTGTGTGGTGATGCGTGTGTCATGACTTTCATCAGTTTTTTCGGATACTTCCTCATCCTTTGGTACTTCTCGTATCAACCCTTCAAGGCGGCCAGTGAGGTAAATGCATATAAAAGACTGTACGATTTGGTGTTTTGAGTTTTCCTTATCAATCAATATTTACGATGTAGGCTACATCGAGGCTGCCTTGTTTATTAAACCGAAGCCTGCAAAGCAAACTAGAGGGAAAAAACTGTGTAAAATGGTTTAAATACCACATAAAAGTAATTATTGGTTGCTGTGGTCACCAAAGCAATCAAGGATTGCTCTATGCACGTTTTCAAATCATTATTATTACAAAACGACAACTCAGAGGCTAATGAATATTTAACAAATTAGTACTAGAGTACAGTAGCATTTAAAGATTGATTGAACAGTTTTGACAAGTGATTGATATTAAACTAAATGTTTCCTTATTTAGCTGTGCTAACAAGCATAAAAGTTAAAAACATAGACTATCTTAAATATATTTTTTTACCTATAAACAATTTTCAATGCATTAAGCGATTTACAATTCAATAAAGATTGTAATGACTTAAGTAGGGTACAATTTTCCAGCACCAAGAAACTCTTGCTACTCTTATGGATTTGGACACTAGAGATATGGATGTTTCTGCTATGCAGGAGGTACGAAAAGTTATATTTATTTTCAAACTAGCTTTAAAGATTAAACAGCCGTAATTTTAACTTTTAAAATACTCCGATACATTCAAACTGTGAATAGATAAAGAAATTGTTGGCACATTTTAAATGAATTAAGAGGGATTTAATAAGTATGCTTAAATTCAAGTAAATATATGTAACTTCATCCCTTGACTACATTGATGGAATGAGAATTTTAATCTCTGAAAAAACATTGCCAATTGATATGTATTTTCCTTTTTGTACTGTGCCAGCTCACATCTTTCATTGCATGTTATGTCATTGCAAGCCAAAGTTGTTGAATGGAGAATTTAATATAAACAACAGCATACTTTTAAGAACTAGATTGTGTTTTAGCAAGGGTAATATTTTGGTTTTGGGAAATAAATGTTTTGTTTTTACTGTTCTGCTATAGCTTACTGAAGATTACAAAACACATTTTCTTCCATTCTCATTTATATCTGGCTCAATACTACTACTACTGGTTTTGACTCAACTAAAAACAAAAAAAACCTGATTTGTTCTTACAGTAAATAGTTCCTTTGCATTGCTAGGTGCAACCAATGGTGCTAGTGGTTGAATATTTTGATAAAAAATTGTTGTTTGCTTTATAGTAGGCAGTACCTGCTTGTTGCTTGAATGTAGAAATTCGTGGCATCTTTTTAATTGCAAAACGATTGTAGTAAATTAAGACGTCATATTGAAAACTAGTTTATGCAGTAAATAAACAGATTGAATTGAAAAAATAAAACTAAATTAGATAGGCTAGAGATTGTATAAAAAATTATCTTTACTTTCTACATGAATTTAAAATGCAATCAGTGCAAATGGAAAAAAGTTAAGGCTAGCAAAACTTATTGATAAATAAATGATTTTATAGGTTAAAATTATTTTAAGACTCATTTATATAACATTTTTTGTCCGACAGATTGCGTTGTTGGCCGAAGATCTTACTTCTGGAGAAGTACGATTCTCTGCAGCAGGATGTTTTTATATCGGCTTCAATATATTTTACTCGGTAAAATTCCCAAGGTTAAATCATTGCTTTTCATAAGGCTTAAAGCAAATCAACGAAGACTAAAATGTTTAACTTGATTTGGAATGTATGCTTAGTTTTATGACGGAGTGAGGTACAGAGGAAACATTCAATGGTGCACTTAAGTGGTGTCTAGCACCAGGGCCATCAAGAGAATTTATAGGCCCCTGTGCAACATACCACCTTGGGCGCCCAACTGGGTAGGGGAGGGGTCACACTGGAGTGTCAGGGGGGTATACCCCCAGGCAAGTAAGGAGGGGGTCCAGGGCAGCGAGCACATAATAATAATAATAATAGAGAGGACATGGCGTTTAACCAAATGCACTGAAAGTGTGGCCAAATCCGCCATCTTGGTCCGTCATACAGCCTGAATCTTAGACCCGCGAGCACAGTTCGCATTAAAAACCCCGCGACAAATACACGATCATAAACAACATTAATAGTTGACAAAAATTGCTGAAATTTTGCACACTTGTAGATCCGATACTGAGGATAACGATGGTGTTAATATACAATTATTAGTTATGATAGTAATTGATTTATAAATATTTGTATTACTTATGTAGTTTAATTTTTCACATTCAGACATGAAAAAGTTGTATTGCGAGGAAATTTTTTATTTTTGGTCAGAGTAATTTCGTCAGCGGGAAAGTTGTGGATAAATAACCAAATTTAACTATCCGATTCACCAAAAAATTTTATCGTGCGTGGTTGTCTAAAAATATCAGGTACAAGAGGGCCGTTACCGCTGCTCCGCGCCACGCCCGCTGCCCCGCCGTCGTCTATAAATTTAGCGTGCAGTGTTTTAATGTTTTATTTATACTGTTGTACTGTAATATTGTATATATTAAAGACATTTTCAAATATATTGTCTATGAAGAATTTTCAACCGTTTAGCACAGCGTTTTAAGGACTAATTTGCTTTCAATATAATCCAAGATAAACTAAAGATAATTATGTAAGTTAAATAAAACTTCCCAAATATTTGTAAAACTACACTCAATTTATTGTCCCAGAAAAATTACAGTTTTATTGAGATGTTGCCTGACTTTATTTTTGTAAAGACTTTCGTTACTTATTTTATAGTAGTTGCCACCTTGGCACCTGAGATATCACTTTTGATAGCCTAGCTCAGTGGAGAAGGGCGTGAGTGTTGGGGGAAATTCGTAGCTCATCCAAGTCTGGATTACTGATAGCAGGTCACCCTTGAATTGTTACCAAGTTGGTCGGGATTTGCTCGAGAGAGGGCGCCACCTTGTTGTTAGGATGGATCAGTTGCAGGACTCCAACAAGGAATGTTTTCCTGCCCTAAGGTATCATCAAGTGAGCCCACTACCATGCACTCAAAAGTTTAATCTGACTTTGCAAAAACTAGGCCTTAAGCACTTGGATTAGCAGTATACCTTTAAATTATTTAACCACCCAAACTCATAAACAAAACAAAATATTATTTCGTAATTGACAACTCAGTAATCAATCAGATTACAAATTATCTAGACAATAACCTGCGATACTACTAGGTAAACACAAATAAAGACCATATGTTGAATTGTATACACTTGTATTGCCTATTTCTCTTCCACAGCTAAGATCTTAAATACTACAAGTGAAGGAGAGCAATTAGGATAGTGATAAATAGCTCACTTAGTGAGATTCGTGCAAATAAATACTCATAAATTAAATACTGGCCAGTTCTGTTAAATACCAAATCAAGTCCCTAGGAACACTCCAATAGTAACTTAATTTAAATATAACAACTTATTCTAAAAATATAACAAACACATACCCTCATGCATAAATATAAATACACCTAATAGTTAGCTTCAATTCAGGAGTTAAACAAGACAATAAATATTTCTATCTCAGAGCTCAGAACTGGATATAATTAGTCATTCACTCCAATTCCTTATCTTGCCAGAGTCCAAGGTCACAGGTTCCACTTGATAGTGACCGATGCCGCCCGGCCGTCCGGGGTGATTCAAAGGGTGTGAAAATGAAAGTCTATTCACCGAATAGAAGCACCGACAACGACACACAAAGGACGTATTGTCCGTGTACGGTCCACAACCGGATATCACAGCGCAAGTGTGACCCGCGCGTAATGTCCTCTAGGTGCAAACAACGGTGCTGACACCCGCAATGGTCCAACAGTCCTGCAGACGATCACACTCGTGGATCAGCAAGGTCACCAGTCAATGCCAAGACGCAGGTCCAGGGAAAAAGCCCTTAAAACAAAATCACTCCAGAATAGTCTTTACTCCAACAATATAAATTAAATAGGCTACCAATATATTATATACAGTTCCACACAATAGCCTATTTGTATTTCTTATCCAGTCGCAGCTTAAGTATTACTGACACTTTAGTAATCAGCTTATATCTGAATACATTATTAATAGTTTACAAAACACTCTTGCTCAGTTTCTAATGAGAACCTAGTGCACAGTGATAAATACTGTACTTTAAAGTGAATAACCAATGTTAGGGTGTAATATGTAATAACTCAATAGGCTAGGTATCAGTAAGACTGACAATTGTTACTCTAGCTTTGCCTGAAATTACTCATTACACTCTAGAACAATAATAATACCTAAGAATGGGTTTATAATTAAATAACATCATTAAATAACATGCTGTACATATTGAGAGATTAAGTAAATAGCCTACAATAAATAATTTATCAACGTGGTTCACAAATCATATTTACACCTCAACCTCATATTAACATTTTATAAAAAAATAGCTATCCACAATCAGTTCAATGACTACGCTATATCTTGCTTTATTATAATGTTAGCAGAACAAAAAGGTTTAGTACATTTTGTCCCTTTGTTTGCCTTTTGTTTTGTGTAGTCAGTTTTGCAAGATTAATTATTCTAGCACGGTTAAAATAGCAATATAAATATCATGGCAACAACATGCATAAAGTTCATTCTAATATTTACATTTAAAATACTAACTAATATTTACATTTTGTTTGTTTGTTAACCTTAGCACTTTTTCAGTTAGAAGGTTCTAAACTAATTACTTCTGTTTTACTTAGTGTAAAACCATTAATTAGTATCTCGTTGTATTTAATTAAATGTTTGCTCACAAGTTCTGACAATCTCATTCTATGCCCAAGGCTTAGTTTAGTTTTATTAAATACTTCAATATTAATGATTAGGCAAAATTAGCTGTACTACTCATGAAACTCAAGTATAACATTTTTATAACATGGTAGCGGCTCACCTTAGCCAAATTCCAAATTAGGCTCACAAAAATCCAGCGATGCTGAAGGGCTTGATGTCGGTTACGGCTCTCTACCTGAAGTCTCGTGCACGCTCTCGTCTCTCTCTCTCTACTACTACTTAATGTAGCAGACTCTCTACTTCCAATGTCGACTGGACAACGCTTGACGGTCAAAGGTTATGTAGCTTCCTTATCGCTCACGGTAACCGTGGCTGAGCCTCAAATCAACAGTTACAGCTGGTGTTCAACTCTGATTCCTCTGTTATTGTTGCAACAATGAAAGCGCGCTTTTTCATTTGGCTGTCTAATCATGTCATGTAGAGTGATCAGTTCTACATAACTATTGCATTGGTAAAACAGAAAGTCAATGTCACAAACACCCCCTTTCCTCCAGAAAATTTCCCAAATTTTCTTCACTGTTGATATTTCTTGAAGTCTGTCACATGCCATCTGCCAATCTTCTTGCCGTCTATGTCCGCTAACGTGTACACTAATGGAGAAATCTGTTCTGCTATAACATAGGGACCCACATATCGTGGTGCCAACTTAGCTGAAAAATAGTTAGCAGCATCTGATTGTATAAAGTTCCGCTTCAAGACTATATCCCCTACTTTATAAGTCACATTTCTCCTTCGTAGGTTGTAGCGTTTAGAATTCTGTTCGTGTGCAGCCTTCAGTCTGTTCGAAACCTCTTGATGGATGTCTTTAAGCTCCTGCAATTTTCCACCCAAGGGTTCTAAATCTTCAAGTGGGGGTACATCCGAACCATCATTAAGAACTTCAAATCCTTCCCCAGAAGTAGCGAGTTCCCGCCCGAAGTTCAAAAATGCTGGTGAATGTTTAGTCACCTCATGATGAGCCGTGCGAAGGGCAAATCCTATCTTTGGGATAAACTTGTCCCATTCCCTGTGATTTTCTGAGACATACGCTCGCAGCATAGTGACAACATCCCGATTTACTCTTTCTGCTGGATTAGCCTGAGGGTGTCGGCTGGCATTTAGAAGAATTTTCACTTTGTACTGCCTAGCTAGGTCTTTAACTGGTGCCCCAATAAACTCCGAACCGTTGTCGCAGATGAGGTATCGTGGCACCCCATAAAACAGAAAGACGTCTTCCTCCAAATGTTGTGATACAAGTTTCGCAGTAGCAGCTCGGAGAGGCCGAAGGATAGTGTACTTGGTGAAGGTGTCAGTCACAACCAACAGGTATTTAAAACCTTTTAGAGATCTTGGTAGTGGTCCGATCAAATCTGCAGCGATCATTTGCCAAGGAGAATCAACAGCACGTCTGCTGCCCATCACACCAGCAGGGAGTTGCTGGTCGTATTTGGTCTGTTGGCATATGGTACATTTTGCGACATAGGTTGCGACATCCTTTCGCATTTTTGGCCAATAATATATCCTTTGCATACGTTTATAGGTTTTCAAAACACCTTGATGTCCTGCGAGGGGGTTATCATGACACTCGACCAAGGCCTGAGGCTGGAGATCCTTTGGCACGACTAGTCTCCAGCTAGCCTCTTCAAGCAAGCCTCCTGACATGTCCACATTCTTCCACAGTTTTCCCTCTTGAACACGCCACTGGCAATATTTTTGAGGATCTTTCATTACCTTGGCCAACATTTCATTGTACCATCTGTCCTTGATAGTAGCTGGCATCTCCAGCAAGTCACAACAGATAATATTGGAAGACGTTGGTCTAGTCTCGATCGGTGGGGTTGTGCGGGACAAAAGATCAGGCACAACATTTTCGTGTCCCTTACGGTGTACTAGATGAAAATCATAGGGTTGCAATCGCAGAGCCCAACGAGCTAGGCGTCCAGTCGGGTCCTTCAAATTCCTAAGCCAAAGCAAGCTGTAGTGGTCAGTCACTACCGTGAATTTGGTTCCCTCCACGTATGGTCGAAACTTCTCCACTGCGAAGATCACCGCCAAACATTCTCTTTCGGTGGCTGAGAAGTTCTGTTCTTGCCTGGTAAGTGTACGGCTGGCATAGGCTACTACACTTTCTCCTTGCTCAATTTCCTGGCTCAGCACCGCACCAATTCCTACACCGGAGGCGTCACAGGAAATTGTGAAAGGCCTCGAGAAATCCGGACATGATAGGATGGGAGCAGTGATCAGGCAGGACTTTATGTCTTGAAAAGCTGTCTCAGATTCTGGAGTCCAGTCGAAACGATTTCTCCTTTTCAGAAGGGACGTCAAAGGAGCCATACGAGACGCGAAGTTGGGAATAAAGCGCCTGTACCACGATGCCATTCCTGTAAACTGACGTATCTCCTTTGGGTTACGTGGTACCGGGATATCCACAATGGCCTTGATTTTGTCAGGGTCAACGCGTAAACCATCCCCACTAACAATATATCCCAGGTATCTTAATTCCTTTCTGCAGAACTTACACTTCTCTCGATTGAGGGTGAGCTTGGCAGCACGAATCCTTCGGAATATCTCTGCCAGTACCTGGAGGTGTGAGTCAAAGGTAGAGGTCACTACTATAATGTCGTCGAGATAGACGAAAACGTTTGGCTCTAAGTCAGGTCCCAAGACTGTATCCACAAAACGTTGCCAAGTCGCAGGGGCTCCACACAGTCCAAAAGGCATGGTGACAAATTGGTATAGTCCGCGACCCGGGATTGCAAACGCAGTCTTTTCCTTGCTGGACTCCTCAAGCTCTATCTGCCAATATGCGCTTTTGATGTCCAGACTGGACAGAAACCTAGCGTCCCTAAGCCTGTCTAGAATGGTGGTTACCTGCGGTAAGGGATAAGCGTCCTTTTTGCTCACGGCATTTACAGCCCTAAAATCAACCACAAACCGTTTACTGCCATCTGGTTTGTCCAGCAACATAATTGGTGAAGACCAGGCACTCTGTGATGGCTCCACAACCCCTAACCCTAACATTCGGTCCAATTCTTCATTGATGAGTTTTTGACGAGCGGGGGAGACAGAGTAGTACCGCTGCTTGATTGGGACCGCATCTCCCGTATCAATGATGTGCTTCACCCTATCAGTTCTTCCTAAGGTGGCAGGTTCATCCTTGAAATGTTTCTCCAGAAGATCTTGGAGCTGGCCTCGTTCTGATGCTGTAAGGTTATCTTCCGAGGTAATACCTTCAATCGAACTACAAAACAGATCAACTTTCTTTTGGCCGAAATCCCACTTCCGATTGCGCATATCCGCAACAATATGCATAGCTTCCCAGAAGTCTATTCCCAAGATCAGAGTATGCTGCAGCGAGGGTACGACGCAAACATTCAGGTTCTTAGTTCGGCCCTGTAACGTAATGGGTAGGTTGACAAAGCCCTTGACTTCATGGCGTCTTGAGTCTGCTGTCTCCACAAAACGATCACTAGTACTATGAAGGCGAGCTGGGAATTCTTTTAATATCCACATTCCCTTTTCACCTAAAAATGTTTGGGAAGCCCCTGAGTCCAATAAAGCTATAATCTCCCGGCCAAACACTCTCACCTTCAAATAAGGCCGATTGTCCTTCTCTTGGCTATGTATGATATAGTTAATATCTGGGGTGCTCTTCTGAGCAGCCGATCTATGAGTGGTGAGGATCTTATCAATTTCCAAGGAGCCAGAACCATCTAATTCCTTTCTGACTCCTTGCGTTGCCCGTTTTTTGGACAACATTTTCCACAGTCTTGTCTCAAAACGTCTTCCTTTCCACAACCAAAGCAGAATCTTCGTTTTGGTTTTCGGCAAAATCTGAAGCTGTGACCCTTTTCTCGACAGTTCCAACATACAAAGTCCTGGCGATTTGACTCGAAGGGTTGCACACCAGCTACACGTCCCACTGGAATTTTACGTCTGTAGCTTTGATCCTGATAGGCAAGGTCCGGTTCGAGAGTATTTTCTCGTGCCGTTGCTGGTCTTATCCTAACCATACTTAGTCGGCCTGCCTCTGCCCTTCGTCCCATGGTACGGAGTTGGTCAAGTGTTTGGATGCTACAAAGAGCGAGTCGGTCTTGCAGCTGAGGATGTAAGTTGTGATATATCTGAGCTAGGCGTGTGGGCTCAGGGACAGGTACCGCTAATCTACCGTATAAGCCTTCCATCGCGGCTATATATAGATCTATAGGCTCATTATCCCCTTGCACCCTGTTAAATATCTCCTGATGGAGCCTTAGGTCATAGTCCGCCGGTTGGAAGACTTCCTTGAGCTCCTTCGTCAATTGATGCCAAGACTGAATTCTATTTGATGCCGCACGGTACCATACCAGCGCAGGTCCTGAAAACAGATCCACCGCAGACTCATATAGCTCTTGATGAGTGATTCCTCTAGCCCTTCGAAGCTCCTCCACTCTCTCAAGGAATGAAGCAATACTTATGCCGGAGTTATCAAATTTCAGCCCCCATTTGTAAACCGGAACATATTTTGGCCTGGAAGTAGCTTGTGTGTAATCTGGAGCTGAAGAAAATCTTGACAGGTCACAGTCCTCAAAAGATCCTCTAACCGCTTGAGGTCTTAAATCCTCCCTCAATTTTCCAACTTCTGTCTTCCTCGCAGCTTCTTGAATACTAATCTCTTCCATGCTAAATTTCTCTCTTTGCTGTTTTCTGATTTTCCACAACTGTTCTTCCTGTTGCCATTTTTCCTCCAGTTTTCTTCTTTCTTCTTGTAGCCTCCTCTCTTCCTTCTGAAGCCATTCTTCTTGGTGACGCCTTTCTTGGTACAATTTCCTTTCTTCGTTCTGCCGCCATTCTTCCAGTAGCTTCCGTTCCCCAGCCACGTTCTTGTTGTATTCCGTCAGTGCAGGTGGTTGAGATGGAAGGGATGGAGTTTTTGGCAGCTCAAAATTTGTTTCCTGGGTCACGGTTTCCAATAGTTGAGAAGGTAGACGTTCGGACGGTGTTGCCGGTGTTTTTTCTAACACATCACTCCTCTGTGTGGGGGTTTCTTTAAAGGAATCCAGTAGCTCCCTACTTTGGTGTAACAATTTTTCCTTTGAATCTGACATCTCCTTATCAGCCCCCGCTCCCACTGGGATTCTTTCTACTCTAAGGTACAGGTGCCAAAGACGAGCTGAAATCCTGTGAAACTCGTTGTCGTTATAATTCCCTTCATAGTCGCTTACCAATGAAGATAAATCCTGGTATTTAATCTCACATTCCTCTAATTCTACGTCTGCATCTAAGGAGTTTACAACAGCCTCATCAATTTTTGTATCTGTCGATAAACACTGCGTTAGACGCTTCCTTAACTCATTAGCAGTATCATTCGTATCAACATTCCTGATTTTTAGTTCGTAGATGACCTCAGGCTTACGCAAATGATAGGCACTCATTGTCAGATAAAATATCAAATTCACTAGATGACCAGAACAGTACATAAACAAAACCAAATTATATTCACAACAAAGTATTTATAAGACCAGCAGAACTTTTATCCAGTTTTGCTCCTTTCAGTAGTTAGCTTGTGAACTGGAACAGATTAATGAAAGAACAAACAAATCCAAACAGCAGTATCAATTTTTTTTTTCCACTCAATTATTACCAACAAAATCTGAAGTATTAAAATTATGTTCACACACAGTTTAAAAGCTTTCCCAATACAGCTTAGTTCCTGTATTATCCAAAAGCCCCACGTTCAGGGCGCCATTTTGCCACCTTGGCACCTGAGATATCACTTTTGATAGCCTAGCTCAGTGGAGAAGGGCGTGAGTGTTGGGGGAAATTCGTAGCTCATCCAAGTCTGGATTACTGATAGCAGGTCACCCTTGAATTGTTACCAAGTTGGTCGGGATTTGCTCGAGAGAGGGCGCCACCTTGTTGTTAGGATGGATCAGTTGCAGGACTCCAACAAGGAATGTTTTCCTGCCCTAAGGTATCATCAAGTGAGCCCACTACCATGCACTCAAAAGTTTAATCTGACTTTGCAAAAACTAGGCCTTAAGCACTTGGATTAGCAGTATACCTTTAAATTATTTAACCACCCAAACTCATAAACAAAACAAAATATTATTTCGTAATTGACAACTCAGTAATCAATCAGATTACAAATTATCTAGACAATAACCTGCGATACTACTAGGTAAACACAAATAAAGACCATATGTTGAATTGTATACACTTGTATTGCCTATTTCTCTTCCACAGCTAAGATCTTAAATACTACAAGTGAAGGAGAGCAATTAGGATAGTGATAAATAGCTCACTTAGTGAGATTCGTGCAAATAAATACTCATAAATTAAATACTGGCCAGTTCTGTTAAATACCAAATCAAGTCCCTAGGAACACTCCAATAGTAACTTAATTTAAATATAACAACTTATTCTAAAAATATAACAAACACATACCCTCATGCATAAATATAAATACACCTAATAGTTAGCTTCAATTCAGGAGTTAAACAAGACAATAAATATTTCTATCTCAGAGCTCAGAACTGGATATAATTAGTCATTCACTCCAATTCCTTATCTTGCCAGAGTCCAAGGTCACAGGTTCCACTTGATAGTGACCGATGCCGCCCGGCCGTCCGGGGTGATTCAAAGGGTGTGAAAATGAAAGTCTATTCACCGAATAGAAGCACCGACAACGACACACAAAGGACGTATTGTCCGTGTACGGTCCACAACCGGATATCACAGCGCAAGTGTGACCCGCGCGTAATGTCCTCTAGGTGCAAACAACGGTGCTGACACCCGCAATGGTCCAACAGTCCTGCAGACGATCACACTCGTGGATCAGCAAGGTCACCAGTCAATGCCAAGACGCAGGTCCAGGGAAAAAGCCCTTAAAACAAAATCACTCCAGAATAGTCTTTACTCCAACAATATAAATTAAATAGGCTACCAATATATTATATACAGTTCCACACAATAGCCTATTTGTATTTCTTATCCAGTCGCAGCTTAAGTATTACTGACACTTTAGTAATCAGCTTATATCTGAATACATTATTAATAGTTTACAAAACACTCTTGCTCAGTTTCTAATGAGAACCTAGTGCACAGTGATAAATACTGTACTTTAAAGTGAATAACCAATGTTAGGGTGTAATATGTAATAACTCAATAGGCTAGGTATCAGTAAGACTGACAATTGTTACTCTAGCTTTGCCTGAAATTACTCATTACACTCTAGAACAATAATAATACCTAAGAATGGGTTTATAATTAAATAACATCATTAAATAACATGCTGTACATATTGAGAGATTAAGTAAATAGCCTACAATAAATAATTTATCAACGTGGTTCACAAATCATATTTACACCTCAACCTCATATTAACATTTTATAAAAAAATAGCTATCCACAATCAGTTCAATGACTACGCTATATCTTGCTTTATTATAATGTTAGCAGAACAAAAAGGTTTAGTACATTTTGTCCCTTTGTTTGCCTTTTGTTTTGTGTAGTCAGTTTTGCAAGATTAATTATTCTAGCACGGTTAAAATAGCAATATAAATATCATGGCAACAACATGCATAAAGTTCATTCTAATATTTACATTTAAAATACTAACTAATATTTACATTTTGTTTGTTTGTTAACCTTAGCACTTTTTCAGTTAGAAGGTTCTAAACTAATTACTTCTGTTTTACTTAGTGTAAAACCATTAATTAGTATCTCGTTGTATTTAATTAAATGTTTGCTCACAAGTTCTGACAATCTCATTCTATGCCCAAGGCTTAGTTTAGTTTTATTAAATACTTCAATATTAATGATTAGGCAAAATTAGCTGTACTACTCATGAAACTCAAGTATAACATTTTTATAACATGGTAGCGGCTCACCTTAGCCAAATTCCAAATTAGGCTCACAAAAATCCAGCGATGCTGAAGGGCTTGATGTCGGTTACGGCTCTCTACCTGAAGTCTCGTGCACGCTCTCGTCTCTCTCTCTCTACTACTACTTAATGTAGCAGACTCTCTACTTCCAATGTCGACTGGACAACGCTTGACGGTCAAAGGTTATGTAGCTTCCTTATCGCTCACGGTAACCGTGGCTGAGCCTCAAATCAACAGTTACAGCTGGTGTTCAACTCTGATTCCTCTGTTATTGTTGCAACAATGAAAGCGCGCTTTTTCATTTGGCTGTCTAATCATGTCATGTAGAGTGATCAGTTCTACATAACTATTGCATTGGTAAAACAGAAAGTCAATGTCACATAGTAGCGAACTCTAACATTGTAATATATTTGAGCAATCATTTTAATTACTAAACAAAAATGATTGTTGTCTATTTCATATCCTGAGAAATGTGTACTATTTTTGTAAAAGAACAATCACTTGACTAGTTCCTCAACAGGGTGTAGGTTATCGCCATCGCACCAACTCTTCAGTATAACAGCGTTACCTTAAGTACAAGTATTTTTTGTTTATGTGTTCTCAAACTGAATTTGCCCCATATTTTACAGCGGGCAGATACAATATTTGTTATTTGATTCTAGAATTATCAGTTTATTTTTTACTATTAGAATCCCGTCGAAATCGACGGTTAATCCCAAGTATCGTCTACTACAGATGCAATACGCCAAAGAATATCGTCTACGTGCAATCTCCAAGAAGTGGTAAAAAAGACTAATTTCCGAAAAATAGTTTAATCATTAGTAGTACCCTACTTTTGTGTGTGTTAAAGAATTTCTCTTTTGCGATTGCCACGTAAAATCAAAACAATGTTTAAGTTGAAATTGAAGGTCAATAACTCGGGTGAACTAACCCGAGTGACCCGACACCCCAAAAACTGGAATGGGATGTCGTAAAAGGGAAATCTAAGAAATTGCAAATGAAATCCATTCGGAATAACAAACGGATTAACGGGACATCCCTGTACAATGTTCACTCCTAATTCATTTACAATTTCCGAGTATTGACTTTTTATGTTTTGGACCAAACAATAGGTCGAATAGTTTGTACCATATGCCTACGATTACAATTTACAACAGGTAGTACGTTCACCTTTGCCAGTAATAAATTCATGGTTTGTTCCTCAATTAACAATGAGGCAGATTGTGTTATTGTTCTAATACAAATGAGAAAAAATCACAAATTTTTACTGTGTAATCGACATTTTAAAAATCAACCCCTGAGTGATCAATACACAGCCTGAAGCCGCGTTTAAGTGAGACCAGTAGAGCAGGCAGGTTACTTACCTCTAATGTATTTCAAGCTATAGTACAGAAAGAATGACAATAACTTAAGATTTATAAATCTCTTATTTGATTCTAGACTCAAAAGAATTATTATTATTTTCTTCATAAATTATTCAATTATTTTTTTATAAATAATTTACTTCGTAACGTGTAACACTACTTAAATTAAGACCAGTTTTAATTTCTATTATAGTTTACTCTTTTTTTTATCCGTCCAGAGTACATGCTGGTTATTGTTATTTTAATTTATCAATAAAATAGAGTAATTATGTTTGTGTTTATTGGTAATCCGGAGGCTAACATCAACCTTATCGATTCTTAACCCATTACTTTGGAAATAGCCAAGTAAACTCTGATTAAACGAATTTGTGCTTGTCTAATCAGTTAGGAATAATTCATTATAGGAACTTAAGGGTAAAGGTTTTCATTAGACAAATTTTATGTCGGCAATAATAAAGTAAAACAATTGATTTACTTTAAGATATTTCCAACAATATACTAATACTCCAGAAAAACCTAAGTAGTTTTTATACAAAAGTATTTTTACATCTAAACAAAGCCTATGTAAACAACCCTGACTCGAAGCATAACAGACGACCAGCGCGTTGCAGACGCCGGGACTAGGCTAGCGCCGCCGCCATCTTTGTCCGTTTCGTCGGCTAGTCAGACTGCCACGCTCCTGCGCTCCGAGTAGCGCTTCTATTTTGTTATGTGTTCGCTGGTCCAGGGGCCCTCCCCTGGGAACTTTTGAAAATTATACCTGTTAACTCAAATTTTTAGGCTATTTTGCGACATACAAAAGACATTTTTTAATTGTAGAAAAAAATGATGAATTGTAAAAAAATCCTATTTTAAAGTGAAGGAGGGGGGGGGGGTCAAAACAATCAAATTTGTGTGAATTTCATGCAAGTAATACTATTTTTATATATGCTGATTAAGAGCACATTTAAATCAGAAACTACAGATGTCAATTGGTATCAACCTCAACTCGATAGTTTAGAAAGCACATCTGAGGACAGAATTAAACCAATCAAGTTGAACTTGTCTTACAAGGCCCCTTATTCAAAAATTTAAAAAGTCACTGTGGGCCCGGGCCCCTATGCATTTGCCCCCCCCCCCCTGTTGACGGCCCTGTCCAGCACTAGTGTTGGTGTCTAGGGCAAAGTCCAATACTGCCCTTTCCCTCATGCACTGCAATGCTCAAGTTGGAGGAAGACCCTGTACCCTATGCGATAATTCCTACACAGTGATACACAGTGAGCCATTAGGGCTCTTCCTTGCTAGTCACAAGTATATGCACTAATAAACACATAACACATAGAATTTTCACAAGTTCCTTCCTCAGAAGTAGAGAGTCTTTCTATGTCCTTGTCAAGAGTTTACTCGACCAGAACATAGAATGACTCTAAATACATGATTCCTAGGAAACATGCAACTATTTCTTTTGGTTTCAGGTTATCGGTATAGCATTTTCATACCTGATGATCATCGGACCCATGGCTTACAACAAAAACAGGCATTTGTGGATCCAAAACAGTGCTTAGAATCTGTAGTTTTAATTGCTTGTTGCATAATAAAAAGTCATGAACTCGGTAATAACCAACAAAGTGACATCCTGGAAGATTTTGTTCTTTAACATCAATTTAGGAATAATTTGTTCAGTGTTTTTGCTCTATCATTTTTTAGTCTTTCAAAATAAATTTGCTTTTCTTATTGAATACATCTTCTAAAACTCCAGGGTTTATTTATTGATTCAATTAATCCTATTCTGCACTTTTCCATCCCTGGTTCCATCCTTGGTTATGATCTTCATAACCAAAAAACAGAATTTCTTGTAAAACAAGAATAAGAAGATGAATGGATGTGTTGAGAAAGAAGGAAAAGCAACTAGTAGTAGATTTAACACAAGATACCAATGACAGCAAACATCGGACTTGCTGCCGGGTATGTAGTGACGTTATAACACACAGGCCATCTTAGATGTTATCATACATCGTGGGCTACTTCTACAAGTTCTGCCACATAGATGACATTAGCCTACATGAAGAGTTTGTCATGTTATCTAGCCTATAATGTTCGATTTATTAGTCTTTGTTGGTAAAATGGTTAGGACTCTGAATGAGTCATAAAATTTATAGTTTTAACAACAATAATATTTGTTACTCACATCTTTGTCCGTATGGCCTGCTTTTACTTTCTTCTCAACGGTCTCGACCAGTTTGGTTATAGCCTGAAAAAAAAAACTTATTACTGTACAAAACTTAAATACTTAACTTACATGTTAATTGTATGTAAAAGCGATGGAAAACCGCACAAAGTTTGGGGTAGAGATCAGATCCATTATTTTGAGGAGCAGGAATGAATGAGTCTCTGGTGCTGGTGTGACGGGTTGTTGGCAGCTTGTGAATGATTCTATTAAGGGTTAGTATATTTGATTTAATCAAATTTAAAGGTTTATAGTAGGCCTATGTTACTTTGGATTCAATAATTTATTTTAATATTAAAATGAACAGTTTATTATTTTTAGAGGTAAGAGGACTTGCTAGTACTAACTTTGCCTCTCAAATAAAGACATTTTTCATTTCATTCATTTCTTTCATTGAATTAATTGAAGATGTCAACCTGATGGTTCAAAAAGAGTTAAGTACATAACCTAATTAAAGTTGTAACATTGGAGTATAAATACAGGATACAGCATAGGTATTATAAATCCATTAGCCTAGCCTACTTTCATCCATTACTTTTACTTTTAATAGTGGGAAATTTGAACCGGAAAAATATTGGAAGAAAAGATTAGATAGGTTTAACTTAACTGTAACCCACAAAAGGTTCATCTAAGGAGTATGATACGATACAAGCTATCATTAACTTAGATCTCAAAAATGTGAATGTAATTATAACACTTAAAAAGGTGGTTTTTGAATGGTTTACAAATTGATCTGTTACTTATCATGAATTCATTGACATAACAGTTCAATATATTTTGTTTCATTTTAACGATAGGCCTTAGTAAATACATCTTTTGGTCCACCGTGGCAAAGGAGCCTGTTATTCTTGACAATCGGCATACACTTTTGATTAAATTGTTTTGGAGCAGTGAGGGAGGAATCAGTCCAAATCTGCCCATGTAAACTTTATAAACATCACTTCACCACTGCAGTCAAATGCTACTGAAACAACAACAAAATAAATACCGCATCAACATAGAGGCTACCAGTGCTTATTCTTACCAGATTCACTTTTACAGCATTCTTCTTTTCATGTGGTTTAACAGGATCCAAGTTTTCTGCTATGGAAGTCATTGTAACTCAGGGCAATCTAAAAAAACAATCACCAGAAATTATTGTAGGATTAGTGTATAATATGCACAGAACATGAAAAATGATATTAATATTTTAAAATACCAAAAGACTAGACCAACACACTTACCAATCATTAATTTATTAGGCTAACTAAACATAACTAACTTAGCCTACACAAAATGATCAAGGCAATTAATTGAACTTGCTTAGGCTACAAATAAGAGTAATATGAAGAACTTTTGTCGTTTTACCTCAACTAACTTACAAAAAAATATTTTAAAATACCTAGTAATTTACAGAGTTCAGAAATCTGTACGGCAGGACATGGCCGTAAACATTTGATTATATGTGAGATAAGCAAGTAAATTGAAGGCACAGTTATTTGCTGTACCTTACAAGAACCAAGAGAGCAATATTTGATGATTGAAGCTTGGTTAAATTATCTCATCAATGTGAACCATTGCATATCCTGCATATGAAACTGTTTTGTCTATAGTTTATTTCAGAGGCTGTTTTAATGTACTAGTTCCCGTTTGGCTTAGGAGTGATTTTCATTACATCAATGTTCAACCAAGTTAATTAGGAACACTTGAGAGGGACTAGTGGTGTCGTATCCTGATAGCTGATGTGAAGAGAAGGTGTGTTCCCTCCAGGCTTGAAAGCTGTGTTCTTTGTTCAGTCACAACTATATCTCTAGTTTGGCATGCACAGGGGAGCAAGAAACATGGTGAGGCCCTGTGGGGGGTTTCACTAATGACAAGGTAAGGTGGTAAGGCTCAATATCAAATGATGAGCCAACACTAGACGACAATAAGCTGTATTGGACAAATTTAGGAACAATACACAATCAATCTTTGCTATCTCTCGGGGATAATCTGTTAAATACTAAGTAGAATGTTAGATTTACAAGTATTGTCTCTCCAGCACAGCACACTGACTTTCGTCTGTAGGCCAAGCTGTCTAACGTATTTCTCCTTGACCAGGGGACATCAAGGCAAATCAGGTTTTGATTCCTGCCTCAATTGGGTCTGGTATGAAACTAAAGGGCCTACCTCTTATTGTATACTAAGTCATTGTGTGATTGTGTAACTTAGGCCCTATGCCTATACGCTATAGCCTAGGCCCTACGTTTTTCAAAAATTAAAATAACCTAGAGACATGGCGGAATAGGTTTTCTCACTATTAAAAAAATTAACCTAACACAATGCAATCTTGTCATTTTTACTTGAATTGGATAAGGATTTGTGATTTATTAAATCATCGTTTTATTCCTAACCTAAGCTCGAACAGTAAAAGATAATTTTGTATTTTTAATATTACTAAAATGTTAACAAGAAGTAAACACTGCTATAATTTTTAAGTTAAATTATTTTATATTGAAAAGTTTACTTACTTTTACTAATTAAATGTTTCTAAATATGAAAAAATGCATGTAAGTAAACAATCTTTTAAAGGTTAGCTTTGTTGTGTTTGAGTTTGGAAAAAATCGGCAGGAGTTTTCGATGTTTTTCCTCCTCAGTGCAGCATTGGTGGTGGCTTGGTTTTATTCCATGTGGTTCTGAAGTTTGTCAACAGTATTACTCGTGCTACAGTTTCAGAATTTATTTATCTATTATACATTCAGGCATAGATAAAACATACTTCAGGGCAAAGCGATTAGATTTAAGAAAATGATTCAACAAAAAATCTAATTTCTTATAAAAAAATAGGATAACAACATAACAATCAATAAGCACACAAGAATCAACAAGCAATAATTAATCTAATAATCATCAACATTCATAATAATCGTCAAAAAATGTGTCTGTACAAAATATAATAACAAAATAATATGTAATATAATCTAATCGTGATATACTAATTGACAGATCACTGATTTACCCAGGACAGAGAGGAACTTCCTTCGAGCCAGTTTGTAGCCGCCAAAGAGAGGTCGACATCGCTAGACATCGTGTTTTCCAAACGAAGAACTCTTGCGAGTGAACTGTTGGCGTCATAAGATGTCGATTTGAAGCACTGGCCAAAATATGCTCTAGATCAAGATCCTTCAGAAATCCTGATATCTATATCCCGAAAAGTTCTGGATAGCTGAGGACGCCATCCAGAAACTTGTGTAGAATATATAGGTTGGCAACATCTTTACAAAGTGGATGCAACATATCTAATTACTGTCAAAACTGGGATTGTAATTGATGCAATCCCAACACCATATACACAATCAGCCATGGATGCGTCTCGATAGAGGTAGGTAGCCACTTCTAACACAAAACAAACGAAGAAATCGTTTCTGTATGGCAAAAAGATGCCATGGGATTATCATGAAACATCATGTCCAGGTTGCTGAGTGAGGGTGGCTGGAGAGGCTTCGACTCACATCGACTTCTTCGGGCTTTCTTCTTCCTCAAGATTCAAGATTTATTGAGCCGTTCGGTTTATAACAATTGGCCAAGTCACTAACACTAAACTAAAATACAAAACAGAGATGCATTCCTCTTGATTTACAAAACAAAATGTCCAAAGAGCACATACAAATGTCCAAAGAGCACACCATGCATAATAGATAAATAAATAAAAAAAACTGCAAAACAAAACTGTAAAACAAGCAGCGGAGAGAAAAAAAATATAAAAATTAACAAAGCAGAGAAAAAGCAAAACGGAAAACTTAAAACCCACACTCATACCTGTAGGCAAGGTTTAGGTAATATAAATATATGTATGTATTTTTGTTTTCTTTATTTCTTTCTAATTCATTGTGTGGGTATCTGAATTCCAAAACTCCTGCAAGGAGTAAAATGGGTTTGCCACCAACCAATCTTTAACACACCTAGCAAAAGCTTTTGCAGGTTTCCTTCTTACTTGCAGAGGTATGGTGTTAAAAAAGGCTATACCTGCAACAGGAAAATAATTCAAAGTTTTGGTTAGCCTAACCCTATGTCTATGTACATTAGAAGAGCTCCTGGTTGCATGGCTATGTACACTACTGTTCAGACACATTGTGTCTTTCTGAGCCTTAATTTCTAATAAACATTGATAAATATATACATTATGTACAGACATTATACAGTTTTCAATTAACAAGGGTTTGCAATTCGCAAGCTGCTGGGCTCCGCAGAGGACTCTGACAGCTGTTTTTTGCAAAAGCAGAACTTTTTCTACAGCAGGCGCATGTCCCCAGAGTCTATTGCCATACTGTAGGTGGGATTGGAAAAAGGCCATATAAGCGAGACATACAAACTCCTGGGGCATGTCAGCTTTTAGACGTCGGAGTAGGTATATTACTCTACTAAGTTTGTTACAAATTTGTTCGATATGGCACTTTCAAGAGGCACACCTTAAGATACTCATTCGAGTCGAGGGAACGTCTTAGAAACATTTTCCAGTATATTCAACGGCATTTCAGACAGGACTGCGACACTTCATGGCCCATCATTATTAGCCAGCCCAGTTGCAGACGATAAGTTAGTTTTCGTTGTTATCCATACATATTTTTTCCTTGTCAGTTGTTACTGTCAGTGTCAGTCAGTTGCAGTTCTCTTGTGCTGTCTGCTATTTGCTGAAGCTGAACACTGAGTGAGTGCTGCTACTCGTATTTCTATAATCAAAATTAGCTAACAAAACTATTAATTTATTTCATTCTACATGAAGTAATAATGTAGGGTTCAGTATTTATATATTTAACTCACTTAAGTTTTACGAAATTTTTGTCATTCCATTGTAAAAGTGTTTACCCTAAATCATAATGACTCAGGAACTATCAGGAGTTACTGTAGTCTTTATAGTGTCCAGTGGAATTTTGACTTTTATATTACTTTTTATTTTCGCCAAGAGACAGATCATGAGATTTGCCCTTAGATCTCGCCGAGGACCTCATGTTCCAATTGGTCACGGAGCAAAGAAGGTAGGATAAGTTGACATTTTAAAGTATTTTAAGGTTCCAGCCATATTGGCTATAAGTTTATCAGTACACCTAATATTAATTTTTGGTACAGTTTCACTGGGCTATGCTCTTTATCGATAGGAACTATCGAATTGAAAATATTGATTAGGCCTAATAATTGATATTTTTAAATACATCTATTATAAAATTAAACTATCATAACCTAATCTAACCAACCAAACTTGCTGATGGTGAAAAAATCGCATGAAGGTTTACTAATCGAATCGATAGTTTCAATAGATATTAGCATCGCCCAGTTAAGGAACTGTACCCTTAATTTTAACAGGTGGAACTTTTTCTACTCCACAGTCTTCGAGGAGGTATCCGTCTGAATCCTGATATGTCTCATTCTAATGCTTACCCAGTACCTGTTTACTTATTAGAAAGAGGTGGGGTTGGGTGTGTTGTTAGCCAAGTTGTCTCGCATTTCAATGTAATAGTGACAGGTTTGCTTCTGAGCATTTAACTTGAATGATTTCCTCTTAACACATTGAGGAAAACACATTGACGACAATAATACGGGAAAAAAAAGTAACTTAGATCAATCAAAAACTCAATGACAAACGGTAACTTAACTGCGCCATAAAAAGAGCAAAGAATGTAATTTAAGAAAGTTATAATGTTGATGTCATAGAATAGTTAAAAAGGTTTTTTAGAACTTATTAGGCCACTTGAGGGGTGGTAAACAAGAAGTGGTATCTTTCATCTTGCCCAAAGGGCTGCTAGAAGTTTCTAGCACTACTTTGGGGTTATCAAATTTCAAATTAAAATTAAAATTTGTTTATTCAGCTAAAAATTAACAAAACAAATGCAATAGCCAAGTCAGAAAAAAAGTTAAAGTCATCTTAGGCTACTTAAACTATATATAGGCCTATGCAAATAAGCTTGCCATCTATTTACAAGAGCAAATTGAGCTTATTTTCCTCTATTACAGGTTGAAAAAAACTCCTTGACGCTGTAACATGAGAAATTAATGAGATCATCTTTCAAACGTTTTCTAAACTTTGAATGGTTCCAACTTCAGGGACCAGTATAGATTATTGTGTAGTTTAATACCGTTATAGAGCGTAGCCTATGCTTTTTGAAGAAGGAGGTTGCATATTTCGGAACAGGTAAATCATGTGAATTTCGCAAAGGACAGGCTGAAGATTTATCTGAGACTACAAATAAAGACAAATTTTGTTTGACAAAAGTTGACTTTTGCAGGATATTTAAACTGGGGAAAGTTAGAATTTTATATTTATTGAAGTAATACATAGTTCACTGCCCAACAACCAATCTTGTAGAGACTTCAAGAAATATAAAATTTTAACTTTCCCCAGTTAAAGATCTCATTAAAAGATCTCGTTAGAAGAGTTAAGATCATTTTTATTGTATTGAGTATCCTACAAACGTTAACTTTTGTCAAACAAAATTTGTCTTTATTATCTCCCCTAGGATATTAATGTCCATAGGCCTACCTAAATCTACTTTTGTACAGCTAGTTTTATTAATTTAAATTGTAAATACAGTTACGTTTTTTACAGTCTCTTAAGAAGGAAATTCATCGCAGGATTGATGCGATCCCCAAGATTGTATATGAACCGAGAATGATAAGTGAAAGTGACTCTCAGTACATTATGCCTCCAGACAATCATCTGCCTCCTTTCTACTGCAGACTCAAAGCAATGGACGACGTAAAACTACTTGGTAGGCCTAAATATATATTATTTTTAGGCTAGATTTTTTTTTATTTATTCATCAGCTGTGGCCTGAATTTAAATTTTAATTGATGATGCTATGCATTTGTAACCCTAGCCCCATCATCTACTGTAGGAATCTTTTTACAGGAGAAAATGAGTAAATGGTATTTTAAGAAAATGTTGTGTAGTAGGATAAAGCCACGTGGGATTATTTAAAGACTTTTACGTTCAAGAGAACTTTGCTTACCCGTGATAAAGGTTGTTGACAAGCTAATGGGAGAAAGTATGTGTCAGATTGCTGATACCATTTATTTTTGTTTGTTTTTTCAGTTCTACATACATTTTTCAACAGAGGGAATTAAAGAGACCACAGTTCAAATGATTACTTTGGCAAATACAAAATGTTTTAATATCAATAGGCTATACACAAAACCATTTACAACAATCAACTCATCACCAACTCCTTCAACCATCAGTTTCCTTCCTGAGTGTTCAAGGAATATCGATATTTCCAGAACAAGAAATAACCAAGCAGGACCCATGTCTACATCGGCACCCGACAGAGAACTTACGAGCCTACCTGCTGATGACTCTGGCCGCCCCACTCAACGGTTTGGGTCAGAGGATGGTGCACCAGTTCTGCGACTTGTACGAACACGCCAGACACGACCCCAGCGAGTTTGGTGACGAAGAGTATCAAGTCTTCCACCGATTGCTGCTCAAACTAATTGATGCGTAAGTATGTGACTTGTAATGTTTGATGTTCATTTTTGATGGTGGTTGGGAAGTTTTTGACCTTTTCCATCATAATTTTAGTTCTGTTGAGCCACCATCTGGAAGATGGGTACATTTGTGTGCTCACATTTGTGTGCTCCTACCTTACATTCGTAATATTGTGTTTTTTACAGATTAGTTTCTTGTTTTGACTGCTATTCAATTGTCCTTTTGGTTTTTTGTGGGTTTGGTTGGCATGATTTTCTGTAGCAACTTCGTTTTAGGTGCAGGAACGATATTGGTTGATGAGGCAAGTTGCACTGTGTCCTTTAAACCTCAGCCTTTGTTTAGCCTACTTTTTTAAAGCAGTTTAAGAGAATTTTAAACATCAGGTATTTGATAAACTGTACGCCATACTGCCTGTGAGCTCTATATTAAGCATATCTCTTTGGCGTCTGCCTCTTACCAAGGGTGTTTTCGCTTACCTGAGTTATATTCATGCAGCTACTGTAGTTCAACAGTCGATGGCCTTTAGTCCCCTTATACTGTCCACGCTTTAACATCTTTTATGACCACTAAAGATCCTAAAGCAAAACAAAAAGTTATTATGTAACAGAAGAATCGCCTTTCTTCAGCCTAATTAGTCGTGGACATTATCATCTTAAACATAATATTAAAACAGAATAATTCCTATCCTACCAAACTTAGTACATGTGATGCTTTTTGTCCTCAAGACAGTATGAAAATAAACATATTTAATATGTTTATTTTATAAACATATTAAATATGTTTATTTTCAAATTTTGACTTCAAAAGCATGGTAGACATTCACAGTGCCCTCTGAATTAACGAACCTCGGTGTAAGGGGGTCCTTGATAGTTTTTTTTCAAATCTCCTAGAACTGTTCGTAAGTAGCCTATTTCACCATAATTTTATTGTATGCAGGGCGAGGCTGTTGAAATCGTATTCTAACAGCAGAAAGTCGAGTCCCAACCGAACTCCGCTCAAGAAGAGCCAAGATAAATGCCGTCAGTTGTTGGAGGCCAAGCTGAAGGAGAAACGGGACGAAGATTCTCCTCCAGTCCCCCCTCCACCTGACAACAATGAGACTTCCGTGTGACACATAGGGACAACATAGACAGTGTATAACCTAATAGTAACGGTACGTTGTTGGACAATGTTTAAGCATTTGATGTATTCAACAACCTGTATATTAAGCCTGTGATGACTTTGGGTTTAACTTTTCATTACATCTAAATCTGAATATATTCTTTTGTAAGGAGTCTTATTCAATCACAGTAGAAAAAATGCAATTCATAACTTAGCCTGTGCTGAATCAACAAAACTACTGGAGTACTTAGTGCTGTATAAAATAGCGTTTGATTGAATAAGGAGAAAAAAAGCTAAAATAGAGTCTTAAGAGGGATACAAATAGACATTAGGCTATATTTCAGTGTTATATTAACAAACAAACCAAAAAATATTTTATATAACCCGAAATGGTTGACAACATACCTGCAATATTTTCACTAAAGAGCAGTATTGAGAGCTTGTCGAACAGGGTGCGGCAAAAAAACTATCTATTTTATGCAGCACACTGTTCAGCGACAGGTCATTCTTTTAATTAGGGCGACGTGGGTTCCTTCAAGTAGCACAATCATGTGTTGGTTTACCAAAATTAGAACAACGGCTTCTGCGTTCAAAAAGAAACTGACAAGCCGTCCAAAGAAGATCGGATGGCAGACAACTAACATTCGATAGAGTTAGTGCTGCTGTGGAAAACAGTCCATGTAGGCCCACCCGGAAACAAGCATCTGCTTTGAACATGTCTGACCGCTCGGTTACACTAATTTTGAGGTTGGATCTTAATTATTTTCCCTACGGATTAATTTGTTTAATTTTGTTGATTGTCCATGCATATAATCACGATGGAACCTCTCCATGTCGACCTAATTGAAAATATTCATGGAAATTCCGCTGAGTTGCAATGACTGAATCATTACGTTTTAAAACAACTCGATAATAAATGTGCGTTGATCAGGTCACCATTGCTCTATGACTACAGATAATGGTATCCTGTAGGCTTTCCAATGAGCCTATCCCCACCACCCTCAGACAACTTGTTGCTGAACAATGCCCGGCAGAAAATAGATCGGTTTTATTGCCTCACCCTGTATAAAGTAGATTCGTCATGTACATGCTGCATATCTGGTTAGTCTTATTCTGCCTCAAACTTTGATTCAACTTGATTTAATTCCTTGGCCAAACACACTCGGATTCAATTTTGGTAAATGACAAATTTCTCTTTTCCTTGATACGTCATATCATTTGTCTTTACAACTTTTGCATTGCTTATTTCTCTCATTAGTTTTGACATATCTGATTGACTTTTGGTTTACACTTATTTGACCAAAAAAATATAATCAAGACTATTGTTTTCAATTATATTTCAAGTTCCTTGAAGAATTGTTTCACTCAAACACAAACTACCTGAGCCAAGTTAACATGTTAGTTGCTCTCTATTATTGCCTGCCATTTGAATCAGCTTTTATTTGAAATAATAGGGTCATTTGGTTTTCATTCCAGTATTTAGGATTATGTGTAATATTTGTAAATAATTTGTAGTGTACAATTTATGATGATAACTGGATTACTCTATTCTGTATATATTTATTGCTATACATCTTCATAATAGGCGACCTATCTACACTTTGTAAATATTATATGTAGCATAATAATGGCCATTTTTTTTAAATTCTGTAATTATAAAACTTACCATATTTAATCTTACGACGATGCTGATGAGGAGGAGTCTGACCTCCTGGTAGAGATGATGGACCTCATCAATAATATGGAGGGAACCTTGAAGCTCCGGACCAACGTAAACCGGTCAATCAAGGACGGTCTCCCAAAGGTGAAGGATCGGGTTGCCCGAGTTCTCGAAATTAAAGGCTTGATGAGACAGGCTTTAGTTAATGAACGGGAGCTTGTGAACCAAGTTTTAGCCCCTAAACTGAACGACAAGGGCGGGAATCAAAGGAAACGGGCAAGGAGCTCACCAGCGGAGAGCCCCGATCTTCCTGAATTGGCCAATCAGCCTCTGTCAGATGTTGAGCAGAAGGTCGAGGACAGGGCCACCCAGATGACACCCCCTACTGAGCACACTCCAGCTCTAAAGAAGCGCCCTCAGCAGACCAGGGAGCTTGCCTCTCTCCCAACGGTTGACGGAAGCAGCTCTATGAACTCTGCTGTGGCACCATCAAATGTGGGTAACTGGGAGAAGAGGCTTTCCCGCAAAGAAAAGAGGAAATTGAGACGAATGGAGGCTGTCTCTAACAAAGAACCTGCAGCAAGAGATCGAAAGATTGCTGATCCTGCTCCGGCGAGGGAGGTTCGTGGAAAGGCCCCCCCTGTTTCAAAGAAACCCAGGCCGAGAAAGCCCAGGGCTGAGGCAATCCTGATCAACCCCTTAGGGGGGCGCTCTTTTGCTGAAGTCTTGGGTCGACTCAAGTCTAAGGCCAAGCCAGAGGAGACGGATACGATTGTTAAGTCAATCAGGTGTACCCAGAATGGGAAAGTTCTCCTCGAGCTGGGGAAATCTGGTGACCGAGTGGCTTTTGCTGCAAAGGTCAGAGAGGCTCTGGGGGACCACGGTACTGTTCGGGAACTCGAGCCTAGGACCTCGGTGGAGATCCGGGACCTTGACGGTCTTTCGACTGAGGCTGAAGTCAGGGAGGCTATCAACAAGGCCATCCCTGATATCCAAAATGCCGACTCCCTTAAAGTATGGCTTACGCGGCCCAACCGCAGCGAGCAACGCATAGCTATCGCTGAAATGCGAAACCAAGATGCCAGCAAGCTGCTTAATCTCACACACCTGAGAATTGGATGGGTCAATTGCAGGCTCAGACGGAGGGTGGTTGTACCGCGATGCTTTCGCTGCCTCGGGTTTGGTCACTCTTCCCGAAACTGTAAAGGACCCGACCTATCCAAGAATTGTTTCAGGTGTGGCGGCTCGGGCCACAACAGGAAGAACTGTACCGCAGCAGAGCGTTGTTTTCTCTGCGCAGAGAAAGGCCAAAAGGACGCCTCATTAGGTCACATTCCAGGGGCTGGGCGATGCAGTGTTTTCAAGGCTGCACTCGACCTTGAGAAGGCTAGGTCTGGGAAGTGAGGATTCTCCAGGGTAACCTTGAGAGGTCCAGAACGGCTGACTCCCTCTTAGATCAGCTGGCCCAAGAGATCGGTGCGGACACCCTTCTGATCAGCGAGCAGTACCGTGACAGGGACCCACACTTCTGGTTCCCAGATTCTCTTGGTACTGCCGCTTGTTGGGTTCGAAACAGCACGGAAGCACCAGTGCGAGATCACGGACGCGGCCGAGGCTTCGTTTGGGTCAGGTGTAGGGACGTCACGTTTTTTAGTGTCTACCTTACCCCCAACGAGCCAATTCGGGAATTCCGTCTGAAGATTGACCGCTTAGAAGACAGTGTACGGGGTACCGTTGGGCATGTCGTTGTTGCTGGTGATTTTAATGCGAGGGCTGTGGAGTGGGGTATGACCTCTACAAACTCCCGGGGGAAATACATCCTGGACTTTGCCGCCAGGGCCGGACTTGTCGTCTTAAACGAGGGCGACACGCCTACTTTCCGGCGCCCCGGCATGAGAGGTACGATCCCCGATATCTCCTTCTCGTCGGAATCACTACTAGCACGGATCTCCAACTGGAGAGTCATCGAAGACCTCACGGCAAGTGATCATCAGTACATCGTTTTTGATATACTGGATGAACATCATAATCAGGCGCCTGTATCACGATCTGGACCACGCCGATGGAATACGGACAAGCTGGATGTTGAGAAGTTCACTGACGTAATCTCACGGGGAGCGCTGGTGAATTCTGCTGCACCTGTTGACGCCGAGGCATTGGTAACGTCCACGATGGAACTGATTGTCTCGGCTTGTGACCAGGCCACGCCACGCAGGGGACGCCGTCGCGATAAGCAAGCTGTGTACTGGTGGACTTTAGAGATCTCGAACCTTCGGAAAGCTTGTCTGAAAGCCAGACGTGCCGCTATGAGGGCCAGAAGATTCCCGGATTTCGAGGCTAAGTCAGCGGCTTATAGGGCTGCGAAGAAAGCTCTTCGTCGGGCTATCATCAGGAGCAAGGTTAGCTGTTGGAGGAGGCTTCAGGAGGATGTTGACTCTGATCCTTGGGGACTGGGCTACAAGGTTGTAACCCAGAAACTCGGCGCCCGATCACCACCTTCCGTCATGGAGGGCACCACCATGGACAGGATCGTCACCGCCCTTTTCCCGTCTCATCCTCGGCGGCCTTTTTTCGACTATGGCGAGGTAGGGGACATTCCACTCTTTAGCATTAAAGAGCTGGAATCATCTGTCCTCTCCCTGAAAAATAGAAAGGCACCTGGTCCTGATGGTATTCCCAGTGAGGCTCTCAAGAAGGTATTCTCGGTTAACCCCCTCTTACTGCTGAGAATGTACAACACATGCCTGTGCGAAGGGGTTTTCCCAACTCCTTGGAAAAGGGCTAGGCTTGTGCTAATCAGCAAGGGGAAAGGTGACCCGAATATGCCGTCGTCTTATAGACCCCTCTGTATGTTGGATGTGGCCGGAAAACTCTTCGAGAAACTGATCCGCTGCCGCCTGACGTCTGCCGTGGAAGCTGCCGGAGATTTGTCTCCTCGTCAGTACGGCTTCAGAAAGGGTCGGTCAACAATCGACGCGATATCCGAGGTACACAGAGCGGTAGAGCGTGCCGAGAGCTTCAATCATTACTCTCGCCGTATCGTGCTTCTTGTTACGCTAGATGTCAAGAATGCTTTTAACTCGGCGAGATGGGTCGATATGTTGAGCGCGTTGAGGAATAGCTTCCGCGTACCAGCATATCTGTTGAGGCTGATCGAGGACTACCTGCGCTGCAGAACTCTTAATTACGAAACTAAAGATGGTTCGCGGACGATGGATGTTACTTCCGGTGCCGCGCAAGGTTCGATACTCGGCCCAGATTTGTGGAACGCTGCCTACGACAGCCTTCTGAGATCTGAGATGCCAGAGGAGACCGTTTTAGTTGGGTACGCCGATGACGTCGCAGCCCTCATTGCTGCACGCAACGTTGAGCTAGCCCAACTGAAACTGAACCAAGTCATGCGCGTTGTAAACGCCTGGATGACTGATCATGGTCTGACACTCGCTCTGAGCAAGACAGAGATCGTCATCCTCACGAAAAAACGGATTGAAACCATCGTTCCGCTACGAGTTGGGAACGTAGTTGTCCAAACCACGCGAACCGCCAAGTACCTTGGTGTCATGGTGGACAACAAGCTGAGCTGGAGGGACCAGATCTTCCGTACGGCGGACAAGGCTGCTAGGAGTGTTGCTGCTCTTAGTAGGCTTATGGCCAATGTCGGTGGTCCCCGGTCCAGCCGTAGAAGACTACTGATGTCTGCAGTCCAGTCCGTGCTTCTCTACGGCTCTGAGGTGTGGGCAGACGCGCTTAACAAGGAGGCGTATAGGTTGAGGCTCGCACGAGTGCAGCGTCAGGCGGCACTCAGGGTCGCTTCCGCGTACCGTACGGTGTCCGAACCGGCCGTTTTGGTGATCGCTGGAGTTATCCCAGTCAAACTCTTGGCAGCGGAGAGGAAGGCAATCTACCAGAGACAAGGCTACATTGGAAAGGACGCTGCAAGAACAGAAGAGCGCTCCCGCACTTTTCAGATGTGGCAAGAAAGCTGGGAAAGGGAGACTCGAGGACGTTGGACTGCCAGACTCATCAGGCAGGTCCAACCGTGGGTAGAACGGCGGCACGGTGAGGTTGACTATTACCTCACGCAGTTCTTGTCAGGTCACGGCTATTTTCAGTCGTACCTGCACTTGATGGCCAAAACGAATTCACCTGACTGCATTTACTGCCCATGCATTCCCGACGACGCGGAACACACTTTTTTCCACTGTCCACAATGGGATATGCTTCGCCAGGAGGCCATTCAACATCTTGGGGTGCTGTCGATTGAATCGATCTGTGAGACCTTGCTGAAGGGTGAGGACAACTGGGACTGCTGGTCGCACTTTGTCCGGAATGTCCTTCAAGCTAAAAAGAATGATCTAGATCGGAACATAGTCTAGATTTGATAAGAAATAAACGGCTAGACACGGCGTAAGCCCCTCGGGCGTAGGCAAACTCGGCCTAGTTCTGATGAAGTGCGACAAGTGTTCCCAGGCTAGTGTCCGAAGAGTAGAGGAGGTTTTTAGTGGGTAGTCTCTGGGCCTTAAGCCCGTTGGAGTCCCACACTACAGGCTAGCAACCTGTGTGCATAAATGCATTTTCCCACCTCTCCCTAAAAAAAAAAAAAAAAAAAAAAAAAAATCTTACAGGAAGCTTCTGTGTAGGAAAGTTGTAGTATAATGGCTAAATAGCTTCACTCAGTGTAAATAATTCTGTACATTTATTGAATCCACAAACAACTTTTGTGCTAAGTGTTGTTATGCGTTTGTGTTATCGAATGTAAATATTGTATATAAATTATATTGTTTTAACTATTTTATGATTCTATAATAAATATGTTTGTATTCACTAAAACGTGATGATTTGAATTTAAACCTGCACAAAATCATTTGTGACATGACATTAACGATTTTGATTGGAATTTAGTACCTTATAGTCCTTTTAACTTAAAGAAAATTGCACAACCCCAACGCTGTAAAAATTGCAGTATTGAACATTTTTACATTTTCTGCATAATAAACCATACATTTTGGAGAAAGTATGTGTCCGTTTGCTGACACTGTTTATTGATAAGGTATAAGGTTGAATAGAACTCGTATATGTTTTAACAAATCATTTATTTACAGGGTAAATAAAGTCTTACCTTTATGTTGTTAAATCTATGTACATAATTACATTTTTAATCTCTCTTATAAACAATATGAACACAAGTCTTGTCTAAATTCTACAACACACAGAACACAATTAATGGTAAAATAGGTGAAGTTGAATACATTTTCTACATTTTACTTAAGTTTTTTAGTAGCCATGTTAAAAATGATTGATTTGTAACATCGAAGTTCCTTGTGGAATTACTTATTAGAATTTTCAGTTTGTTTTACACTTTTTATATTTTGCTACAATATTGTTTGATGATTTTCATCGGTTCTTTAATGGTACTTGGAAGTTATTTTACAAACCATATTTTATCTACTAAAACAATTAAAGTATTTTTTCTATGTATTAAAAAAATAATAATCCACCTTAAATTAAACTGGTTTTTAGACTTTAAAACTGTAAAGAAACTTTAGTATTGTTTAGCAGTTTATGCTAATATTTTTAATTTGTATAATATAGGTAGGCCAATACATCTTTAATTGCAATTTTAAGATTTAACATCTAAAATCCATAACTATTACATTGTGAATTACAAAATATCAGAATTGGAAAATCTTTAAATGATAAATCATTTTCTCAATAATAGTGTAGACAGTAATGACAATTTTACTTTTAAAATTCATTGATTAGTATGGTAACTTTAATTACAATGAAAGCTAACTAGTTCTAACCAATGAAGGTGTTACGTACCTTATTTGATAACATTTTACAGTTATATTCTTACCATTTATTACTCTTTATATACATCTTATTACATAAAATACAGGTTTATTGTACATAAAACTATGTTAGATCACAGCATAACGTGTTATACAATGTTTATATTACATTGCATTCTATAAATACTATTTACACTTTATATTTATTTATGGAATGAGTAAACATTTTTGAACACTTATAGAATTATCCATTCAAAAGGAAATGATTTTATCAAATAAACTTTGCACACAGTTTTCCTTTAGATTTTTTGATTAAGTTATTTTTTATTCAAACATGAACCAAAATACATTCAGCTATATCTTTTACCATTTAGTTATTAATCAAGCTAAGTTCAATATTTAGGTAATTATTAGTGTTTTTTCATTAAATCAATACTCATAATGTCAACATTGTTTTTGCAACAGAAACTGAGAAAGAAATTATGATTTAGCTGTCAACAGTTATTCTCCATTAAAATAAATTACTGTTTATAAAATCAACATTGATGAACAGTGGAAAAGACTAGTAAAATTAATTTTAACTAGACTATTTTTTCCGGAATAGTCACTTGTACCATTAAATGATAAGATATAGTTTTAACAAATAGGCTACTGGTATATTTTACGTAATCAATGTTGAAAATGAAATCATATTTCTAGATAAACTTTCTATACCACCTAACTTTCGCAGGATTTGTGTATTCTCTGGGGTAAAAGCAGGAGTAGATTTTACTAAACATTAGATGATTCAAGTTTATAAAACTAAAAGATAACAACTAGCGATGTTTCTAACATGAAGTTGACTGAAGATCGGTCCTAATTCTCCTGATGTAAACAGAAGCTCTTGAAATTTTATGACACAGTCTCTGGCCATCTATAAACAATACAATATTCTTCATTTATTTCAAAGGCTCGATTGATTTTTGAACACAACAATCAAAACACCATGCAAAATCATTTTTCCAAAACCACACAGTTACTTGAATACCTCTTACAAAATACATTCATGCACGTAGTAAGAATTTTGTATTTAGAAAAAAATTCAACTTTTGAGTTTTGAGCATGCATAACTAATTACGATAACACACTTTTTAAAATGTAATTTAGACTAATTGATTGGTTGTTAAATATCAACAAAAGTTTGTTACGTGATGCAGTACATGTTTGGATTTTTTAAAACTTTTGTTGACTTTAAAATAGCTTTAATATGATAAGCTTCGATTAATTAGTAAAAGACACTGTATTAATTTTATTATTGAAGTCCAAATATGTTATCCGGAAGCGGTTTATTGATGTTATAGTTGAGTAGTAGCTTGCAATTTGACGTACCTCGCGTGCTGGTCCTCGGTTTGGGCCACAGGGAGGAAACACTGATGGTTTTTCGGCCTCTTGAGGATTTTTCGCACAGAGTGGTAGACGGCAAGGATCAACACCATGCTGAGGAGGAACAAAAGTCCTGTGAGAACGAGATTCAGCGTCGTGTTGGCGTGAGCTGTCGCCGGCTGAGACACTGTGAGACACCGGGTCTTGGGTTCCGTGGGAGGAAAGTCCCCGAGGGTGGCACAGACTTGGTACGGCCCCTGAGGTAGACCGTGGATCACGGCCCAGGGAAGTGAGCAGTTGAGATGCCTCTGAGCCACAAGAGTCCCGGACACAAACACAGTGATGGTGAGCAAACAGTGAGCGTCCGATTTGTCCTTCCAGATGTGAGTGGAGACCATCAAACTGCCCATGTCAGTTAGGTTAGCTTCCAGTGAGGTTATGTACGACTTTGTCTTTGCTACAGGATTCGTCTTCACTGTCGGAAGCAAAGGAATGATTTCACTACAGCCGAGCACCAAGGCTGATTCGTCGTTGCCGCCCCCTTCGAGTAAAACAACGCAATACCTGTAGCGATGACCCAACTGTAAATCTGACGCAGAGAGAGTGATGGAGAGAGTCTTGGGATCGACTAGTTGAGAAGAATCGCACTTCAGTGGGTTCGATTCCAAAAGAATCTCGTGTAAACCGAGTTCTTCGTAGATGAATAACGCGTCGCAAGAATACGTAAGCGCACTTGCTTCTACACTCCACAGTAATGACACTTTTGAACCGTCGAATTGGAAGCCTCGAAGGGCCACACGAGTTCCTGACACGGGCATCGGCGTGCCTAAGGGAGTTTCGGACGGGATTGGTGATTCCTCTTGTCCGCCGCACACTAGCTCGCTGGCTGACAACTCTTCGACAAGTCCATTCTCGAGCGAGGGAGGAGTCGCACACACAGATGTCGCTTTGTCAGCTGTTGACAATGTCGAGGAATTTCTCAGCCATGAAGCGAACTGAGAGAGGTTGCAGTCACAGTTCAGAGGGTTCTCTGAAAATAGAAGCAATACATTTAAGTATGCACTTTTTGGAATTGTGGTTTCCATGAAGGAATTAGTTAAAAACCTATTCTTGTTTTTTTAATGCACACACTCATGATCAAATTATTCCTTAAAAGCCCATCAAGTAAATTTTCAAGCGGATGAGCTTTGGAATTCTATCTTCAAATCAATCAAGTAGAGATTACCCATTCTATCTAAACATTTGTGAAATCAACTATAGGAAAAAAATGTATTAGTTTCTTATACTGATTTTACTTCAATAATATAATTATATGAATTATCATTTCTCTCACTAAATTGATCACACATCCTTATTACAATTGTTTATTAATTTATGTATCCTGTGTTTTTACTAACTTCTCAGCCAGATCTTTTATGTTTACCTGAAAGTGTGAACCTCTTTAGTCTGATGTTGAAGGAGAACGCGTCTGTAGCAACCATTGAGATATCGTTGTCGTCGAGTCTGAGCTCGGTCAAGTTGCGTAGAGGTTGGGTCAAATCAGAGGTGATGGCTCGTAGGAAGTTGTGGGCAATGTCGAGTTTTTTTAGGCCTGCCAAATGGGCAAGAGATGCCCCTGACACAGCAACAATCCTGTGGAAAATAAATTTGTCAATACAAAACAAACAGCTGTTACAGTAGGATTAAATATTCTTTCTCTTGGGTGTGATTTTAGTGTAGTGGTTGGCGTCTCAGAGCTTTGTCCTAGAACAAGAGGGCCGGGATTTATTTCTGGCATTTCCAATAATATTTGAGGGGCAAGAGCTTCTTTTTCTAAAAGGGCTAGAGATTTTTTCATACAAAATACTATTGGCAAAAAGTACAAAAAAATAAAATAAAAACCGTTAATTAAAAATAAGTTTTAAAATAGGTATTTTTTTTAAACAAAATTATCAATTATTTAAAATAGGGACGCCCCTATGTGCGTATTTTAACCCAAATATGTGTGAAGGATGAGTGGCGCAATCTTGTAGTCTTGTTAGTGACTAAGGCCGACATGTTCCTTAGATGTTGATTAATACCAATAGTTTATAGTATAATCCAAACCACATTTTTCCTTGTAATTAAGGAATTGGTCTAATTATCAGGATAGTACTGGGGATAGTCGAAGTACTAACTAGTGCGAACGTTACCCACACCAGGGAGCATCGAATCCATGCTCATTAAGAAACATGAACAAAGACTATTATCATTTACTAACTCAATCTGCCCCTTAAGTGTAAATTATCTTTTATTTATACTCACAATGAGACCTAACTTACCGCAACATCTATAATTGATGCTGCAAACTGAATCCATGGTTATTCTGTAAAACGATCTTTCAAGAAGTTCTCGAGTTAGAGAAATTACTATCCAACCTGGTTAATCACTTCACTTAGACAGCGACGTAAATTTGTGTATACTATATAAATCCAGGGTGTAACGGAGTGAAATGATCTATGTAGCTTTGTCACTAACTAAGATAAGCTGTTTTTTTTAAATCCATAATTTTATCAAAAGTCCAATTATCAAGGACAGCTGGGTCCAGTTTCAAACTATCAAAAAGCTTCTGATATCTTTCAGGATTGAACCAACGACCTCTTGGTTACTAGGCAAGTACTACCATTTCAAGTACCCAGTAAAACCTTATCTGTCAAACAAACAATAAAGCAGCTATCCACTATCCAACCAATGTTTGTAAATGTTTGCTGGTTCTGAAACTCTTTATGTGACTTTATGTTGACTTTACTTCACCTGTTATGAGCAAGGTTGAGCTCTCCAAGTGTCGCGATGGCTCTGAAAGCGTGATCTTCTAATACATCTATCTGGTTGTGATGGAGGGAGAGAGAAGAGAGAGCATCCAGGCCTGCCAACGCACCTCGGGTCACACTGCTCAGCTGATTGTGAGCCAGCGACAGCACACTCAGGTTAGGCAACCTACGGACAAATTTTTCATAGAAATCTTCATATAAACATTTCAAATCGTTTCTTTACTGAGGCCCTACTGTTAGCTCCTTTCACACTATATGGTTTTTGATGTAGAAATAAAAACTGTTTAGGTTCATTTTTTTACTAGGGTAAAGATGAGCGAGCTTTCACACTAAACGGTTATGTCGACAGCAGAAACCCCTACCAGTGCCATGCAGTCTTGTAGCCATCCACTGCCACTGAACTGGGCGGTTTTTGCGCCATGGCCGACGGCCGTGCGTCAGTGGTGCCAGTTAAAAGCAAGCTTTCATAATGCACAGTTTTAAATCAAACGGGAGGCCGCCAGCCAGTAGAAATAGTTCAGCTGTTGCAACGTTCATTGTTTACAATCTGACCTGTTAATTGGACACTGCTTATGTTTATTGTGACATTGTAAGTTCATTCATCTCACCGTATGATCAGAAATGGTGCAATGAGAAAGAAATATATAAACAGTGTAAAATCGTGCTGTTTTCAACCTGACGGCGGAAGTGTGAAAGGAGCGTAAAACTTGTTTACCATTGACTTGTAGATACCGATATATATGGACCAGCTGTTGAATTGCTTATTGAAATGGAACATGGTTGAATTAAGCCACTAGATGATCAAGCTACACCAAAATTAAATTTTCTCCCTTACCTAATTTCAATTATTTTTACCGTCTATTCAACTATATCAATTTGAATTATAAAAGGGGTTACAGTTTTAACATGGGAAAGAGATTTTTACTCTATTATTAGTCACATTACTACACACTCAATACCTTGGTAGAGTGCTAGGCCCTAGGGGACCAGCGAGGGAGTTCCCGCTAAGATCGAGTTCCCGCAAACTCCGCAGTCCTTGCAGGCTGGCCACCACGGCCACCGTCAGTCTGTTGCCCTGCAGACGCAACGTATGAAGCAGCGGGAGAGGAACAAACGCGTCGGGAGAGATCCAGCTGATCAAGTTCTCGCTGAGGTCAAGAAATGTCAGACTCGTGAGATTCTGGAAACAATTAAGTATTTAGTTTTGGTCCCATGAAAAAATAAACTTTGTTCCTTTATCCCTTACATTACCAATCAACCTATCTATGATTATTGCCAAAGTTGCCAATTTCTATCAAGCTACCCTATCAAATATTGCTGAGTGGTTAATGATTAGTAGTACTTAAAAGGTTTTCGGTTGGATAGGTTTTCGGTTAGATTCTGAGAGAGGTCAGTAGCTTTTTGAAGGTTCAAAATTAAGCCCAGCTGTCCTTTTGGATTTTCTCTCACTCAATCAACACTAAGCTGGGTAACTATGACCTAGCTGCCCTCCTCCTCCTCCTCATCCTACTCCTCCTAGAGGAGGAGGAGATTTTTTGTTGGAAATATTCTTTTTATGAATTTTTCACCTCCCAGAAATAGAAATAGTATTTTTATTTTATGTATTGTATTTTAATTGACACTATTCACTTTACCACCTATGTACATAAATTATAATGAATACAGATGTTTGAATATGAATATGAACTGAGTGGATATATTGTTCCTCTAGTAATCTGAATGTAACTGGTTTTGTCCTGATAAAAGTCAGAAACTTGTTAATGGTTCTAACTGGACCCAGCTGTTCACTGACTGTTTTGGCTTTTTTAATTTGCCTGACTAAGAAACAGCTGGTCTTAGTCAGTAACTATACACATCTTTTTTTTAACTCAAATCTACACTTGGGAAACTAAGATTATCATGCCAACACTGAAACAGTTACTTTTGTAAACCTAAATATATTGTATGTAGGGAAACATAAATATTTTTGTATGAGCGTATGCTCACCTCGAAGGATATGTTGTGTATCCGATGTATCTTGTTGTGGGAAAGGTCTAGTCTCTCTAGGTGCAGAAGTCCACGGAAAGCTGACGTCGGGACAGAGTCTAACTGATTGTTGGGGAGGCCGAGTGCCTGCAGAGGTGTCGTCAAACCTGTGAACGCGTCAGGAGAAACATGTCGTAACTCTCCTGACGACACCACCAGACCGTGCAGACTTACGTTCTGCAAGAGATGAAAACAATTAGAAACTAGGACAGGAAAACAATTACGCAGACAGGAACAGTAAGGGAATACAGAGATAATGATTAAGGTATATTTGTGACTAAGTTATGTATCTTGACACAAAACCATCATGGAGGAGGGTATGTAAGTTTCTTTCAAAATCCTATCCAACTTAGCAACAAATGTATTTTAAAACACAAGGTGACTTGTTCGCTGTTTCCATCTTTTCTCTACTTCTCAGGAGACTTGGATTGTTAAACTGATGTTCACTCTACACTCTATGTGTTTTTTTATGTTGGGTGTTAATCAATTAAAGTCACAAACTTTTAAACAACTTAAAACTTTTGACACAGAGCGATAATCCGGAGCATACTACAGCATGAGTGTATTATGGACTATAAAATTCGTATTCTAATTGTGTGCATATCAGGACCAAACGACCAACCTTCATGAATACATTTGTTTCAATAAGCCTTCAAATAGTGAATTCTCTTGTTTGGATGCTTTTAGTTTGGACATAGGATGATTCAAGCTTTGGATAGTTGGAACGGTGATCTGCATATGACAGAGACAGACACATTCAGATTGTGCAATAATATATTGGAGCACACCCTCGATTTTTTACAGTGGACAATCTGAACAAAATCAAGTAGATTAAAGTCAAGGATCAGCTGATAGCGAAGTGTACGCTTACCTGAAGCAGAAGACCTGGCAGGAAGGAGACGTTCTGTACTGTACAGTCTAGCAAAGACACGGAGGCTGAGGGTGATAAGGAGCGTAGGGTTGCTGCAACGGTGGGCAATGCTTCACGTCCACCTGTAAACACAAAAGCTTCATTCAATAAAAGAATATTTTACACATTTCGTTATAGGCCTCCAAGGAAGAAAATAATTTACAAGAGGCGACAACTATTTTGATTTCTAGATTGGCATAGACATGTGATTCACCAATAACATTTGAAATAGATAGTTGCTGGCAGGTTTTTTACTTTTGTTAAATGAAAAAAAGTCATGATTTCTCAACAATTAATTTAGCTACTTGCCTGTACACCGGAGAGTGTGTGGCAGATCACAGGAACATGAGACGTTAGATATTTCAGGACATCTCCACTCTTCAGCTGTCACTGCTACTACCAGCAGGAGCCACCACATCCTGAAAACATACAGAGTCAGTTAGATCACAGGAACATGAGACGTTGGATATTTCAGGACATCTCCACTCTTCAGCTGTCACTGCTACGACCAGCAGGAGCCACCACATCCTGAAAACATACAGAGTCAGTCAGATCACAGGAACATGAGACATTGGATATTTCAGGACCTCTCCACTCTTCAGCTGTCACTGCTACGACCAGCAGGAGCCACCACATCCTGAAAACATACAGAGTCAGTTAGATCACAGGAACATGAGACGTTGGATATTTCAGGACATCTCCACTCTTCAGCTGTCACTGCTACTACCAGCAGGAGCCACCACATCCTGAAAACATACAGAGTCAGTCAGATCACAGGGACATGAGACGTTGGATATTTCAGGACCTCTCCACTCTTCAGCTGTCACTGCTACTACCAGCAGGAGCCACCACATCCTGAAAACATACAGATTCAGTCAAATCACAGGAACATGAGACAAATCCTGAAAACATACATAGTCAAACAGATAAAATGAACATGGAAATTGTCCTGGAGAAGTAAAGAGACATTCAAATCAAATTATTGAAGATGAGTTGTTGGCAAAGGTGTATAAATAAACCACTTAAATTGTAAAATCGCCTCATTGCATAGCACATGCCAACTGAAAATATGGGTAACCATTTCTAGAAACCCGGCATTACCTCGGAAGTTTATTATGGTATTTAATATTAAAATCCTCTCAATTCCATTTCCATTTTCCATTCTCATGGAAAATACATTTTGAAAACACAATTTGATCGTCAATCGTCATCCTCACATCAATGACAATCCACCGTCCAGCAGTGAAAGAGATAAAAGCAGACGATTTCCGATGCGTTTGCAGCCTCACGGCACAATGCAGGTCATATAATTTTATAGACTTAATTCGAAGTACATTAAAGCGGAGTGGAGGCCATATTTCGAGTCTGGTCGAAGCTACCGACCGCTGTAGGCAGGCCGCGTCCCATGCATAATGCAGCCATCGGCAAAAAGTCTTCTGAGAAAAGCAACGTTTGATGAAAAAGGAACGGCGGGTAATGGGCAGCGGTGATTGCGATTCCGCGCGCGTCCTGAGTCGGCTGACCGGCTGTCGCTAGACGGAACAGCTGCATAGAGTAAGGCTAGAGATAGTGCAACACGTGATACTGTATGCGATGTATACACAGGGTAAAATTTAAGGTTAGGAAAACCTGATGGTTCCCATCTGTCGATTTCGACGTGATAACGAGGTATTTAAAAATTTGCATAATTTGCGTAATTCTTTAAAAAAAGTCGTAGCTATGAAATATTTGGTATACACAGTGAATCAATTAGGGCAACAAATACTGGAACTTAAATTAAGTTTCAACGTGAAAAGGAGGTATAAAATAAAATAAAATTATAACATCTTTACGAAAATTAAGTGGGCTACCAGTTATTTTACTTTACAGGCCTAGCTATGGCATTTCTAAGGCTTATTTGACTGGGTTAGAATCAGATCTTTTGATCTTTATACAATATTCGAATAGTCATAGTTTATTTATCCATTGTAAATCATCTTTTGGGAGGTTTGACGTCCCGTTTAATAGTCGTTTGATTACTAATGTGAACTTTGTCTTTACATGTAAAAATTATAGGATGGTGACATGAGTGAAATTTCTTTACAATATAAGTGTAAATAGACGAAGAGGCGGGGCTAGAATCGAAGAACTGAGCTTGGGGCTTGGGAAAGAGACGCAACAGAACAATCTTGGTCTATTAGCGACCCAGTGCGACTGCGTGACATCTAGGTTCCCACCAAAGTTCCGTAGAGAAGAGGGAAAACGTCACAACAGACGCGAGATTACGTGAATAACAAATACAGCGTAATCCTATTAGACTAAATTTCTCAGGAACTTACAAAGTTAAATAAAATAGGTAATTTCATTTTAATATTAGCAAGGGCACGATCCAACTTTCTAGTTGTATGGAAAATACCTCAAACCGATCAAGAAGAGAAGGCTAGAAAAATTGTTCATACCTTTTTGGTAGAAACACGTTATAAGTTCCAAAAGACATTATGCAACAAATAATTAATTCGGCCAACGTTGGGTTGGAGCTTTTTAAAGGGCCCTATAAGAAGATACAGTTTGTTCAACTCGCAATTATGATTCAAACGGAAATACTTAGTTTTTGGTTTTTGGTCGTTTAAATCCAATAATTAATTGCCTGCCGACCCGCGTCTTTCTATGATCAGGAAGATTGACGAACTTTAAAGGATTACAATTATATGTTATACACACTTGCATCATAAATACTCTCTCGACTAGATAAACTGTAACATTTGACAAAAAATTAACCAAATTTTCTTTTTAACGCATTTGAACATCTAACATAAGAAACCCAGAATCGTTTCGATAAAAACTCCTCTTAAAACTCCTCTTAAAACTTTTTAATGAAAGAATTCCGAAATCGCAATTAATTTCACATCGGAACCTCTGACACGTAGGCTTATATGTTCAATTAACCAGAAGAATGTGCAACAATAACTCAACCGATCTGTATGCCACCGTGGAGCGGTTTGGGGATTGCTCTAACAATGGAGTAATTGCAGCTAAACGCCAATCTGGATGAAGAAAAACTGAAACACGACCTTATATAGGAGGTGCTCGCAGGTGTGCCAACATTCAACATGAGATCTACCAGACAGGTGTACCAACGGACGTCAGCGAGGCCGATGTAGGCTTTGACAATGACGTGTAGGTTGAAGGTTGACATGTGTTGACTTTCATACCTCTATGGAATGATGGAGGTTGACGTGTTAATGTATAATCTCTAGAATAAACTTCTTATGGACCAGTTTGAAGCTACTTCTTGATATTACCACATATTTCATCAAAGGAACATCGTGTTTTGGACATGTTAGGCGAATTTTTTTGTTATTTTGCTCGACTTTGGGGGTAGAATATGGAAGATATATAATTTAACAGGTCTTAGAGTCTGCTACAGTTGGCCAAAAGGTTACTAAATTCTGCAGAGGACAAAAGTTTTGAGATGTTAATTTATTTTGTCAACAAGCGAATTTGGAGGAGCAAAGGAGGAGAACGTTGACAAAGATCAAGAAAGTAACAGAAGTATGCAAGATTGTCTATTTCATTTCGCAATACAAATTTTGTTCACTTTATTTATATTGAGGCCGATTTATATTGGCCTCTTTATAATTTGTTCTTTATTTTCAACCTGCAGTAAAAAAGGCAGCAGAAATTCTTTGATCACATCTTTCAAACTAAAATATTCTACTTTCTGTTTTTGCATACCGGCTACCTATAAAAATAAGCCCACGCATTGATTTAATAGACTTTCAGATAATCCATCATAAAAACTTTCGAAATTGATAACCCCATCATAGTTTAACATTCAAATCACTTTTATCTGCGTCCAATCGGCCCTGGAAATCTCTTCCTTCTGAATATCAAAGCAGCACTCGAGCCCTATTAGATCAGTTGGTATTTACTACAGTCCATAATGAGGGGTTGCCGCAGTATCAATCAAGAAGGCCGTTTCCCGCGCTAATAAGCCGTCAGCTGATGCAGATGAAATCAGCTGATAATCTGCGCCGGCGCACCAACAGGTGTCACATCATCGCGCGATCCCGACACCGCTTGTCAAACTGTAGTTTCGAGTGAGTGGGATGCTTATATGTCACTGTCCAAATTCGGCACGGACCGAAAGAAACGCTCGCTCTACTTTTTAGGGACCGTTTAGCATAATCGTGTTATTCTAGTTTCCACTCCTTAATCTACATCCTGATAAGGGCCATTAGTGTGTCGTTCTTCACGCATACATTGCAATCGAGTAGTGTTTATGTTAAAGTAAAAAATATTAGATTACTCTGATCAACTTGATAACAGAAAGAAACACATGATTAACAACTGGTACGGAAATGATCAGCATAGCACAATTCGAGTAGTTAAGTCGTGTCACTTCGGTGTGTGTCTTTCTTGAATAAAATAGAAGGGAGTTGTTGCACCAAGTTTACCATTTTCTCGGCCAAACATCATTGCGATGGTACAAATGTATGGTAATAAGACCGAATAAATATTTGGAAGCAGAGCAACAAAAAATATACTTGGAATATTGAGATCGTACAATACTTTAAGGCAACAAACATTGACCTCTCGATACAAGAAATCATACGAGATCGTACACGAAAGACATAAGACATGACAAAACAAGACACGGAGGGTTGCCAACTCAATAAACCGAGACTGACGATGAGTTATGGGACGGCCCCCGCGCGGGTGTGGGACGCCGGGACCTGGGACGACCCGTGGGTGTCCTCAATCGTGCCCCCGTCCCATTGTGACTGGGCATGTCGCCCCATTAGGCCTACACTGTGTACCGACCCGGAGATCGGAGACGCCCTGTTGTGGTATCAAGAGTTAACTGTATTCAGATGAAAACTGTCTCGGGGCATCAGAGTGATGCAAAGATAGACAGATGCAATGCGAGAGGTAATTAGATGAGTAATTAGAACATAAAGAGGAAGTTGTTGAAGTTCACTGGTATGCACTTGAAGACATGAAACATTGAAGCACAATTAATTGTGTTTGTCTATGTTCAAACTATTTGAGAACAGTTTGATTCTGTGTTTTTAAGATGAATTTAAGTACTTCCTAAAAATTCTGATATGTAGTTTGAATGGTAATCTAAAGTACGAAAAACGACTTTACTTTGTTAGTTTAGAAATCCAAGCAGCTTTTTGACAAGGAATCTAAATTGTTCAGTAGAGTATTTTCAAATTCGTTTTGTTTGTTAGCCAGCTCCAGGTGTTCATAAGTTTAATTGTTCAAAACTTCTAAACTGTATTCAAGCTTGTGTCCAAACTGATCCGATCCATCTATCTTTGTGAAATTAGTTTGGTGACCGAGTGATTCGTATACTTTGCAAAACGGCAAATTGGCCAATTGCATTTCAAACCGTGCTTTGATAATGACATCTGTTACACATTTTACACAGTTAATTTATTGGCATTCCTCTTAAAGTGGCCACCCTTTCCAGCCATCAGTGATAGTGCTATCTTCTACTGAGGTGGGATAAATATGTAAATCCTGGTTTGAGATACACTTATTGGTATTGATGAGTAACGACAGCAAAGTTATGCAGTTTTTCAAAGGCAATGTCGTGAAGTAGCTTGCTTTATGTCCGCCAAAAAAAAGAAAAGCCTAGAGGAAATGTTTGACACCGAACCTTACAGCATACTACTACTTGTAATATCTGCTAGTGTAGAGAAGTCATATCAAAGTTTGACTGTAGATGTTGGAGGGTCGTAGACAAACACATCCATCACAGTGAAATATGTAGTTGTTTAAGGTAACTCAGAACATCGTGAAGTAAATACTTGTTTGATAGCCAAGGAATACTCCCGCTAAGATGAAGTATTTGTCACCGATCCTCACACCACGCAACTAAGATCTGCGATTGCAAAGAATTAATATCAAATTTTGACTGTAAAGGCTGTCGTTGACAAAGGCTGATATCACAGAAACACTTTTAGCATTTCAAGACTATTTAGAAGGTCGTGAAGTTCATATTTGTTTTATGAAAACCAATCGAGAGTACCTATGTATTTGACACCGAACGTTACACCACGAAACTAAGATCTGCTATTGTAAAGAAGTCATATCAAATTTTGACTGTAAAGGCTGTCGTTGACAAAGGCTGACACCACAGAAACACTTGTAGCATTTAAAGACTATTCAGAAGGTCGTGAAGTTCAAATTCGTTTCATGAAAACCAATCGAGAGTTCCACCTAGGTATTTGACACCGTTACACCACGAAACTAAGACTATTGCAGAGAAGTCATATCAAAGTTTGACTGTAGGTGGTGGGTCGTTGACAAAGGCTTATATCACAGGAAGTGCCGCTATCGGATGTCTGGGAAGCCTTTCCGGTTTATAGTTTCACGTCTGGAGAAGCATTGACTCGTGAAGATCTCTGCCCCACCCGCTCCCTGCCATCTCTCTCCCTCTCTCTCAGAAGTGATCTCTCTACCGTATCCGTCCCCTGGACATACGACACCCGAGAGCTATAGTTGCTTCTAGTTATGCAACATGACGGATTCACACCTCCCGTGGAAAAGAAACTTAATCAATGAGTATCTGCCACCGCCGTTGAGTTGGGAACTGGTTTGAGGAGACTTCATGAAAGAAGAATATAATCTTAATTGTGCACTAGTCTACTTGAGTAGAAGACTCAAATATCATTCTTTTGTGATGTTTTTATGGTTGTGCTGAGCCTACTGGGACTGTTCTCTACTACTTTGCCTTCTTCAGCATTTCAGCCTTGGTAATTAAAGTGTTAGAATATTTCGAATAAAAGTATAACCCTTTTGGAGTGTCGTAAATTGTACCAGGTTCTTGCACCTTCTTGTCACAGTTCATTTAAGAAGCTAAGAGAACAAGCTTTTGGCAGACATCTTGACATCTTTTACCGAGAAATATTGAATAACTGAAGTTTGTTATACACAAAAATAAGATAGAATGAGGTAATTTAGGAGTGTGGAGTCGCATATAGTATTCTGCAACCTAAAGTAGAGGATTGGGCAACATCAGAATAAGTGGCAATGAATAGTCTCACTTGTGGGAAAAAATTAACGCTATCCCTTGGATATTGAAAATACAGTCATGTGTCTCATAAATGTACATCATACTAAAGAAGATGTTTGGGCAAATAGAAACAACTTGTTATAGAATGTAAAAAAATATACTAAATGCATGCCAATGCATAACATAACTATGTGCATGATCTATTGACTTGGTTTGATTAATTTGTACGTTGAAATAAATGTCTCAAAATTCTAGCCAAGATGGAGACCCCTACTAAACGACCCTTCTGTTTAAAATCCTCTTCTAGACAAACTTTTACCAGAAAACTACATAGAGTATAACATGTTCATTTTTTACAAGCTCCCGTTGCGGCAAAACTACAACCTCCTCAGAAACAAATCTTATTATTTGGAAACTGAAACCACTACGTTTGACCTCAGTAGGCAACTCTACATTTCATTCATTAAAGTCCTCCTACATGATGCATACGCGGCGAGGCTCTCTAGTCTTTGTATGCAGCTGAGACGGGCGTCTTCGTCATTAGTGGCTACAAATAAGACCGTGTCTCGTGGAAACCGATAAATTGTGCATTATTCTCGCAGCTGACGAGATCGCAGCGTCGCAGCTAGTATGAATTATTCAGTGTGAAAGAACGACAAGCGGCGATGGACGTCAGAGGGTGAAGTATAGAAGGCAAGGGCAACTAGTGGAGATGGCTTTAAGATTGGAAGAAGATATAATAGCTTATACACTATGTGGTAAATTCACTAATATTTGGTTTCGTTTTGTTATATGAATATATCAAGATGCCAATTAATTATTTCTTTCAAATAAACCTTCAAGGAACCACAAAGATATTTTATATTTTGAATATAAGCTTAGCATATTTTTGGAAGCTGGGCATTTTGTGCTGATTTAAAAACGTTATTGGATGTCACTTAGGGTGGAATGTGAAGTTCATTCCCAGATTTCTAAATGTGAAGTGCAAAGAATAGACGCTTTTATTACCTGATGTATCAATTTACATTTAAAAAAATGTATTTATATTTTCTTATTTTACCCTTTTAAACGGACAGCACCCTTAGTCAAATTGGTCAAAAACTTGATAATCAATAAGCATGAATGTTAAAAAAGTCAATAGTAAAACAATCAATTAAAATAACAAGTCAAGATAATTAGTAACCGACTAACGATTGGCAACATCAATTAGTAACCGACTAACGATTGGCAGACTGAAAGGATGTAGTAACACTTCGGCCCAGTAACATTTCGGCCAAACTCAAATTTCTTAGAAAAACAGTATCACTTCGTCCCACTCGCTTTTACAGATGATTAAATACGCTAACGGAGTAACATTTCGGCCCGACGAAAAATTGACAAGGGCAGTTCAGGTAGTAAGAGGTACATGACCTGTATACTTTGTAACCACCCTCTGGTGGAATGTCGCCCAACCGTCACCCCTTGCATCCTCTGACCTCACATGACGGAGAATCGGTGGAATCTTACCTAACCTAACCTAACCTGTCAAATATTTTGTTGGGACGAAGTGTTACTAGTGGGCAGGTAGAGAGTTGGACCGTAGGCCACATCTGAGGGTTTCGGGCCGAAATGTTACTGGGCCGAAGTGTTACTTGAGCCGAAGTGTTACGACACGGACTGAAAGAATGGAAGACAAATAAGATCTTCTATCTCGTATATCTAAAATCGCAAAAAAAATCATAATATGTACACTTTGGGTAATATATTTCTTACATAGTATTACATTCAGCTGTTCTCTATATAAGAGGTCGAAGCCTCGAAATGGTCGATACAAAGAGACAATAAAACAGGTGAATTAACATCTGCTAGTTTGCGCAACTGATTTAAATTGTAAACTCGCTGCGAATCCATCCATGGTGCGAGGCTTGCACAACTCTCCTACTGGCAACTAAACTAACCAACTGACTAAAACTCTCCTACTGGCAACTAAACTAACCAACTGACTAAAACTCTCCTACTGGCAACTAAACTAACCAACTGACTAAAACTCTCCTACTGGTAACTAAACTAACCAACTGACTAAAACTCTCCTACTGGAAACTAAACTAACCTACTGACTAAAACTCTCCTACTGGCAACTAAACTAACCAACTGACTAACTGACGCTGGGAACTAGAACTCCTGTCAAACTAGTAGCTCTCGACAAGCTGTATGACTAGGTAACTGATGAAAAACTAGCGCACTTTAAAAAAGTGAACTAAGAAACGAGCAAAAAAAAATAAACTGGAACGAATCTTTAATGAAAGTTTGAAAGTCCCGACTTTCTTCGTTATCTTAGTACATAAAAATACGTCTAATAACTTTTTTATTCAACCCTTCCAATAACGATCTTTTCGAAGTTCGAATAGGGCCTACTACCATAGACTAACAAACACATATAGACTTCTCACCCCATTGTAAATTTTGAAGCTCGTTTTTTCGTGTCTAGTTCATGTCGGTGACACTGATCGCTATTATCGACAAAATTTTGTTTACTATTTCAGGGTTAATTTCATGATTCGTGCTTTACTGTTTGGTTAAACGATGTTTTAAATGACTGAAATAGCAAGAAACAAATTGTAAACAAAACACGACTCCTAAAGTGCACCGGACAGAACTAATAATAAAATTGTCTACAGCTAATCCATAAGGATGAGAAATTTACCTAGAGTGTATGTTTTATCTTTGATGCTACCCAGCTGATTAAGAAAGGAAAACTAATTTTAAGTAGTAAATCGAGAATTGATTTAAAGACAGCGGAATAACTTAAGCCTAGGCCTATATATTTTTTTTATTTTTCTAATTTGTGTGAGAATAGTTTATAAAAATCTGTATTTGTTCTATATGTCTTCATAGTATTAGTGGTTATAAAGTATTTCGACTCTCCGTTAGGTTTTACGAAATGTTAATAGAAGGTGACTACGCCTTCGGTCAAACCGCGCGTTGAAGTCTCTTCGGTATCCAATAGATGACATACACCTGGGGGCGTAAACGTATCCTTCGATACACAGAACATCACGTAAGACCTCCTACAGTGCAATAACATTACAGCAATATAGTTCGGAACGCACAAATTAAAAACTGTATGAAGGTCAAACTGCAAATGAAATACTTGTCGTATATCTCCAAGAAAAGTAAAAAACTTAACACGGTGACGCGTTCTAAAAAAAATTATACCGTACACAATATACTCTTAAATATTTTAGTGTTCTATCGATTGACAGTACTGCAACATAATAATATTGCTTAAAACGACAGCTACTACTATTCACACTACGTTATGCTGTTTCTCCGGCTTTGCGTCACGTAACCATGACACGTAGATCATTTGCATGGGCGGACTCAGTTTGTAAACAAGGCCTTGTTCTAATAGTGTGCCTTTATGCTAAAGAGGTAATTATGCCAAAACGTCCACCAAGCGAGACCACCGAGTGTAGAACAACCAATTGACCTCGGGGTCAAAGATTCTACGTACTTCTCTCAGAAGCATCTTCAGCAGCATTAAAGGCTTTCAAAGGGGATCCAGTACACAGAAAATCAAATCCTACACCAAAGTTCCACTTTCTTAAGTAGAAAAGTTGTCAACATAGCTTTCAAAACACGTTTCATGGGATACCAATAAAATCGCTCCAAAGAATCTTTACAGCGAAGTCCAAATTAAGCAATAGAGCAGTTTAGGCTTTTCAAGTGGACCTATAAAAACAGTTCCAAGTTAGTACCCAAGAACCACACCTCACGGAAGCAGTTTCGAAAGATCTTTTTAAAAGATGTCCAAATTAACCCATAATTCCCAAGCTGTTTAGGTATCTTAATGGTCAAACTTTACCTACTTAAGAATGATATCAAACTATCCTATTTCAGAAGAATCATCATCAACATTTTCAAATACCTTTTTTAAGGAAACCGTCAAAACAAATCCAAGATATTTCCAAAGAATTGCCATACAGTGGTATTACCAATTAAAATGGTGACGCTACTGGACGAATCAACCCACACCGAAGTCCAAACCTACTTAACCCCACCACAAAGACTTACAGGTCTGGGATGCTGACATTGACAGCGGAGTTCTAGAGACCAGCAGCCATCCAAGGAAACCTGTCAGCCTCTGGTCTGGCAGTAACGAGTTTTTAACATGAGCTCCGTGCAGTATCGACAACGGCTGCTGTCTGCCTACGGTAACCAGATAACTGTGAGGCTAAACAGCAGATGTGATGTAGAGGGCCCTGGGGCAGTTTGGGGCTGTCTCGTTTCTAATTTTGACCCATCGCCCGCTGGCCAACGGTGTAAATCAGAATATGAATGAGATTCAGTTTTGTTCATAGTGCAACACTGTATGATTTGTGGTCAGTGTAAATCGGCCCGTTTTATGGGAGTTTTGACGTCGAGTCAATGTATTGCAAATTACTAATAAGTGATCGGATTGAGTTTTGATAATGGTGTGTGTACAACTGTGTGATGTGTGCTAAATTTAAATCGACCCAGTACTTTTACCTGTAAGGATATTGACGACGAATAATTGTAAAACACAATTAAATTTTCAAATTTGATTTTCAATCAACGCTTTTCGATTTGAATTCACACCCATCCAGAGGTGTATGACTCGGGGAGAAAGGCGGCCATATGGTGCGGCCCACGCTTGGAGAGGGTCCAGAGGTTGACGTCGTAGCCGAGCCCGCCAAATTGAACAACAAATCATCATAATAAAATTGACAAACAAAGCCCGGTTAATATATTCCGCGGGCCAGAAGCCGCGGGGAGTTGAACAGCTGATAGTGAAGATAAGAGACTCCCTGTGCGCCCCTTCGCCGCGGGTCACCAGTCTTTTGCAGTGACTTGAACTGTAAATCCGGTAAGGAACGTCGTAGAGAGTAAAAATCAATCAGGTATAAAAACTGATGTAAAATAATTTACGGCTTCGCATTGCATTAAACAAATTGAATGTGGATAGTTCCTTTTAATATTATTTGCCAAAAATGCATCCTCGTACTTGGTTTGGTGACGGTTTTGTGTGAATAGGTGATTCTATAAGATAGATTTGTTAAACAGTAATTTGTTATTTTAAGAATTCGACATTTGAAAAAGAGACTGAATTAAAACGTTACATGAACTGGAGATAATGGATGAATTAAAATGGATGAGTATTTAAAAGAAATCCAAGATTTCAAAATTCATCTTGCTAAACAGGACGACCTTATGTAGAGCTTTCGTATACGGTACGTACCTAAACAGTTCATAACAAAACATAACATCATTCTATGAAACTGAAAAAAATCTATGACCATTATTGTACAGTACATTGTATTTGAACTCCTGCATAGTTTTGCTGCAAGTACATAGGGAAAACACGAGCAGAAAAATAAATCACAGAATTGCTTAGGTACTGTGAGTAGCAGAAATCTGAAACATTTTACAATGGAATGAGATGAAGACTTTTCAAGATTCAGCGGCGGTAGGCGAGGCGGGCAGGAATGTCCCAACAAAGCAGAAGAAGTCCAACTATTTTAATGGCTACTAATCTGAAATTCAGCTTGTTATGATTGGTGACGGACGGTGATGGATATTTTTGCGCCGCGAAATGTCGTGTCGGGAAAAACAGATAGTAAACAAAGGGAGGATAACAAATGACAGCGACGGAGACGAGGAGAGAGTGAGAGAGGCCAGGACCGGTCGTGGGGGCGGCGCGCCGCCGCCGACGACGACGGACTATTGTATTTAAATTGGCAAATCCATCTTGGGTTGTCCACTGCGACTTGTGCTAATTGATGGGCATCCAGATCTGCCTTATTCTCCAGATATCCAAGATGATCCTGGTCTAGTCGAGGTCAAAAGTCTGGGCGGATGAAGAATCTTCAGTGGCTGATCCTTTCAAAACCCTGAGGTGAATGGTGTTTGAAGTAAACTTAGTTTCTGATCATAAAATCTATATTGGTTCTTATCTAGACGAGGCCAGAGTGTGAACTTGATAGACGAGTCATCTTCAGCGCATGATCCTTTCAAATCCCCGTGAAAAATGTACTAAATGTCCTTTCTCAACTTGAAACTCTAAGATGATATTGGTCTAATGCTAGAATCTGGTCTTGGTGGTTAGAGATATCTGATGTCTGATCCTTTCAATTATCTGCGGTAAATATTGTTTGATCACCATCAGTTATCAATTTTGTTCGCGATCAACAGAACTTAACTGGCCCTTGAATATGCGAAACCAAAAATACTCGTTGTGGTAGATAACGAATCCTGCAGCGGATGGTGTTTAACAACAAATTTCTTATCCGTCCTAGGTATAATGATTAAAGATGGTCCAGATTTTGACAAAGCCTTGACATTCAAATCCCTTTAAATTCCTGGTAATTATCGTGATCAACCTCATCCATCTGATATTGACATTTTTTCTTGTCTCCTCGGGTATATGTATACATGATGATTCTTAAGTTGTGAACATTTCAAAAGTCTTTGGAACGGACGGATATCTTATACAATGTCACACTAATATTCAGACTTAATGTAATGGCGAATATTGGACTTAGCTTTAATCGTCCGTTGTTAGTTCACAAAGTTCCACTAATCGACCGTATCCAGGACTATGGTGGTTCAGAAAGATCGATTTTTGAAGTGGTAGTTTGTTCCGATTGCATCAGTAGGAGTTTAGAGCATCTTTATCATTGATTTTTGTAAAACATATGTGCCGTAAAGATGCATTTAATACATTATTTTTATACATTATCTTCATACATATAACGTCGTCCTGATTTTAGTTCGGTTTACGCAAAAGATTTTGTATTTATTTCACCAGACATCTCATGTGCAATACCCATGACTATTCTGACACGTCAATTACTGACTGTGATATCATAATTCCAGATCAGTCCCAATTCCTGGAACGTCCAGTTTTAGGGCTCAGAGTTCGCTCGTGTCCAGATCTCTATAAGCCTATCGGTTTACGAGCAGGCGGTTGACACGGCACACGGCAGACTCGGTACATGGTACATGAAATGAGCGCAGTTGCTGAGTGGGACGAGCCTGGGCGTGTGTACAAGACGAGGACGTTAAATAAAAGGAAATAAGACTAGGTATAAAACTGGAGGATGTCGATGCACTGGTGAAAGTTCGGTTCTAAGTCCGAAAGTTGTACTTGTAATTATCGTCAACGTGGATGAGACGGAGATAAAATGAATTTACTCATAATCCTCATCGCCTGAACATGAATGCCTAAAATGAAGTGAGATTTTAAATGGCTTTGTTACCTTCTAAGATCTTTGATGTTTGATACAATTAACTATACATTCCATCCCCATATAAAAGTTGTCGCCAATTATCAAAATCATCTTAGTTCATGTGAGCCACTGATTGACTGTGTTTATGTAAATTACTGATTTCTTTCGAATACACGAACTTTGTTACCAAGATTGGACGACTTGTAAGCTATAGCAACTGTTACCCATCAACTACAATGTCAGCAAAAGAAAAAGTAGGAAATATAAGTTTATACACAGCGCATTCTGTAACTGGCTTGCAAAACAATGGGTTTTTATTCAAATTTGTTGTCAGCTGGTCCATTTAGATGAGAAATATACTTTACTATCCAATATTCAATTTTAAGATCAGCTGTTTCTTTGGCCAGCTGGCCATGAGCCCAGTTTCGAACCATCAAGCTTCCAATTTTTTTCACGATGTCCCGGGAAAAACTTCTCCGTGGAGAGTAAGAGTGACAACACACCAGGTATTGTAGGGAGGAGATGAATGAATACTCGTGTAGAATAGGCGAGTGTAGATTCGTATCTAACACCAGCTGGATGATACGCTAAATCACCTAGCCCAATGAACGAGGACAACCTGAACCTGTTTTCAAACGTCAACATTGTTTCGAGGTACTATTTATGATAGTATGGACCATGATTGACTACTAAAGGAATATTTGTTTTGTAGACTTGTAGGTGAAGATACCCTTGCCGTGTTTTGGTAGTTTTGGAGGTAGACTCAATTGACTTCATATAGTCACAGCTAGACTAACAATTAGATCCTACCTTATAATAAAATTAAGATGGGGACAACCCAAATACGAACGAGTGTACAACCACAGAAACAGCACAAGTCACAACACTCGGCGATTCATTCAGCAGTGCAGATAAATTATTATGTCTGATCTCCAACTGGATCAAACATAAATTTCATTTCTGCATCAAAATTTCAATCAGATACGGCGGCGTGGAAAGTAGCAGTGAGTGATGCTGGGTCGCTGGGTCGCCTCGACTGTAGGACCTCACAATACAAGGACCGGTGTACCCACGCGCATTCCGCTCTCCCTACACACTCACACAACACACCTGGCTATCATGATTATACCCTCGCTTCTGATCCACTTAACCTAGCATTTGCACCCTATTACACTGGGTCGAATCTCCTTGGCTCCCGGTTGATTTCAGTGCTGATCCATTCTGATGGTACACTACTGATTGATTTTGGTGCAGTTGAAATTTGCACCCTATTACCCACTGGGTCGAGTTTCCTCTGCTGCCAGTTGATTTCAGTACTGATAAATTTTTATTGATTTTGATGGTACTGATGAACTTAGGTGAAGTTGGCATGAATTTGATTTGATAGCTTTTGTCTATATTTCCAACCTATTACCATCCACTGTGTCGACTTTCCTTTTCTCCCGTTCAATTTCAGAACTCCCAAGCAATTTTGTCCCACAGTCGTACATTGTTCTGAAATGGCCTTGAATTTGACAATTTTAGCCTACCTCCCTCTTCAATTGAATTTTACCGCCCACTATATTTCGCGGTAGGTTCGTGGTGGCTGAGGGATTATCCTTGTTTACGATTGACTGTATTTTGGCGATATTCTATGAGATATATTTTGAACGCTTATGAATATAGGCATAGTAATCTAGAGGAGGCAATGACTATTTTCGTATTTTGACTCTCCTAACTGAGTGTGGACTTATGAGATTTCATTTATTGTCTAAAATCAATTTTCATGTTCCCAATAAAAATACTAACAACTAGGTACCAACTTTAACAAAATTACCAATAATAATCCAAAGGTAATACAGGTACCCAATATTATCACTGTCCTACTGTCCATCTGTCTAAAGTGTCAAAACCACGCTTGTACGATCAGGCGAACAATACTTCATTGCATTAGGTATCGATTTATCCATCATTCGATTTTCATAATCGATAGCTGCCGCTTCTGTTGAACCCGTTTAACCTTAGATGGAATCTCAATACAATCTTAATATTCTCGATACTATCTTGAATATCAATACAGTGATTGTACTTTTGACCGATTGTTGGGAAACCTTTGGCGTGCAACAATAAATTATAGGACAACGTAAGCAATATGTTATAAAATTTGGTTGAAATAAATCGGATACATAAATTTCAACTTTTAACTGTTTTTTTATAGTAACTTAAATTGCACTTCTCATTGTTAAATAAAATGTTTGAAGTCCGGATATGACCGAATGCACTACTGACGACAAACTGTAAAAGACAAGAGGCTGGCGGTCTCTTTTAACCTTACATTTGCCCGTCATCTTAGACTATTTTCCCGTGCATGGAACGTATCCGGGAAAGCAAGGGGTGAGCCGGTACAGTACGGAGGTACTGATAAAATGATTACCGCAGTGATCAGGATCCGAACCCCGAACCCACTACATCGCTGCATTGGGCCCGAAGTCCGTGACGCTACTGTCTGAGCCGAGAGCCACTGACTTCATTTTATTCGGAAGATAATGCGATGAATTCGCAAAAATAATGATTGATGTTTAGGATGCGCTGCAAGAAAAAAATCGTAAGGGTAATTTTGAATTGTAGGCCTACTTCACTCCAAAGATTTGTTGCTACAACGGTTATAGTAGTACGTTTTCTGTGCTACAACGCATCAACATCGGACACTATCTTCGCCAACTAGACCGAGATTTGGTAGAAACCTACCATAGAGATCAAAAAATATCTAGATGTATTTCAAAACGAACGTAAGTAGCCTATGTTGTAAGAAAACGGACATGGACCTAATAAACAAATCAGCTGATCATTTGCAGTGTTCCACCCATTGTTAGCATTGTCCTTCACCTTTATTCATGTTTACTGCCTTACAAGACATAGAGACATTTGCCAAACATGAACTGATACAAGGTGTAAATTGACAGTGAACGGCTGCTGAAACGCAAATATGGACAACTTCGGCCTTGTGTGCAGTGAACGGACAGTTTATGTATCAAGAAAGAACATTTCAAGACCATTAGCTGTTGAGAAAAAATACAATCTTCAATAGGTAAGCAGAAGTTTTAATCCCTTTTATAAGACAGTCACTGTCTAGGTTTGTTAAGCTTAGTGTAAAAGCAGGGCATGGGATGAGATTGACTACATGTTATCTGATCTATTTATGCTTAAGACGAAATACAAAGTCGTTAAGCTTCTAAAATCTCTCAAGGTTATTCCAGTGGATCATTACAGCCATTCACGAGGGTAAAATTCTCTCAAAGGCAATCCCAATGAGCATAAAATCGATCAATGAGGGTTGAAGTACCTCAGACAACAATGGTAACGCCACAACATACACGAAGGCTAAAGTTCCCTCCGGATTAATCCTAAAAAAATTCAGCTCCATCCACGAGGGTTAAATTGCCTTAGAATTAACCAAAATCGTGATCACATTCATTTGCGATCATAAAAAAATGCCCTCATAGTTAATCCCAGAGGGTTGAATTATCTCAGAATTGATCAAAATCGCCATCATTCATCCGTGATAGTTGAATCTCTTCGTAGTTAGATTCTTAGGAGCGTCACATGTCTACGAGGTGTAGGTCCTTCACACCCATTGAAAAAGTTCAAATCCCTCAGGATTATTCCCGGGGTGCGTCAGGGACCTGCGCCAACGGAAGTGTCGGGGACGTCCAGGAACACAGGAAACGACCCACGAACGCTGCAGAAGGCAAGACGAGCTCCCACGGACTTGTGAATGGGAATGAATGGCCGGCCTACCTCCACCTCGTGTCGGTGTTGGATACATCCTCCAATCCTCAGATGACTTAATCAGCGTGGGGGCGACATTATCCGATCCCAATCCGTGAGAAATCAGACTGCATGTCCGATGAGTCACCCGTTTGGGAGGTTAAGTAGACTTTGATAAGTATAGACCGATTTCACTACTTATTGAAATTTGAACAAAATGTGAAGACTAGTTTAAAGGCCATTTGAGTGATTTAAGATTAATATGTCACCCAACTTATGGTATTGGTCGTTACGTAATTGAAGATAGAATAATTTACACAGAATTTATTTTCAGGCAGATTTGTAGCAAAATTCTGGCAGATAATTATGTCATCATGGCTTCCACAGTCCTGCATTACGATTAAAATCACTCGACCTTGCCAACAATGTAGCGATTTATATGTGGTCGATTGAGGTGCTACGGTTGAATGAGAATGATATGCGAATATCCCGTTGATTACTTTTAAGTTGGGTCTAAATGTATCAGAGCTGGAAAAGGGCTTAAAAACTCTTATCATCAAAAACGGTCTGTTTCTGCCTGCATAAATAGCGAGACAATCAGGCAGTGATGTAGCCCATACGTAGTTTAAGTCCATACTCATTTTGGAAATAGGCTTTTTAGACCGATAAACTTTTCTAACGCAATTCATCCCTTATATTGAAAACAAAGCATAAAGAAGTATACAAACTAAGTCATCCAATGATGTTTGATACGCCCATCTCTGCAGCTTTGGTTCATAATAATCTGGGAAAAGCAACTTTTGGTCTGGTTGACTACTTTCAGAAAATGCCCCGAAATCCAAATAAATCTTCATTACCCTAACTCAATTAATCCCTTATCAGAGAGTACTGAAAATGAAGCATCGAAAAGTATACAAACTAAGCAGGTTTGTCATTCATGCTTAATATACCTAGCCTTGCAGAGGCTTTGCACCATTTAGGAGAAGGAATCACTACCGTTACTTATCTTCTACCTTTTCATCATCCCCGCCCAATTAATCCAATATCTGAAGGCGTGTTGAAAACGATCGATAAGTAGCCCATACAAAGTAAGTTTTGAAGCAATAAATTCCACCAGTTCGATATATTTTCCAGTGTCGTATTCCGTACTACGCCTCTGCCTGAGAGGGCATGTGTATGGTAATGAGGCAGTGGCGTGTGTGGGTAGATACTAGACGGAGACTGGTCCTGGTCCGTGGTCGCCGTCTGCTGTTCTCTCGAGTCTGCATCTCACTCTCACTCTACTCCACTCTGCTCTACGCTGTAGTATGGTATAGGCGTGAAGAATTTACCAATACTATTGACTATGGTTGGGATTAGACGTTCCATTTCCGTTTAGGGTTGTAGTCTGATTCGGAATGGGCTAAAACTTATCAACCGAGAGAAAGTGTAAAATAACATTTTCTTCCTTCTTCGCCAATCTTTGAATAGTGTCAAGGTAAGACTGAAAAGACAAATTGTTTACGCCGTCTTAATAAGTGAAAACTTTATTAATTATCTTAGCTTGAAACGTCCAGAACTTGTATATTTTAGTTTGAAACAGCACTTTAAAATTCCTTTCCAATAAGTTCAACATGGTCATACCGATATTGACTTCAAAGATATGAATTCGTTTCGCACCTGAGTAGTATCAATGTTTTTTCCTGAATTCCACCAGCAACAATCCAATTTTTCTGCCCTCGTTTCCTGGCTGTTTTGACAATACTACAAAGTTGTGGCTATTCTGAAAGTTGCTGAGCGTAGGCACAGTGTTTCCCTTAGCAGTTTTACTGAACTTCGTCCAACAACGATTTCTACAACACAAAATATTGGCTGGTTATATAAATGACACAGAGATACGATGGTTAATCAGAACCCATGGGTACGTCGGCATTTCTAATACCTCAGTTTTTTGTACTATAAAGTTAAACAATTTTAGGCGGTTTGAGGGGAAGTTCCCCACTTCCTTTTGCCCAATGCATTTTGCAGCTGATTGACGGTTTGGCAAACCTCAGCTGTTAAGGCAGGATCAAGTTGGAGTGGATGGACTTCTGCCCCTAAACCACCAAAATTTTGTGAACGGATTATAGTTATCTCAATCTCAAACATACGATGGTTACTTATTTCTGTTAACGTCAGTCATTCGCTATCATAAAATCAAGACGCGATGAAAGGATGCAGATTCCTACTACTATCCCATCCATACTTCCGTTTAACAATATCCCCGACCATTTCCCCACAACAACATTGATTTGTCCTTAACCATTTATTAATATTTTCACCCCCTTCGCCCAATCTCATTTTTCCTTGATATTACCTCAAAATTGCAAAGAGGCAATGGATACTGAGTTATGATACCGTCGGGGGTTTGTTCGTTATTTCAATACTGCAAGGATGTGATTGCTGGTCAAGTAGTGAATGGCAAGGCGCAATAGACAGTTGTTGTGATCAACGGTGGTGAATGGTGGAATGGTACACAACAGCAAACTGTTGTAGAGATGGTCTCGACAGCCAGGTCGCTATACCGGCATCACAGATCGCTGCACAGGCTACTGGACCGTGTCACATTGTCTCTGTCAGGTCAAAACATCTTTTATACCAGGCTATAGATCTCTAACAATGCAGTAGAGCTTAGATTTTATCACAAATCAAACATACCCTCTTGTTGCAGGGGTAGTCAATGGTATTGTGAACTGCATTCTTTAAACTTCAGCACAATTGTAATTTAGATCAGATAGCATTCCTGTTTAGAATCATAAATAACTACGTCCCTTTCGGAAAGTGTGCACATTTTTTATTAACAATCCGTCAGGATTTTGACGAAAAAAATTATCCAGTGTTTTAGTTGGGTTGCAGTAACATGGCGTCAACATGATTTTTTTATTTGAGTTTCAAGAACAGGGAGTGATTCAAAATATTCTTCTTTTCTTGGAATCACTTTTTTCAGCTGACACCAGTATTTCTAGGACTTTTCTCCTCAGCTAAGAGCTTAAATCCCCAATTTTTCCTAAAAATAGCTTCCATTTCCCAATCCTCCTTCTGAACTTTAAATCCTCAAACTATTTCACCTTTGTCAAATCGGTTTCCAATACAAACCCCCTACTAAATCCCCATCGTTTTCCCCCAATTCCCCTAGCACTTTATCCTTCCTTCAATGCTTTGTCCCGTCACTTATTAATATTTACACCCCACGTCGCTCAATCACATTTTCTCATTCAACTTTCGGCTTTTTACAGCACGGTTTACCAAACAATAAGGTATTTACAAACAATGGCACTCACAGCACCGCGCGCCGGGTTTTTCAGTTTTCGAGTCGTGGGTTTTTTAGTCGAGTAATCAGAATCGTAAAACAGACCAATTAGCCCTCTACGGATGCGTTTTTTTCCGCCGGTGCCTTAATGACAAATTCAAGATGACGTTAATATCGCTTTTTGCGTGGTTTATGCCCCAATCAGGACGCGCACAATTGCATTTCGCTCGGACGTTTACGGGAATACTGATGACTGTCATCAATTTGTGTTTAACGTTTCATTGTCACAAAGTTAGAGACTTACTTGAACCATTGACTAAGGAAATAAAACTTTTGTTTCCCTTGTCTGTGGTTGAACGCACGAATAGTGAGCTTGGACGGTTGCTATTTGCATTGATTGTAACTATTGTGTTGGTAAATATATTTTAAACATTGACATATTTTGTAGCTATAGCCTATTATATTTTAACTTATTTTACTCTCTTGTTAATCTCGTTTTTACTCGTTTATTTTTGTGAAATGTTAATAAATAGGCCTACATTTGTCAACTTTTATCAAACTATATCCATAAACAAGCAAACTACAACTGTTTACTTATTCACCATATAGGCCTAATAATAACATGTGAATTTACAGTTTTTCTTTTATTTTCCACTTAACCATTTTTAGCACGTAAAACCGCTTCAATTTGTTCTTTAACTCTACAAAATGGTTTAGGAAGAAATTGCAACGTTTTTTGGGGGTTGATAATGTGAAAACCATATTTTACTGGGTAAATCTCCTTTAAAGCTTAGTTTCTATAGTCCGATAATTTTGGTTCGCCTATCGTGCTAACTGACAACACATAATACTGCATATTATATGTTTATTTGAGTGGATGGTGTTTTTGGCCTCTGGGTACATCAAAACGAAAAAGTAACTCGGTCCCGGGTCTACGTCTTACCATGAGACGTGCGGTAAGCAGTTACCCTAAATAAGAAATTCGCTGAATAAATGTCACTCAATACAAAATCTTAGTTGCAGACAATACGATATCAACTAGTTGATTAGAAACAATTGCGGTTCTCAAATTAAAAATATCTCTGCGGCATCATAAAACAATTACCGGCAGAGAGAGAGAGAGAGAGGGAGGGAGAGGGGGGGAGAGAGAGAGATAGTCTCATTTGTGAGGTTCTCACACACTTCCGCCATTGATTGAGCTATTTACGCCATTAGCCCCCAATTAGGTTTTTGTACCGACTATAACGCGATCTGAGACAATCTTGTCGAATTTAGTGTAATTAAATAGCATTCTTTTGTGATTAGTTATATGCTGTATGGCTTTGGCCTTGGGAGGTGAGGTAATTACTCTCAAAAGTGGAAGTATTTTAGAAAATTTGTTTCTAAACTGATTTTTTTGTTTCATGAGGGCGCCTACTTTTTGTTGGCGTAGATGTTTATTTCGTATTTTTAGCTAATTTCCCTATGAGGTACTGTAGGTATTACCCAACGATGTATTACCGTAGGTGACACAGTAAGACCTTTACCCGGAACCGGTTTACTTTTTCATTTTGATATCCCCAGACGCCAAAAAATTAAAAATATTTACGTGTGTCAAAAATTGTGTTTTTCAAATTTTGACCCTTAATAACATGGTAATGGAAAATTTTTATTACAACCATCGAGTAAAGGTAAAATATGATTTTGTACAGTACGATAAGGTGTTTTTTGTATAATTAAAGAAAGGTGAAGGAAAAAATAAAAAAAACTTAAAAATCCCGTGTTAGTCTCTCGGAGAAAAAAAACTGTTGGTAGCAATTGCTTATGCTTATATCACATTTTCCTGGTGTATACATTGACACGTTGAAATTGTAGCCAGTTTTAAATGAACACATTGAATTTGAATAGTGAAAGATTTAAAAGCGTGAAGTAAAATCAAAAACAAGGGAATGAGTATACAGTCTGTGGTATAAAATCTGCTATTAAGCCTTGTCTGTGGTAAAATCCAAAGCTTATTTTAATGTGAATACTGTATTGCATATTGTCGTTTATAGATATTGTATAATGTGTTGTCTTTGAGGAATATAATATAGTAATAAATTCTTACCATAGTCGAACAACGTTTCTTTAATTAATTATCTTGATGTTCACATTGGCAGCTTGATTGGAAATCACAACCGCTTATTTTTACAATTCGAACACCCAGAAGTACAGTTAATAACTTAAATGTAAACAGCGTTAAACACCTCACTTACAACAATATGTGTTGTAAATTACATTATTTAGGTATTATTATAGTCTACACTTTGGAGAATTCTATTTGACAAGCAACTTTAAATTAGGCTAATATTTCTATTCTAATACTCGAACGGCGTAACTTATGCATGCATTTCGCTTGTGTAAAACCTCAATTTTTACGTACTTAGACATTTTAGTGAGTAAACTTTAAGTATGAGTATAAAATTTAAAGGTCACTTAAATTTTTCGATGAATCTACCTAATTTTCTTTTTCAAAATTGGAATAAAATATGGAAGGCCCAAAGCGTATAAATAAAACATTTTATTCAGTGTGACTTTTTAATATGTCAATTTTATTAACGAGTAGAAAATAATTACTGTAGGCTACTATATTTAATACTACTGTATTATTAAAAAAATTAAAGAAAGCTGTTGGTATCCATTTGTAATTTTACATTTAGTCTTTCCAGCAATGTAAAATAAACGATATAAGGCCTACCTATATGGTACACAATGAATCAACGTAAAGTTAGTTTCAATATATAAACAAAAGATAGCATTTGCGAAACATGAGGAAATATATCTGCAGAAGAGATTTCAGAATCTTAGCCAAATGGCCCACATCCAACACCACGGGAGTCGACTGTTAGAAGTGTTAAAATATTTTCGGATATTGACAGTTTTAGAGCATTTATTCAATTCTATCCAAGAGTTGACAGACAGAAACAAAAATTTTGTTTAGTATTCCAATAGTTTTTTCCCATAGCTATAGAAACACGATCTGTTTTTAGCTCCTAATATTTTAACTGACAGAGAAGTATAATTTTATTCCTCTTTGGGTTGGGGTATATACAGTTAATTAGTTGTACAAGTATTTTTGGATTTTCTTATGTAGTTTATGGGCCTTTGACCATTTTAACTTCGAAATTATATCACACAACATATTTTGGTATTACTGTTGTAAAAATACATTACTAAAAAATGGAGTGATGTGGATTCTTGAAATTTAGGTAAACCCGTTTGGATCTTATGTGAACTACTAAAGCACAAGGTTTGTACCACTGTTTGTATTTACAACTATTAATACCCAAAATGTCAGTGCTCATAATACAGTTTTTCCTGTATTCCGACTAGGAGGCATTTTAGGGTTACTGTATTTGTAAGAATAACGCGTTCGGGTATTTAGCACTGTGTGGAGCAATTTGAAAAGCAATCAAAATTTGCCGTTGGTAAGGTTTGTAGCATTTTTGCCACAGTTTTATTAGTTCAATTGAGTTTTATCGGTGCCATTGTGTATTGTAAACACGCTTATAAGGACAACTGTTTACACTCCACAAAAAGTGTATTACATCGCAAATTGTTTATTTCTCTCCTTCTTTGCTCAGACTGTAATACAAACCATGAATGATTGTTATTTATTTACTGGGCTTATCTCTTACTTGTTAATTTACTTTTGATGATATCAATGTACAATCTGCGCATTTTAAAAGGGGTTCAACCCGTTTTTTGCAGCAAAACATATATTGCAATACACTTTTACTTATCAAAGATTATGTTTGTTAAAGACAGTTATTATAGGTGAATAATTTACTAATTTACAATACATAAAATATTTTGCTTTCACTTATTTACGCCATAAAGAGTTATTTACCTACCTCTATCACATAGCAGTTCCCGAAAAGTGGTTTAAAATCCATTTTCACAAACAGTTTTGTCTGTTGTTTACAATCTACTGTGGTTAAACATTAAACTGAAGGATCATATGTTTTAAATTCACATTCAATCAGTTATAAAGAAAGTTGGTCAGCACCAAGTCTTTGAGAGCGAACTCTAAAAACGAATCAAACTGTTGTCCTAAAGTCCTAAAGGAAATTACTTTTACCATTCATCTTTAAAAGTATAACTCAATCGTAAAATCGGTTGAGAAGGGCGAGTGAAAAAGGGATACAACAGAAAACCCCAAGCAGTCATAGTCTCTCTAATACAAGGTGTGGATGTGGCAACGTCGCACCCGCCAGTCTATGGCCATGGTAATAACAGTAATAACACATGTGTAAAAATAAGCATTGTGTATGGGGCTCCATTATTTAGTTCAACAGCTGTTTCGGTAGGCCTGATATGCGGTGTTGCCACTAGAGCAGCAGTGTGGATGCCATGATGAAGTACTGTATATCGATTGTTTATACATACACAATTAATTTTCAATTTCTTGGACCTTTTTGTTTACTTTACTAAACCTATCTCGTCACTTTCAAAACGTTATGCGAAGCGACGGCGAACGCTACCTGACGAAACTATAGTTAGGAACGTTACAAATTACCCAATCAGCCCGAATAGCTGCCAGAATACTGATAACTAATTCTGAAGTCAAATATAGTTAAGTGTGTAGCCGAGGAGCGGTGTGATGGGAGGGGGGAGGGGGGGGGTCTCTGAGATACAAGCAATAATGACGACCGTAATTACAACGGGCCCAGTACAAGCTCACAAAAATGTATGAATATTTATAACACATATTACGAAGATTGGTAAAGAGGCTGGGCTGGAGTCTGGAAGCGAACAAAGTACTGAGGCATCTTGTGGGAGTTTATAAGACTAGCTTTTACAAAAATGTATTTTCAGTGGGTCAGGTTGATAAATATTTCAAATTTAAAAAATACCCCCCTTCTCCCTGATTTTAAACCCCCCTCCCAATGTACCCTTGTTCTTGGTTCACACCCCTATCTGCCCGGAGCTTTCCTTGTTTGCATCTTTCCAGACAACAAATTTTCTACTTATCATAAACTTGTCTCTGGAAAAAAATTGTGTGTCAAAACCCCACTTTTCGTCTGTTATTGTACATTTCTCATTGATTTTCACTGTTTTCAGGTATACTAAACATTCGTTTTAATTCAAACCTTGATAAGAAGTTTCTGTGACATGACTTTGACAACTTCCCATCGATGGTTTTATCTTCCTTGGTCTACTTCAGTGTCCAAAATTCAATTGTTCAACACACTTTATGTCACTCCTAGATACAACACGACGAAAATTGTATGGATCGTTAACATAAACAAATGACGCCACAGGCCCGAATGTCTAAATTAACAGCTGTAACAGCTGGTGTGTACGTGTTTTCACAGTTCCTTTTAAATATTAGTATTACGTGTTTGATTACGGGTAATTGACGTGATTTGTTCATATTTATAAGTTTCTGTCCAAATATTCGTGTCAAAAACATTAAAATCTTGGACAAACGCATACGTAAACCGTTTTCGACTCAACATTGTACATTTGTTTGTCAGCTGTTCATTAAGATCAACAGTATGCCAGCTGTCGAAGGTATTTCCCAACAGACCGAACGTGAGTTTAGTACGTGAGGGGAATACGAAACACAACATGGTTCTGCAAACGTGACGGGACAAAAGCTTCCTGAGCTTAGGGTCTTTGGTCTTTCTAGCCCCTAGCAGGGGCGCGGTTAAAGGGAATCAAAAGGTGACTATATAAGCCGATTAGAGACTGAAGAAAAGGCGGTTGTGTGAAGAATCGGTTTGCTAAATAGATGTAGGTTGTCGAAACAGATATAGGTACTACTACAGTTTAACAAGTGGACATATTCAACCCAACATATAAATGAAGTAATGTAAAATCAAGTGAGATACCTCGTCAAGTGAGTAGTTTTAATCGTCAGGGAGAGTAGGGTCCAGTTTTGAACCACCAAAAAGTGACAGACTTCAGGACCGAACCTCGAACCGACGACTGTTACAACAACTTCAACTAGGTACTGTATAAAAATGTTTTGAACTAGCTTCAGATATGGCAACACAACAAATGAAAATGTTGTTTGTTTACTATGGCTTTATATTTGAGCACTTTGTTCATTTATCGTTATATAGGCTACTTAGATAATTTATTTCGGTTTTTGATCATGTATTAGACAAACTTGAAATTAAGATTTTTCAGGTAATACATGGTGATGACGAAGCTAGTTAACATGTTTACTGTTTGCTATAGGGGTTAAGAGTCTTCTTTTGTCACGCTGTTGTTACAGTGTAGAAGACTTTTTAAGAAATCAATGATTTTTAGTTTTTAGATTTTATTTATAAGAAATACTGTTTTTATTTGTTAGAGAAATTCTGTTGACGCTATTATGCAGTTTATAACAACTGTCAAAAATAAAGATATTTGAGTTTGAGTTTGAGTATGACTAAACTCTTGTCAAATCGTCATTTCCGTTTCAAATTTGAAATTACGTCTGACAATATTAGTCTATCGTTATCATAAATGAATTTTTGAGCAATTGTATAATTTACGTAATTCAACTGACTGGTAATATTTGTTATAATATTAGATACACGTTGACGGCGGTCAAATAATTTAAAGTTGATTAATGACTACGACGAAAACGTTTTTGAACGTTTGCCTACCGATTCTGAAAAGATCAACGTCATCTAAGATAGTTTTAAAAAATTGCATTTACTGTATTGCAAAGAAAAACAAGTCTTACTACCCGGTAAGATGGTAGGTAACCGAACACAATCACAACAAGATCAATAAAACACAAAAATATCATCAGAGGCACAGTAACAAGGGCCCTGTATGAGGACTTGTATGAAAGGGCTTGTATGAAATATACTGGTATAGCACGAAAATGATTGGTTTAAAAACTCATTTTTGAACAAAAACTCTGAAATCTGAAGTTAATATTACTGGTACACTCAAAAGCTCATATAGAAAGTGAATACGAGTCAACAATATCTTACGAATGAGATTATATTGTTGCAAAGATCAGCTGTTTATGTGAAGTCTAAAGCTTATGTGACTTTTAAAAGCCCAATGACCCAGTTTTCAATCATCAAAAAGCTACTGACATGTCTCAGCATCGAACCGGCAACCTTATGATTTCCAGGCCAGCGCCATATCCACTTATCTACCCAATTATCAGGGACATAAGAAAATTAAAGAAATTATTAAAGGAGCTTGAATTAGCATTACTACAGTAAAACCTCGATAACAAGACTCTCATGGGGATTAAAAAATATTTGTTTTCAAGGTTGACTTGCTATCGAGGTTTGCAATAACATGTGATTGATCAAATAAATCAAGAGAGATTTAAAAATGACACTTGTTATCGAGCTTCCACTGCATTGATTTGTTTCTTGAGTTACACGTATTTCTAACATAAATTCTGCTAACACGTCCAATTAGAACTTTCAATTACAGGTACCTAGTTACTATGCAATTCAGACTTGTTGGTAATGGTAACACATAAATAGGTGTATTCAGCTTGTTCACGTTGAATTGAGAAATTGAACTGGATGTACTGCATTTTGAATCAAGAAAAGAAGAATGCTCTCCGTTAAACACTAAAGAATTACACTTTGGCAGTCAAGTGTCATTACGAAATCAATAAAGGATAATCAATACAAAATGAAATTCCAGAATACTGTTAACACAAAATCCTTATCACAACCACGTGACAGGTTACTTTGTGTGGGCGAAGCGCCAGATGTTCGTAAAGCGAGACTGTAACACTGCCAAAACTAAAAATAATCAACAATCAAGGCACAGAAGTACTCACCTGCACAGCGTAGAAGTATTTATAGAAGAAACCGTATTTTCCAGCGATGCGGCACACACATGTTTACAGTCACGATTGTCGGACCAAACTGACGCGAAGCGCGTAGGCGAACTACGAGTTCTCCCTCCCTTACACTCCCCTCCACAGGTATTCATTATTTATGTCCACCTTATCATAGTGGGATGTAGCCTCGTAGGATATTTAACTAACAGAGTTCGTCGTTTAATACGGAACCAGTTTACACATCGTCCCCCCTCCTGTTTCCCCCACCATCTGCATATGCAGAATCCATGCAAATTTATTATGCCATGCATATTTACCAGGTAATAAATACAAATGCACATGATTTCGCATGTAGGACTATGCCTTAATTATCGGCATTTTTGAGATCATATGGGTTGTACTTGGATTTCGTACGGTCGTTTGTGGTTATGTCTATATTCAGGTGGAATGGGTTCATTTTGTATATGCACACTATGGGGGGTTTTGGGGTTTACCTCTTAGATTTATGCGTACTTTTTACAACCCTAAAATGTATTGTTATAATAATGAAACCCCTGTCTGAAATCCGAATAGTTAAAGTTAGACTGCTGCTGGTTCGGTTCTGGGGAGCTGACTCTAGATCCAGATACCATTTCTCATTGGGATACTGTATTAGATTTAGTCAACAATACTATGAAAAAGGTTAGCGTTAAGACACCAGATCAAAGGTTTGGAGGATAATAAACAATAAAAAAATACTTTTATAGGTAAACAACAAAATACTCTTACTTACTTATTACAATTTTACGATAAGTTAGATAAACTTATATTAGCCCTAATCGCAATGATAGTTTCTACTGTCCATTAATCAACGCTCCTCTAGGAACATTGGATGTGTTCATTTCTACGTGGATTCACGAAATTGATCCATAAGCTAACTAAATTAAATATTAATATCTATCATGGTATACCGAATTTTAACTAATAGAATACAACCAGCATTTCATTCAAAATATTTCGTTCAAAATATACCATATTTCCTTCAAAATATCCCACGTTTAATTTAATTCCTGCATTTATTTAACAGTTCATCCCTATTCGTCTAAAAATACCGACCCTGGTGTGTCGTCATCTTAAAAATCCCTAAAATATCCCGCATATTATCATAGACTAAACCAACACAAGTAGAATTGTTATCCCATTGTAATTTTTGGAGCTCGTATTTCATGTACAGTTCATGCCCGGTGACACTTATCGCTAGTGTCGACAAAATTTTGTTTATATTATTTCAGGGTTAATTTCATGATTCTGTACTGATCTGTTTACTGTTTAGTTAAATAACTAGGGGACAAGTTATTGTTTATTATTCGATCGTTTTATTTGGCTTAACGAGGTTTAAGTGACTGAAATAACAAGAAACAAATTGTAAACAAAACACGACCTCTACAGTGCACCGGACAGAACTAACAAAAAAATGGCTTCAGCTGTTCCATAAGGACGAGTGAGAGAGTATGTTTTATCTATGATATTATTTAAAATACTAAACTTATTCAAAATATTTCGAAAATTCCTTATTTTACTCCTAATATCCCGCAGCTGGACACACTGAGCTCGGCAACAATCGAGCCACGGCCACCGTGACCCTTTGTCCATCGCCGGAAGCCGCCCTAACTTCCGGTCACAGATTTACAACCCCCCCCCCCCCACTCACACCTGCGTGACAAAAACACCAATTGCTCGCCGCCGAGTTGGTTCTGGGCCCAATAATTACCCAATGTTGTCCCGCTTGTCATCGACCCTTTTTGGAAAAATGATGAATCGTCGTTGCGCCTTGCTTCACGGGACCGTGGCGGGAAACGGGAACCATTGTCCGGTAGGCAATGACGTTTAGGAGGCGAAAACCACCTTCCTAAAGGTTATTAGGACAAAATCGACAATTACGAAGTCATTTTATAGACTTATCTCTCAAATGGTAGCCCCCATTCCCTTGTCCACTCTAATCACCACTGGGTTCAACTTATGTATTTGACGCTGGTGCAATATGTCCTACAGCAGTTTTCTTTGATCCTTTGATCGTTGACATTGATAAATATAAGTCGCATCTTGTAGAAGCTGTTTGTGTTGAAGCGTGTTTCTTGTACGGTCACGTTTGAGCGCGCTAATGTCACCTAAAGGATTCTATCTTAGTTAAGGGTTTATTTTACAGGTTGTGATTTGTTTACAATACCAGAAGACAAACAATATTTCACAAGTGAAGTTTGGTTGAATAACATTATAACAGTAATTGAGTAAACGATTGTACATCGCCCTAGTTTTGAAGTAGAAGAACCATGGTTTTGAATCCTTGGTGGCTTTATTTTGGAAACTGTGGCGTTTTGACAAAGAATTTGAATAACTTGGTGATGCTGTTAGGTCATGTGATTAACCCTTTTTTAGCATAAGGTAGTGTAGTTATTTGCTCTTAAGTTTTCTATGCTAAGTGACGAGTGACGACCTTCTTCATAAATCTAGTTTTACTATAAGGAATTAATTTGGATTGCAAAAATAGCGTGTCGAAATAGATTTGAAAAGACATTCAACTGGCTTGACGAGCAAGTATAGGCCTATTGTCAGGGAAACAGCACCCAGACTTGAATTTACTTTTTGACAAGCAAGTACCTCGTCGGGCGAATCCTCACATCAATTTTCAATTTACTTTTCGACAAGTATCTTGTCGGACAAATTGTTTCCCCGGACTTCAAATACCTCTACTTTATGAACCATATACTTTATGGTCAGCCATATTGTTCAGAGGTTGTGACCGGAGCGAGCGGAAGCGTGTGGGGAGACGTGGGTCGGCGACGCCTTGCTACTACCTACCTGCGGCGCTGTCCTTAGATTGGGTATTTAAATCAAATGCAACGATGAGAATGGGGTCGGCATGACTGAATGGTAAAGCAAGTGGCGCCACGATGCATGCGTTATGTGGCCTATGTATCACAGTGGCCGATGACATCACCACAACAGTTTGGGTCTTTGATGAAGCCATAATTTGGAAGATTCTCCTCACGTAAACCATAAAAATTATGACATTGACAATTTGATCCGTCAATAGTTGTGGACGTTGTGGTGGTGGTAGGACTTCGAAGAGCTTCAAAGGAACGACTTAGCAATAGTATTATAATAAGTTTAAGGGTGCGCTATACCCCTGACGTGCCACCGAATGCAAGGGTTTGCAAGATATCTCTTTTCACCATTCACCTGCTACATTGATGGTAGAATCAAAGTTAAGGTCTCAAATTAAAGAGGATGAAATTTTCTATAGTTCTGCGTTTTTATATTTCAATTATTTTTAATACACACCTTATCAACTTGAGTTGTAGGACGAGAAAAAAGGTCTTTTCAACTAGCCCTAACATATAAAAAAAAGTTATTTGAAAATTTGACAAACGAAGAACTATAATTGGTTACATTTTGTTGGTTATGCTCCATTTTAGACTGTGGCATAGCCTCAGGAGGCTGTGTCAGTGTCCGTATTTCGGTAAAAACCACGATAAATCGGGATCAAATTAATTTATTCAGTTTCTGGTACATTACGAAACAAAGCACATTTTGGGCCGCAATGGCCATCAGTTGCACCTGTCATGGTTAAGTATAGAATAATTTACTCGATCTTTTGTGTTGTTTGCTGTTTATATTGTCAAAGAACACTGTACAATTATATTTAGTAACAATAATTATGGCAAATAAAATAAGTTCACATAAGTTAGGAGACCACATAAAATATTTGCGTACGGGCCGAATCGTAAGCGCCACTAGTTAACAGGTCGCTCAAGGTTGGAAATGAAAACTGTTCATTCTTCATCCTCCAGAAATTTCGACGGTCGTACAAGAACAAACATGAATAAGTTGGGACGTATAAAGCATGATAACACAGAGTTGACAGGACCAGGACTGTGGGAGGTCCTTCTTCCTTCGCCCTTCTCCGTTACTGGCAGCTGGTCGCAACCAACTCGGCCACCCTTTCGTCTACTGGAATAGCCGCCTAATACAAGGCCGCGGCGAGACAAAAGTGGCAACGTTGCAAGCCCGGCGCGCTGTTGCACTACCATAATGCGTATGCGCAAAGTTCATGTTTACACGTTTGTTATTACTTATTACCATGGTAACAGGTCGGCCTGTGCAACGTTGTCACACATCAACGCCGCGGCCTTGTAAAAGGGGCTATGTAACTGGTCAATAGCACATTAAAAGTATCTAACGGCAGTTAAATGTACCAAGGTACCAAGGAATATTGTTATATGGATCTAGTGCCTGAGAGCAATGACAAAGTTCTCAGGTTGTAGCTGATTTTTCTCAGGCCGATCCGGTAATCTCTTGACTGCTTTGCCAAACAAATATTGCACCGTCATTGCTAATGTTTTACTATCCATTTTCTTACTTCGTTGTCGGAAAATGGTACCGTTCCTCAGTTTCAGTGGAATCATATAACGTTTATTACTAATGGAGAACAGTATAACTAAAACGTATTTCAACTCAAAATATGAATAGAATCAGGTATTTAATCAATGATATGGCTTATGTAGCTTCGTTACTGACTAAGAACATGAACATAGCTGTTTCGTTGATCAAGAGTCACAAGGTCACAACTATTTATTAAAGCCCAATAATCGAGGAGAGAAGGGTCCGAGCAATGAAAAAGATGCATTTTCTCACGATCGAACCAGCGACCTTCTCGCTTCTCATAGGCAAAAGAATAACGATATCACTAAAAAAACCTAAAACCACATTACTATATTTCAAACCATACCATTGACTATTATCTATGATTCTACCAACATAATTTCACGGCCCAAGCATGCTAACTTGCAGAACTCCACTTGCCGCTGCAAGGTGTGTAGGCTACTATAGGCTAGGCCAGTGTTGCCAGGTGTACGATAATTATCGTATTTGTACGATTATTTTGCTCCTTCCCCATAAAAAATAATTTTGAAAAATTGTACGATAATTTTGACGTTGTGTACGATTTTTTGTCATAATGTACGATTATTTTTTGGGGGCTGGAAAATAAACTATTTCATATTGATTATTATACATTTAAACACGTTTCCCACTTTTAATATAAACGTCACCGTTATTATAATTGTCATGGTTTTTTTTTGTCTTGTCTGTCAAATATATTCATATTTTTGCTCGTTACTGTTATTATATTAAAATATTTATCAATTGTTATCTAGATTTGGTTACTGGTATTGTTATTTTTCTGAAAATATTTATGCATGTTACTATTTTCTAGCAATTAAGATGAATCTGTATCTGGCTTATATATGTTTAGAAGTATTTATCTTGTATCTTGAATCTCATGATCATTGACTGTAAAAATGGTGTTTACCGTATAAATAAATAAATAAATAAATATATGGAAAAACGGTAACATCACTTCGTTGCTGTTCGATCTGGCAACCTTGCAAAGCCATCAGCTGTGTTAGAGAGGGCCCATTGGCTACCATCAAATGTTTATAGGAGAATTTTAAAAGAAAAGAAGGCGGCCGCCATTTGTAGGGGTAGATTACGTTGTACCTTCAATTAATTAATTATTGTACTATTGTACTCAGTACATTGGCAGTAGGGGAATGAAATAAAGCAATGAGCTGGTTGATTTTTCCAGTTGAGAACAAAAATACCATCATTTTACAGCGTTTCAATTTTTTTCTAGCAGAGATGCAGATTCCGTGTGTGTGTGTGATAGTGTGCTGCCTCCGGTAGAATTTTTTTAATTTTTCTAGCTCAGTGGTAGGCTAGTAGAGCAAAAACGGTGGGTGGCAGAGACAAATAGAGTAAAATTACGGCCATTCCATCATCGACTTGCTTGTTTTACATCATAATAATATTATTATAAAATAAAATTGTGTGTACGATAATTTTGCCCCAAAAACGATAATTTTGGCCTGCTTGTACGATAATTTTCGCCGGCGAATCTGGCAACACTGGGCTAGGCTATTGGATTTATAGGTTAGTTAGGCCGACACGAGCGCGTGGGCTTTATAACCTCAGTTTGGTATATGCTAATAACCGACGCCTTTACAATTACTGCCATTAAAAGCTTTAAATGTCTTTCTAAATCATTGCTTTCTTTCTACATTTCTTTCTGGACGTGTTAATCTGGATCCACACCTCGTTTGATTTCAACACTTAATTGCTCAATTTTATGAGTTCTCTGGGTTGAATAATGATTATACAATTGGGATATAATGTCGTGTTGGGTGTTGGTTCGCTACAACTTTGTTACCGCTAAATACTACGTTTTGAGGCTTTCCAGAGCACTTAATATTACAAATTTGTATGGATCTTTGAAGCTAAAAAAATGTTTATACGTTTCCCCTTATATTTTTCTTGTGAGGGGGCGAGGGGGGCAACAGTTAGCCCAGTCAATAAATGTTTTTTATCGCAACTAAATGGTGGAAAGCTGGATTTTTTATATGTGATAGAACCACATGAGAGGTGTATTTTCACAAAAGTCCCCACTTCTACCCCTTGAGCTTTCCCCCCCACCCCCCTCCAAACATAGAAATTGCAGTGTTTTACTTAATTGATCATAATTCGAATGCTATGCAAGCTATCGAGCTGCAATTTGTTTTGTTTTATTTCTAGTTAGTTTTACTACAATTTTTGTATTTGTAACATTTTTCTAAAACCAATATTTAGGGAGATATAAAATTTAAACTTCGTTAAAAGCTTTGTTTCAGAGTGCAAAATATGTTTTTCTCTATGTATACTTTTAAATTGAAATAATACGCAAATATGGTACAAACAAAAGTTGTAGTACGTTTTTCAAGGTTTACAAATATATTATTGGTTAGTCATCTAGGTGACCGGGTGAAGAGCTGGGCGTCGGCAAAGAGAGCGCGTGCGGGCTAGTTGGACACCTCTGCGCTGCGTCATCGCATCTATCCCAGCCAATAAACGCGCAAACTGCCTTTTTTCGTAGCTAAATAGTGGAAGGCTGAGTTCGTTATAATTGATGGAACCACTTAAGACGTGTATTTTCAAAAAAGTTCCCGATTCTCCCCCTTGAGCTTTCCCCCCAACCCCTTCCAAACGTGGAAATTACAGTCGTTTACTTTACTGGATATAATTCAAATTCTATGCATGCCATCGTAGTGAAATTTGATTTGTATTATTTATAATAAGTTTATCTACAAATTTTTACTAAAGGTTTTCTTATAAAACTATATACAAAGAAATATAACATTGTAACTTTTTTTGATAATGTTTATGTTTTAGAGTACACAATTTTGTTTTACCATCTATATATTTTTTCCAAATAAAATACGCAAAATGTGACAAAACAAAATTTTAGTATGTTACTTAAGGTTCATAAATATATATTTGGTTAGTCATCTGAAAAAACTAATGTAGTGTAGGCGTCGGCAAAGACAGCGCGTGCAGGCTTAAGAGCATCCGCGCAGCGCAGCTCCGCCTGTCGATGCATAATAAGGACCGGCACCGCTAAGTTCTCAACTGTTTCATACAAATCCTAAGACTTCCTGATTTTTAGCCTACTTTACTACCAAAACAATCTGTTTCCAAGCTAAACCGTGACTAAATGAATCACCTCGCGGTCAGTTAACAGTTTTCGTCAACCCACTAATCCTTGATACAAACTGCGTCCTATCATTGATATGTCCCTCTCTTCACGCTTCCCGCTAGCAAGGGTTAGCTTTCTGCTCTGCCATGAGTTGTAAGCCTGGGTTAAAATAATACCACGAACAACGTAGAAAACTGTCGGTAATATTTATAAGCCATTTTTAATCATGGTAAGGACTACAAATTAAAACCAGTCAATGTCAACTAATTTGTTTTATTAAGTCTATATAGAGGAGATTTTAAAATACTTAATAAGCGCCTTCATCTTTATTAGCGATGTTAAACGTTTGCATAATGTCTACCACAAACCAATAAAGAACTATTTATTTATTTATTTAGTTATTTATTCCAACGGATACACTATTTACAAAATAATATATATTTAAGCACAGTAGAATGGAAAGATAAATTGCATTTGAAATAATAAGAGAAGCTACATATACTATTGAAAAAAACATCATTGCAACAAAAAGTAATAACAACAAGATAGCAACGTAACAACAATAACAGATGATAACATTAACAAAGTATAATAACAACAAACAGACAGCATAACAGATAACAGATACTTAATAACAGAACAATTTTAATATTAAATTGGATTTCAGAAAATGCAAGTAGACTTTGAAAGTAGCAATAACAGAGATATCTCCTGAAGATTTAACAATAAACTATGATGACTATAACTCAAGGGAGGGACATATCAATGATAGTACGCAGTTTGTATCAAGGATTAGTGGGTCAACGAAAACTTTTTACTGACCGCGAGGTGCTTCATTTAGTCACAGTTTAGCTTGGAAACTGATTGTTTTGGTAGTAAAGGATTGTTTTGGTTGTTCCTACAAATTAGGAAGTCTTAGGATTTGTATAAAACAGTTGAGAACATAGCAGTGCCGGTCATTATGATGCATTGACGGGCGGAGCTGCGCGGATGCTTTAAGAAGCCTGCACACGCTCTCTTGCCGACGCCCCACACTACATCAGTTTGTTCAGTCGACTAACCAAATATATAATTAATTATAAACCTTAAGTAACATACTAAAATTTTTTTTTAAACATTTTGCGTATTTTATTTGGGAAAATATATAGAGAGTAATACAAAATTGTGTACTCTAAAACATAAACATTATGAACAAAAGTTAAAATGTTATATTTCTTTGTATATAGTTTTATAAGAAAACCTTTAGTAAAAAATTTGTAGATAAACTTATTATAAATAATACAAATCAAATTTCACTACGATGGCATACATAGAATTTGAATTATATCCAGTAAAGTAAACGACTGTAATTTCCACGTTTGGAAGGGGTTGGGGGGAAAGCTCAAGGGGGAGAATCGGGAACTTTTTTGAAAATACACGTCTTAAGTGGTTCCATCAATTATAACGAACTCAGCCTTCCACTATTTAGCTACGAAAAAAGGCAGTTTGCGCGTTTATTGGCTGGGATAGATGCGATGACGCAGCGCAGAGGTGTTCAACTAGCCCGCACGCGCTCACTTTGCCGACGCCCAGCTCTTCACCCGGTCACCTAGATGACTAACCAATAATATATTTGTAAACCTTGAAAAACGTACTAAAACTTTTGTTTGGACCATATTTGCGTATTATTTCAATTTAAAAGTATACATAGAGAAAAACAAAATTTTGCACTCTGAAACAAAGCTTTTAACGAAGTTTAAATTTTATATCTCCCTAAGTATTGGTTTTAGAAAAATGTTTTAAGCACAATAGTTGTAGGAAAACTAATTAGAAATCAAACAAAACAAATTGCAGCTCGATAGCTTACATAGCATTCGAGTTATGATCAATTACGTAAAACACTGCAATTTCTATGTTTGGAGGGGGGTGGGGGGGAAAGCTCAAGGGGTAGAAGTGGGGACTTTTGGGAAAATACACCTCTCATGTGGTTCTATCACATATAAAAAATCCAGCTTTCCACCATTTAGTTGCGAAAAAGGGTGTTTTTTTGCATTCATTGACTGGGCTAAGTAGTGAGTAATTGTTCAGTGTTTTTTTTTAGATTAATTTATATTTAAAAATTGTACTTTAGTACAATATAAGTAAATACAAAAATCACAATTTATATAAATACAAATGAAATTTGTTTAAATAATATTCCATAACTCTAGGAAGAGTGCACCAAATTGGATGATTCTTTTTTTTTGTATTCCTTAGTGCCAGGGGAAGGTTTTCATGTAAGGAAATTTATAATACATCCAACCGTTGTTTAGTAGTAATTTGACTTTAAAATTTTTTTAAAAATTGCCTTTACATTAGCATTGGAGGAAAATGTATTCATTATACTGTGGGATACAATAACATGTGTTGAGCGTAGCGAAAGAACTTCAACCAGGACGTGATTGAGCGATATGAGCGAGCTCATCTTGAAAATGAACATGGATTTGACATAAAACGACATTAGGACAGGACGACTTGTCAGGCCCCCAGTATAAAGTATAAAATTATATCTTATGAGCAATGTCTCACCTATAACGTGTAAACTAAACGGTATCAGCAATCTGACCTACTTTCTCCCACTAAAATGCCCACAGCCCTCATTACGGTAAGCGGTGGAATTAAATATATTTTATGTGTAAATCAAAAAAGTTGCAATAACTTTTGAACCATAATTTCTACAGCAATGGGAGTTGTACCATATTGTTTAGAGTTAGACGGACTATATAACATACTTAATTTCAATCAAAATTAATTGAGCCATAAAAAAAAACATTTTTGTTATAGGCTATTACACAGGGAGTCCACTAGCCCACAGAACATTTGTCATTAATTTCCATGACTTTCCATGACTATCCATGACCATTTACCATTGATTTCCATGGCTCACGAACTTTACTCGAAAATTATAATATAACATACACACACAAATAATACTGCCTAGAAAAGTTATTTTGCAGAAAATACTGTAATATGTATTAATATATAACAGTGGAGTACAAGGTAGAACAATGAACAAATACAAACTCAAAACTCATAAACTAATACAAGCTGTAACTGTCGAACATTTGTGAAAAATCCTTAAAAAAAGCTACAATAGTCGGGGTTACGGCCGAGTAGAGCATTGAATGGTCCCCTCAAATCCATCCATTATTGGGGATTTCCATGACTATCCCTGACTTTCCAGAATGTGGACAGCCTGTTACAGGTTTTTATAAAAAAATAACGATTAAAGAACAAAATTTCAAAAGAACGAAAAAAGTCTGGAGACGCCATAAATTAGTAGGCCTACCCTCAAACCAAATTTTTTACAAATCGAACCTGAAACTTTGACAAAAACAATACTTTCTGCTATACTATATGTATAGGGGGAGGAGATAAAATTAGAATTTACCGAACATGTTTTGGGAACGAATAGTTAAATTCGAAGAGGTTCTTTTTAAAAGAAATATTTTTTTTCCAAGCAAGGAGTCTTGGTGGAGGCAGCGATCACACAAGACCAATTGACGAAGCACGAGAGGTGTAACGTGAAGCAATGTTGGTCTTATATGATCTTTGGATGGAGTGTCTAAACGGGGAATGAAAAAAGTATTTAGAAAAATATACAATTACATTTATTGTTTAGTAACAGACATATAAAATTTCAACTTTTGCAAACTGCGTTATAAATAAGATATTACATTGAACAATATATCAATCTAAGTAGAATTTGCAACAGACAACAATTAGTAAGTTCAAAACTGTACAGGTAATTTTTAGTGTTTATACTTAAATACTTTCCCTACTTAAATACTACATTAGTTGAAATGCCAACCATATGAAAGTAGGTATTTTAAGTCAAGTATGAATCGAGATTAGTGTAGGATGAGTGGTGCGATCTTGTAGTCTTGTTACTGACTAAGGCCGACATGTTCCTTAGACAGGACGACAGGACTGTTAATTAATAGCCCATACAGCCAATGGCAACTAAGGGCGGCCACAGTGTATTCCATGGACATCTACACAAGATGGGACCATCCACATGTAATACAAGATGGGGGGGGGGGGGGGGCGCCACTCAATGAACTTACGCCACTGAACAGAAATCAACGATTAACAGCAGACTCTGTTATCATTCCAAAACTGACCACAACTTTTCCCATGTTAATAGCGTTTTTATGTTTATTCGTTTATTATAAAGGATCGATTAAAACCCATGCCTTGTCCCTGGCTAACATTGACCTTTTGTCAAAAAGCAATAAGCATCATAGCCAATGAGAAATGGCATTTCGGTCCAGGATCGATCACGCTCAGGATCAATGAGCAGTGTACAACTTTAACAACGGAATGGTATATCAACGATTCTCCATAGTAAAATGTATAAGTAGGTGGTACAACTGAAGAATATACACCCGAGCCAGCATTTACTTCAGTTGCGCAAACACCTTCTGCGTAGTTACATAGTGAAGCCATGTTTCAATAGATAATCCTGGTCTCGAACCCAGAGCCTCTCGCAGAGTGAGTTCAGCAGTGGCGCTACCTGCAACAAAAGTGGTTATGTAATTGGCGAGTCGGTGGCTTAGTCAGTACCGTCACGGACTTCGAGCCCAAGGCAGCGATTTTTTGGGATCCTGGTCACTGCCCCAAACATTTTATCAGTATAGTTCATCCTTGTACTGTACCGGCTCACCCCTTGCTTTGCTGGATACGTTCCACGCACAGATCTTTAGTCTATGAGGACGGGCAAATGCAAGGTTAAAAGAGGCTGCCAACCTCTAAAAAAAAATTATTAATTTATTTGTATTACTTAGTATGGCATATATATATATATATATTCCGTTACGAACACATAGCATCATAAGTCTTTCAGAAAATGACTTGTCTTACACATTCCTTGGCTAACAAAAGAAAAGTTCAGATTACACAGAAAATAATTAAAAGAAAACCATTGAATTAATAAAAATTCCTTGTTATCAAACATACTTATGCTTTAGGTTAGATTTCAATGACGCTGATACACCAGGGTGTGTATTTTAAGGCGGAGATGAGTGAAGAATGAGCGTGTTGAATGGGTGAAATTGCAGCTTTATTACTGACTGATAATCAGTGACATCTGTGTCAGGTTTTGAACCATTAACTTTAAGTTTGTTTTCTACAAAAACTAGTAACTCTCCATTTTTAATGACATAAAATACAACCGACAAAGTAAAAAACACCACTATCAAAAGTGTAAATATTCTAAAGCGACTGTATACTCAGGATAGCCCCTGCTCCAAGTGGAGCCAATGCAAAATATTTGTTACTTTCTGGATGACCCTCGTATTACAGTGTGGTCTTAACTATTTGGTTGTAATACCAGAAGATAAGGAATAGATTATAAATACAGGGTGTTTATAAAAGAATGCCAGGATTTAAAACGGTTGTTGCTCGGGGACAGGGGCGTCTCCAGAGGGCAGGCCAGGTAGGCCGGGGCCTACCCAAAATTTTGGTAGATATTTCAAAATTATAAATAAATAAAGACATTTAATTCCATGTAAATAAAGGGAAATCATTACAACTAATTATTTTGCATTTAAATTTTTAAATTCCCCCCTTTTTGCAAGCTCACCACTCAAACCTCTCGTAACCTGATCAAACTCCTTCTTGATCAAAATTTAAGGGGAAAAAACAGACTTTTTTCTCATACTTTGATACAATTTGGAATAATTTAATAAAATTCAGATTTTTACCAATCTTATATGAGCGTAAAATTGGCTAAGTCTGTACGCTTAGGGTGGTTGGAGGGTTTATCTGATGTCTTAATTGAATCGTTTTAGGCACAAAAACTCTATATCTTTTACAGATAACATCATGAAGTGTTGATTTTGGTATGTTCAACTGAAGACTTCATTGGGCAATCGATTTTGGGGCTTCTGATGCAGAATTGTCAGATTTCTTCGACTATGCCATCACTTGTTTTTAGCCGGTCAGGTGAATGTCTTTTCACTCAATAAACTCAACAAAACTCAATAATCCAGCTTCAAATTTCTTTATCATTAAGAAGATTAAAATTTAGTTTAATTTAGCAATCTGTATAAACTCTGTGAACCACAGAATACACTCTGTGCTTTCTGTTGCGCCGTTAACATTGCACTGGCGACTAGCGTCAGGCGTGTGAGACTCAATAGCGGTAGCGGCCTACCACCCCGCACCTGTTTTGCGCATTCCAAGGTCAAAGTTTCCACCCTTGCTACACGGGTAACAGAACTTAGTTGTTTTAGCTTCAATTTGACGTATAAAACGTTTAATTACCTTGAATAGTATCCATAAGCAATTACTATTTAAAATCCCGGAATTCTTTTATAAACACCCTGTATATTGTTTATATGGTTAAACAGTTATGAGCTCATGAGATAATAAAAAATAATGGTTATCATCATAATACACTTATATGAGACAGAAACATACCATAAAATTGTCCAATAATACATTAAGATGATAAGTCATAAGTGATGTCTTTATTTACCATATTACCCATCATAAATCTAGGGTATGTAATCAATGTTATGTTACCTTGTGGACTTCATTGCGGTCGCTACTTGTAGACTTGCCCAGTCTCAATACAGGCACTCTCAACTTAGCCTCAAACTCTTTAGTCTCAGAGGGCTCGACCTCCAGTTTGCTGGTCGAACTGAATCTACCAAAGAGAGAACTAAAGGTTAACCACAATTCACTGGTTAATCTGAATCTACCAAAGGGAGAAATACTAGGGTAACTGTAAGAAAGCCTAAAGTTGTAGTTGTAACTCACAGTAGGCTACCTTAATTACAAGACAATCAGTTCACACAAGGCGACTAACTCGCCACTACCATTAGTCGACAGTCGTAGATACTACTCGCCAGCAAAATTTAATCTGAGTTCAAACATGGCGAGTTGTAGCAGCTAGTAGAGTTTGACGATTTGTTTATGAGTAAATATTTGTGCTGTGAAAAATGCCGTCTGTAGGAATAAGGCAAGACTCTTTGAGACCTGTGTCTAGCGTATTTCTTAGGTACTTTGCGAGAAATTAGAAGATATAGAAACGAATAAAAACGTCAGTGGGTTTGGGAGTGGATAGAGAAAAACATGATGAGGTTAACATTTCTAAAGTTTAAGGAGTTATTAGAAATGTTATCGCCATTAATAAAGAAGGAGAATATCAAGGCTGATACATACACGCTGGAGGCTAGTGATTCCACGCCGAACAAAACTGGAAATAACTTTGAGGTATATGGCAAATGGAGACTCCCTAAAATCACTCCAATACCTTTAGAATGCTACTTAGTTTAGTACAATTTCTGCGTGAATCTCAAGGTTGATTAGTCCTAGTAGGGACTACTCGCCTCAAAAATTTAACATGTCTTGACTTTCTGCATGAGTGAATTTTTAATCGCCACTGAGTACGAGTTGCCCCTACTTTCCTGTTCTCACATAGCGATTATTATCCACAACTCTAGTTGCAGCAAGTAAAATCCCCATGTGTGAACTAGCCATTAAGTAATTGTATCTGTAGACCAGTGGAATGTGGTATGTAAATCGTACTACAAGATTTTTTACACTCAGAAACCCTGAAATCTGTTTATAGACAAAGTCCATCATGCAGCATGTCTCGATTGGCAGGTTTTGGTAAACAACAAGGCTACAAAAATTCATTCTAATATTTAGTTTGCAAGTTCAAGCCTACATTCCATATGTCTTCTGGAATGTTATACAAGTGTTAAGAAAATACTACTTTAAAATTTGTTTCATGCAAAGAATATACAGTTAGGCTTACCTGGTTCCAATAACGATTGATGCTGGTTGGTTAGGGTCATCTTTTGACATTTTGTTGATCAGTTGAGGCAATTCCATGAAGCTGTTGGCGTCCGTGTATGAGAACACATAAACTACGGCATCTACCTTCTCTTTGCAGGACTGTGAAGAAAAGAAGAGAAATAGTAAAGTTTTTACATAAATTTTATTACAAAAGTGCATTTCATAATTCATTTAATTTATTTGCAGATCCACCATTTTTACATACCGGTAAATCAAAGAAAAATTTTTATTAATGGTGTGCTGGGGACATCAAAATGAAAAAGTATGGTCTGGGGTCTATGTTCTACTGAGCCACCTAACTTAGCCTACAGTAATAGCTTATTTTCGATAGGGAAATTCGCTAAAGGAGGATTGGATATAGGACCTAGAGAACAAAGGTGTTCAAGACAATTAGGCTACGGCCACACGGGCGTTTTTTCACGCAAGAACGCAGCGTGAAAAAACGCAAGAAATATGAGCAGCATTAAATGTAATGAGGTATGCCACACGCAGTGTGTTTTCCCGCATTTGCGGGCGCCCATTTGTTTCAATGCTACTCTAATTTTTCGCGTGTTTTCACGCTGCGTTTGTGCGTGAAAAAAACCCCCGTGTGGCCGCAGCCTTAATGGTGTAGAAATGTTCCATTGCACAAGACAAATGAAATAAAATTATCAACTTAATTTAGTATTGTGAAAATCGAGTGTTGCCAACTGTCTGGAACTTTTTAATCAGGTGGGAATGTCTGGAAACTAATATTATGTAAATCTTTGCTTCAATAACTTACGGGCAAAATATGACTGTATTTCTTTATCGTGTTTTCGCCTGCATCCCAACACTGAAGTTTAAAGAGAATCACTTTATCCCAGATCTTCACAGGCCAGTAAATGTTGGTTTTCCGAATGCCGACAGTTTCTATATAAGTTGAAGGGATAGAGGTGCCAGCCAGTCTTGCTATAGTCGCCGTCTTTCCGATACCAGCCTTTCCGACAAAGAACAGCTTGTAGCAAACTTCTTCCACTTGTGTCAATATAGACGGACGTTCTAGAATTCCTGAAAAGACTTTTCTTTAGATTTTAGGATTCACACAGATATTGGAAGGTTATGCCTCAGTTAGGCTTGATTAGGCCTAGTTGATCAAGAGATGAGCTAATTGAGAACACCCGGCACCCAGGAAACAGACACATAGGCCTACTTTCTTTTGTAGCTTGTCAAGAACCCTTATCACGTTGAAAATTATACAAGGGTACATTGTTACTCCCTAAATAACAATATTTTTGTACCGTAATATAAAGTTACAATATACAAAATTACAATGAATAAGATAGATATGTAGAATGGAAAACTAAAAGGCACAGTCAGAGGATTTTTGATTACCATTTGGCTTGGCTCAAAGAATTTACTAACAGTTAGAAATACACAACAAAATATATAACCTTAGCAAAATAAATTTACCAAATAGTTTTCGTCCCGTTGTCTGAGGGTTGTAGAAATGTTGTAGAACCGTCTCGCCCTCAGCAGTGCTCTGCCAATCCATCATTACAATAGGTCGACTAGAACCTGGGGCTCTTGCCATAATGGTTTACTGATGTGCTGAAAAATTGTTCGACTTATAATATGTTTGTGTTAAGACAATAGTTGTGACAAGTTGTTTGAAAACTAAGAATTTGTTGATTGCTCTTTTAGCCTAAAGAAATTTGAAATCTAAGTCCTAAATTAAGTTAGGCTAGGTACACTATGCTTAATTACCATTTACCAACAAAACATTAGGTATGGTACCTTAAACCTAATCAAAGAGACTTTGGGCTTCACTTTAGTATCCGTCCTACACTCATTCAAATGAAAAATATCAATATATAGATTATTCAATATATCAATTATTTTTTTCGGTTAGTTAGGTAGTTTAACCTAAATAACCAAATTTGATATATCGAATGAAATAATCGATAAGTTATATCGATTGATATTTTAATTCAAATGAGTGTAGGGCGGATACTAAAGTGCAGCCCGACTTTGTAACACACAGAAGGTTGTTGGTTTGGTTACTTAAGATAAGTTAATAATACGTTACAACTTACAACTAGTAAGCAAGACCTAATAAGAAAATGATTGATTTGATTAAAAGTCAAACAAGAGAATCTGGTTTCAAAATGCTGAAGGTTTGTGGAGATTATCTTGAAGAACAATATGCAATAAACAGCCGATACTACTTGTAAATTGCTTTAAATCAACTTGATTCCACTCATAAGCGAGAAATAACTTATCATCAGGGCCGCGTTAAGGGTCAATGGAGGCCTGGGCAAACCCAAGAGCAGCTCACCCCTTTTTTCCTAGTGCTGGCAGGATTGGTTGCTGGTTGGTTTGGAGGTACCCAGCGGGCGCCTCCAAACCACCGAAATTAAACCATCCACTTTTATTTTTGACACTCTGGAATAAAACTAATGGTTCTAATACAACATTGCTAAAGTATAATTAATTCGTCATAGTGCACACCAGGAATACTAGAAGAATAACGGGGTATGGATCATAAACATAAACAAATGACAATTTTGGCCCGCAAGTAAACAAAACCCCCTATCTATTATCTATTATACTGTAGTATTAAAGTGAAACAATCAAATCTTAAGTATGTAAATGGTAAGTTAAAGGCCATTAACCAAATAAAATTATAGGCATATATGGCACATCAAAATGAAGCTCAGAGTGTGTGGATTTGCCAAAAAGTATTTGTATGAAAGAATTCTCTTAGGGACCTGCCCCAGAGGCCGATTCCCAAAGGGTTACGCCTTACACGCATTATTCGATTAATTTAGTGAACAAACGCTGGTCAATGCAATTGACATTAGTTGTTTGTTTACATTTTTGTTTACTTTAGGTACCCCATTTAGGTACCCCTAAATGAACACTGATGCTATTTCTAGCTGTTTGATACAAGTGAGTGCTTTAGGGTGTTTGAATGAAGATGCATATGAGATGAACAATTACATGTGTGTTGTGTGTTAGTGTGTTGGTCGTCCAAGAGGCTGTCACCGATCTGTAACAGGACTTTGTGAAAGAGGGTGGACCTCGCCCACTTCAGGAAGTAAGGTATGATGGTCCCGCAGCTTGTAAAATTCCTTCTGATAATTTCTCGAACTTGGGCCCTTTAAATGAAATATAAAATGAAAATTGATTTCATTAATTTAATGGTAGCACTAGTGGCAGCTATGTACACCCGTGAATTAGCGAGGGTAGAACCTCTTGTACTTATACCGTAGCATTAATTAACATATGGTTTTGTTTACTTTCTAGCCAAAAACGTTATTTGTTTATGTTTATGATCCATGTTATTTTTGCAGACACTACTAAATACTTGTATCCAAGTTATACTACTTTTTACTTTGAAAGGATTAATAAAACAATAAAACTAAATCTTTACACTTACATCCGATGAAAAGCGAATGGATGACCTACTAACTTTAGTGAACAAGAATTAGGTATGAAAACAGCACATCGTTAAACTCATTCAAACCAATAATCCTCCCTAGGTCCTAGGTTGACAACGAAGCTGTTTTTGTTTTGTTTTGTTTTGGTTTAGTTCTGTTCTACTTCTACTAGTGCTCTGTTCCTTCTTCTTTTTTTCAACAAAGCGTGGTTACTATCCCAAAAAAGTGCTAAAGCTAAATAGGGCTAAAGCTATTGACTAAAGAAATTCCTAATTAAACTAAGTAAGGTTTTATACTTAATATCATTACAATCGATTAATTAATTATTCTCAATTTTTATTGCATAATAGTATGAGTACGGTATGGGTATATTGTACTATTACCATGTACACACGCAGATGTAGTTCATGTACTCTTGAGTAAGCGGTCAAACTTCTAACACTTTTTAGGATATGCCGAGAATCAAAGCACGGCCGCCTTTAACTACAGGCCGCGGCCTGGTAGAATTGGCAACATCGCAAGTGGTGTTATTCAGTGACAAACGTCCCATAAGATAACATGGCAGACAGGTGACACCAGCTCATTAATTCGCACTTTATTGAATTAATTTTTAATTTATGAACATAAATTTATTAAAATATTGAAAATAAAACATACAGAATTGAAAATTGAAACAATATGAAATAAAATCTATATCTGTACATTTTTAAGCGGAGTCAATATTGTCATAGTCTAGTAATCAATCTTTCGTAAATACACAAATACCATTAGTTGCTTCCAAAAAAATCAGCTGTTACAACACCACTTGCGACGTTGCCAGTTCGAAGGCCGCGGCCTGGAGTTAAAGGCGGCCGTGATCAAAGCCATCCCAACCACTCAAAGACCACGACCGCCTTTAACTCCAGGCCGCGGCCTTCGAAGTGGCAACGTCGCAAGTAGGGTTGTAACAGCTGTTTTGTTTGGAAGCGGCTAAAATGGTATTTGCGTATTTACGAAATTAATCCGGTTACCGGACTATGAAAATATTGACCCTGCCCTGCTTAAAATTTACATAGGTATATATTTTCAATGGATACCTACTCTATTGGTTTTTAATTCTGTATGTTTTATTTTCAACATTTTAATAAGTTCATGTTCATAAATTTAAATTTAAATCAGTAAAGTGTGCTAATGTCACCTGTCTACCATGTGATCTTATGGGACGTCTGACACTAAACAATCCTACTTGCGACGTTGCCAATTATCAGGCCACGGCCTGGGGCCTATTTCATAATAAAGTACAAACTAATTAGGAAATCAGCTGATAGCCCAATGCAAATTTAATGGAAATTGTAGTTGTAACGTGTAACTTGTAGTTTATTATGAAATGCCCATTTCAGGGGCCCCCCTTTTTTGTCACTTTTTTATCATTTTTCCAGGGGGCCTCCTGGAGTTAAAGGTGGCCTTGACCAAGACGCTAACCACTAGGCAATCAAAAAATTAACTGACATTTCTCAGGATCGGACTTGTGACCTGCACACAGTACACGGTATACTTAATGCTACCATAGGTTAGGAGGAGGTAAAACATACTCAGTCTATGGTTAGGAATATATCCTCTCAGCTTCCCAGCTAAACCCGAACTATATTGTTATTCTATATTTTATATTTCAGATCGCCTTTTCACTTTATCACAGTAACAAATAGTTATATATCATTATTTTGTCGTAAAGTAGTGATTTGTGACAATAATGTGATATCAACTAAAACAAACAAATTTATTTTTTGATTTTTTTACTACAAATTGACCCATATTGCATTAATGTATGAGCATTGAGCAGAATAGTTAACAGTGCAGTTTCATAGTCACAAGAAATTCTTAAAGCAGGAAATTTGTTTTTTAGCGAATTTCCCTATAGGGAAGTAGCTATTACCGTAGGTCTCATGGTAAGACCTAAGCCCGGGACCGATTTACTTTTTCATTTTGATGTCCCCAGAGGCCAAAAACACCATTCGTTCAAATTTTTATATATATATATATATATATATATATATATATATGTGTGTGTGTCCATCCGCACGACAACTTGAGTAATTTTTGTCCGATTTTGATAAAATTTGGTTTGAAGGTGTAAGGCAGGATAAACTTGAACGAGTTCGCGAACCAGCATGATCGGACTATGGGAACGGGGGTTTATGGGGGGTTTTATGGGGTAAAAATAGGTTTTTCCCATTTTTGACCGTAAAAACACAAAATTTCACAATTTCTTTTTAAACCATTTTGTAGAGCTTAAAAAAACAAATAATTTAGTATATTGAAGCGTTATTATGCGCCTAATTGTTACGGAGAAAATTCAAAAAAATTGTAATTTTAAAATTCCCATGTTATTCTTATGGAGAATAAGTTAGCTGTTGTAGTTTGCTTGTTTATGAACATATTTTGATTGATTTTGGAAAATACTTTTATTTCTTACTAAACTATTTATAAAAAAAATCTTTTTTACCCTCCCTGTTGCAGCAAACCTAAGTACTCGTTAAACTAATTCTATTTAAATAGGAAATAAATGTGCTATTTTTATGAAGGCATTTTAGTGTAAATCCAATCAGGTTAATGGAAATTCGCTTAGTCTGCAGGTTTGCTGCGGCGGGGGTATTTTTCATTTGGTTTGCTTGGAGCACTTTGGAGGTGGAGGGAGACGGAGATAGACTGGACTGGACTGACTGGAGTTTGGTTGGATTGGATTGGATTTGGTATTGGTCTTTGGTCTTCTAGGTGGAAATTGAATTGAATGTTGTTGATGATAATAAATAAAGTAAAGTAAGGTTAAGGTTAGGAATTTAAAAACGTGGATAAGCTTACTAACTTTACAATTTGAGTTTAATGACATTTCTAAAATCTAAATAATGGAAGGAAATTTAAATGAATTCTTAGACAACTTTTCAAAAGCGTCAAAGAAGCCCTATGAATTTTTAAGGTAAGTTTCTAACTTATTTAACCTCATTGAACAGAAGTCACTAAACCTAATGTGTTATCATCTAGGAGTGCTCTGTGACGATTGACGAAGTATTCCCGGGTAATAATAGTAAAATTCTGTGCTTTTAGTGTTATCATCTGAAAAGTGAACTAAGTTTCAGTAACTTACCATAATGTTTGATAGTAACGTTATGGACTTTAACACCCGAGTCGGCTGCACTTTACTTGACGTCCTACACTCATTCGAATGAAAATATCGATCGATATATCGATTAATCGATTGCTTCATTCGATATATCGTTTGGTTAGTTAGGTAAGGTTAACCTAACCTAACTAACCAAACGATATATCGAATGAAACAATCGAATGAAAATATCGAATCGAAAAAAAACAATCAAATGAGTGTAGGACGTCAAGTAAAGTGCAGCCCCCAAGTCAACCGATATGCCCATTTAAACTTACACAGTCAAAAGTCTTGCCGGAACGATTTATCGTTGTTTTGCACTACAAAACCCAGACAACAATGTATCGTTCCATGGCTAACTGCCTGTGCCTGGAACGTATCCATCAAAGCAAGGGGTGAGCCGGTCACAGTACAAGGATGAACTGTACTGGTAAAATTTTTGCGGATCCGAAACCTCGACATCGCTGCCTTAAGTCTGTGACTCTAAACGGTACCAACTGAGCCACCGACTTCATTCCATATGTATTCTCCCCTTAGCTCTGAAAATGGGGGCAAGGTGTATTATATTTAGAAGAATAAAGTTGGTTGCAAAAAGTTACTTAAGTATATCCTAGGCCTACATCTTAGGTGCTGTGATGCTTCAGTAATTATATCAATCTCAGATTTTAGGTTGAGTTACGTTAGGCTCAGAGTCTGCTCTAACCATTGATTGCTGCGGCACTGCGTCTTATACAAGATATGTTAATTAAGTTTCAAGACTGATTATGTCCCATGTAGCGGAGCATTTCCAGACTAGTCGTGGCTCTGGCTGGGTGGAGGGAGGTCTCAGGTAAGCGATTGAACCCTCCCAGTGTCCACGAGTCGCTAGAGTGTTGAAATCATCTTGCACAAAGTTAAATAAAGTATGCTTTGATAACGTTGAAACTGGTTGAAACCTGGACCATTTTACAATAATTTAAAAAATAATATTGCCTTCTTTTCCTTCCCAGCTTCTTCGATGTTCTATGCCTACGACTGGTGAAGATCTCTCTGTGCTGTGTTGTAAGCAATAGCACACGTCGGCTCTGGACCCATAAGCTGGCTTTCAGCTCCTTTATTTGTCCACTTGTCAGCTCCCTCATCGCCAGCAACACCTTTGTGCCCTGGAACCCAACTAAGAATAACCTTGTTGTTTTTCTCCCATGGCTTTCATGACCTGATGATAGTTCCATACTGCCTTAGCGTTAAATTCAAGGCAACAGTCAAGTGCCAATAGCACTGCTTTGCTGTCCGAGTTCATGTATATGGTGTGACCTGTCAGACAATGCTCCAAACACACCCTTGGACAACAACAGCAGCCCGGAATACAGTAGCCAGTTTCCCAGGCTTGCGCATAACTGCGCCTTGGGTCTGACTCCATATTCCTGCCCCAGTGCCTGTTGGCTTTTTCGAGCCATCCGTATACCAAGTGATCCCCGTTTTCATATATTCAGGTTCACCTTTATACCAGGCAGCCCTGTCAACAATGTTGACTTGTATGGCTTTTCTAGATCTGTGATAATCTGATATTTACCATCTTGTCTGGTAGCATTTCCAAGGTGTCCATCTGCACTTTGTCCACAATCCTTATGCTCACTGGAGGCATTAGGCTATACTTCCAGTTGCCATCCTTGCCTCCCCTTTAACAATGATCTCGAGAGGTGGGAGGTTTAGCTCTACTTCCAGGGCTGCAGTTGGAGTGCCTCTCATGGCTTCTGTTATGCTAAGGCTGGATCTTTTGTAGCCTCTTTACAGTGGTAGTTAGCATCACCTTGGTCCACCAGACCACCGAGCCATACACCATCATCAGTCTTGCAGCCGTAGTGTATTGTCAGTTACTAATTTGTAGGCTGAGACCCCATGTCTTCCCAACAGTCCGTCTCAGCATCATAAGTGTGGTCTGAGAGCGTTGCGTTACATGTTCCAAATGCTTAAGCTTACTTGTAGGTTTAGGCTTGTCACTCAGTTTTCAACAGGCTTAACAGCTTTCAGACATTTTTTTGTTATAGGCCTACCATTGACTACCTGTATTGGAAACCGGTACTGAAGTAGACATCCTATCTATAGGACCAGCTGTCATCAATTTCTTTTCATCCAGCTACATGATGTTGCCTAAAATATGACATTTTACACCTTAATTTTTTTGTTGCTGACATAGTTGAGGGGTCTTAATTTGATATAGCTCACAATAAGTTAATTCTGTCAGTTTAACTAGGTAAAAAGTTTGCATATTTGACAGAAATCAAATCTTGTATGGGCTTTTAACCAAATTAATCTCTAGTAATTTACATCAGCACCATGTGTCGGTGACTCACATCAACTACGACGATTTAGAGCTTAAAAACTTGCATCAACATAAACATGGGGATGTAATGTCTAGTTGTACGTATTCAAAAGTTATAGGTCCCAAAAATAATTAGGCCTATAAGGTAAGTTGAATTAATAATAGCTTAAATATGTTTCAGTGTTCAAGAAAATCTTTCAGAAAGTATAAAGACCTTAATAAAGGATATTTATGATTTCACAAAGAACAAAGAGGAATCCAAAAGTAAAAATGCTTTGCCAAAACTGATTATTGAACAATTTGATGATGAACAAATTTGGCAGGAACTTGAATTGCAAAACAACATTGTTGCTGATCACACTATTGAAAATGTATCTCAGTTTGCTGTGAAAAGAGATCAGTTGAAATTTCCGCTGACGTTAAAATGTAATAAAATAGAAGAAAGCCCGCAAACTTCCGCTTCTACAGAACAAGAAAATGGTTTGGATCAGTCTTTTGATAACGAAGAAATAGAAAATGATGACAACTATGATGAAGATGACGATGAAGAATTTGATGGAGCTGAAGAAAGTGAATTTGAAGAGGGGGATGACATTACAGAGCCTGAAGAAAAGAGTAACAAAAAAGGTAGATGATGCAATTAGCCTAGTTTTAGAATTTAAAAACTGCTGATTGGCTCTTTTGTTACCTCATTTGAATTAGGCCTACCTAGTGTGGGGACCTCTTGCTCGAAAGTGAGCAATTGCCAAATATTAAAGGAACTACCTAATTCAAAATAAAGAATTCTCACAATAATTTATATTAATTTATTTAGATTAAGTTTATTTAACATTAAGCAATTTCTTAAAAGTTCACACACTGTTAATAAAAGCTCTAAACATTATTTATTTTTAATTGATAATTACTTTTGAGGAGCTAGCCTTTTTTCTTTAGTGTTTTCATACCAATAGTTTAGACCCCTTTAAAAGAGTTTGTCCCGCTTGCAAACCACATATTATTGTTCTCCAAGTGACAATACGGGAAGATAAAATTGTAATAGGCCTATTTAGAATTTAGATGGTAATATTCATCCCAAGCTATGTACTACAGAATTAATCTTAAATGTTCTATTTTTCTAGGAAAGTTGAAACCATCAATTGTAGATGATAAATTCTTCAAACTTTCCGAGTTGGAACTTTTCTTGCAAAATGAAGAGAAAAATGAAGACAAAGCCACCAAAGAATCAGAAAGTATTGATCTTTTTAACAACATTGTAAGTTTATTAGGCTACTATGATAACTTAAAAGAAAAAATATATTGTAGTAACCATTTTGGCACAATAGGCAAGCTGTATAATACAGAATGTTCATTTTATTGTTGTGATTAAATAGCAAAGCCGATAACACTTTCCCTACCCTGAACCCGGAGACTGTTAAAGTCTGACACTTTCCACATGATCATCCAGTTGAAATCAAACAAGAACGGCACTTTCACATTCAGCCAAAGGTAGGAGACATGGTAGCTCAGTTGGCTGAGGTGTCGGTCGCACTGAAGTGCTAAAATGTACTTTAGCTCAATGTATTTTAAGACTTAAAGTAGCTGCAACAAAAGTATTACTTATTGGCCATAACGGCTTTGGGTATGGATTTTAATGCTTTGCACATTTTTGATTGTCGCTAGAGGTAATAGAAATTATTATTTGTTATTGTTAATTATTAAAACATTTTTCTCTGATAAAAAATGACCAACTAAAATGCCATTGATGTTTTCCAGGACGATGGACCAGTAGATTATAAGTATTCAGATTTTTTTGAGACTCCTTACAATGATGGCGGAGATTTGCAAGATGAAACTGAAGTCAAAGAGGACAACGATGCAGAAGATGAAAGTATGGATGATGAAGATGTGGAATTCGAGAACGATGAAATGGATAACAATGAAGATGATGAATCTACTGAAGACAGTAAAAAGAAAAAAGTTAGGTAAGTTATAATGAGTAAATGTGGCCCTGCTGCTTTCAAATCATATAATGAAGATTTTTTTAAAGGAAACATAGACTACTTTGACTTAGGTAGGGACATAATATGCTAGTTTTACCAACGATTTAAAACAGTAGCTCAAATATTAGTCATTTAGGTGTTATGCTAGCAGTACACTATCGCCGAATGTTTGGCCAGATGTTTTGCTGAATTTTTTACTGAAGTTATGATGACAAATGCTGCCGAGCGTGAACCACAAACTCATCCAGTACACGCTCGCCCTTGTTTGCCGAACATGCTTGCTGGTGGTTAGACATATTTTTACTTCCAGCACTCACCTTTGCTAGTCTTCTTTGACACATCCCAAAAACTGACAATAAATTTAGCACAGGCGAGCACGAATAATGACGAGGCGAACTATCCTGACAATACACGAGCAGACCGGGTACACTATCGTGCTCGCCCTAGCTTGCCTATATTCAGCAATAGTGTACTACTAGCATTAGGTACTGCTTATTTGACCATTTGAAGAATAATCTGTTACCGTTTGGATGCATTTTCTGATAATATAACTATGTCTTTTGTTTAGAATCTTAGGAGTATACTTTTCATTACTGGCATTTCTACTTGTTAGATTCGTCATGACAGTATTGCCTCCAAACATCCTATAATTTTACAAATTAAGAGGTGTCGATTTCCTTTAGGTTTTCGTTGCTTGGAAGTGATGATGACAGTTCAGATACTGAGGAAGATTCCATTAAAAATGAAGGCGGTTCATCTAAAAAGAATAAAAAGGATGAGATCAAATCATCGTTGGAACTTAGACAAGAGCGACTTGGAAAGGTCATTGAAAAATTGGAAGAAGATGCATTGACAGAAAAACCATGGCAGTTAAAAGGGGAAGTTACGGCTACAGCGAGGCCGCAAAACTCACTTTTGGAAGAGGCTGTTGATTTTGATCTATCAGTTAGACCTGGTAAGAGACTAGGTTATGTTAAACTGCCGTTATTGGTAACATTCAAGAATAAGTTTATGTAGGACTTTAAAAATTATATGTACACTTTCAAGAGTGAACCCGCTCTCAAAATTTGCCTGCACTAGGGTGAAATATTTGTGTCGTGATCTTTTAGGCTATCTATGGATATATTGTTCCCCGTGGATTCTAGATTTTCTTAGTAAGCTGTCTAAAATCTTCTAAAATTCAAAAAATTCCTGACCAGCCAACTGGGTTTTTTTTTAAATATAACCTCCGGAAAGAATAGGCCTACAAATTGTACGTTTAATCATCTTAAGTAGGTAGCATTAAAGGGATGAAAATGTTTAGTTGGAGTGTTAAAAATGTTAATTTAGGAAAATCCACAATTTAAAAGTAGGCTACTTAAAATTGTTTTTCTGACACATCAGAATTTAATATTTGTTGGGAAAAATAAAAATAAATAGTCAATCGAAGCATGTAGGAACCTTTTTTTAATTGATGAATAGGCCTACTATAAAGAACAGTCGTTTCTTTAATTCAATTAATAAATTTGATCCACCTCTTTTCTTAACCTCAGTAGTTACACTTGTTATTTTTCTTCAGCTCCATTGATGACAGAAGAAGTAACCATGAGACTGGAAGACATCATTATGCAAAGGATAAAAGACAAAGCATGGGACGACGTTGAGAGGAAGGTGAAACCTGTTGAGACACCGTCCGAGTTTAAGAAGAAACTGGCTCTGGATCAGGAAAAGAGTAAACTGTCTTTGGCTGAAGTTTACGAACAGGTGCAGTAAAGATTTTTAAATCCATTAAAGTTACGTTGTTTCTAATATCTTTGATAGAGTAAAGTCACATCCATCACGATTTCCTTTGAGGGAATGTGACAGGATGGTTTACAACTCTCGGATATCCCTATTCCGAATCTTCAAGAAAATTTCCTTAGTAATATGTATTCCTGATGTAAACCCACAGAATCTCGTAGTTTGTCATCAATGTTTATTTCTTGTTGTACACATTTTAATTTTTTACCTAGGAAGTAATCAATTGTCTGAACCATGAGATATTGTTATACTGATCGGTATTAATTTAGTGAGTTGGTGGCGTCGCGGACTTCGGGCCCAAGGCAGGGATGTCATGGGTTTGGATCCTGGTCACTGCCGATAACATTTTATCAGTACGGTTCACCTTTGTACTGTACCGGCTCACTCCTTGCTTTGCTGTTAACGATCCACGCACGGGCGCTTAGTCTATGTGGACGGGCAAATGCAAGGTTAAAAGAGGCCGCCAACCTCTTTAAAAAAAAAAAATGTGTGTGGATGTGTATAGAGCTGCAGACGACACCTGTTGTCAGATTTTGATTAAATTTGGTATATAATAATCCATAGTATCTCAAGGCGTTTTTCTTTCATTTGCTTGAAATTTTAATCGTGAAATTTCCATAAAAAAGTTTTGTAAGTGATGTCTGTATGTGTGTGTTTGCGTGTGCGTGTGGATGTGTATTGTGTACAGAGCTACAGACCACACCTGTGGTTTGATTTTGATGAAATTTAGTTTGTGGGTATTAATCTATGGTCTCAAGGGCTTATTTTTGACATTTTTAGCGAATTTCCCTATAGGGAAGTAGCTATTACCGTAGGTCTCATGGTAAGACTTAGGCCCGGGACCGATTTACTTTTTCATTTTAATGTCCCCAGAGGCCAAAAACACCATTCGTTCAAATTTTTATATATGTATATATATATAGGTATATATATATATAGATTTATATATATATATATATATGTGTCCGTGAACACGATAACTTAAGTAATTTTTATCCGATTTTGATGAAATTTGGTTTGAAGGTGTAAGGCGGGATAAACTTGAATGAGTTCGCGATCCAGCATGATCGGTCCATGGGAACAGGGTTTTATGGGGGGTTTTATGGGGTAAAAATGGGTTTTTCTCACTTTTTACCCTCAAAACACAAAATTTCCCAATTTTTCTCTAAACCCTCTTAAAGAGCTTAAAAAAACAAACAATTCAGTATATCAAAGTGTTTTTGTCCGGTTATTGGTAACGGAGAAAACTAAAAAAATGGTAAATTTAAAATTCCCATGTTATTCTTATGGAGAATATTGTAAAATGTTGTAGTTTGTTTGTTTATGGATATATTTTGATCAAACTTGGCAAATTTATTTATTTTATAGTAAGCTATCAATATTTTACTAAAAACACACTACTTTATTAGTTTCCTTGTAGCAGCAAACCTAGGTACTCGTTAAACCTAATGTTATTTAAATAGATCAATTGAAAATCAATTCGGCCAAATGGAAATTCGCTTAGATGGCAGGTTTGCTGCGGCGGGGGTATTATTTTTATATGGTGATTTCCCATAAAACCCATAAACAACATAAAGATGATAAAGTAATGGCAAAAACGGATATTCAAAATAACAGTCAAACAGTTTTAATTAAAATTTACGCCAGTCTTGTGTATTTCAAAGTTAAGTAACTTGCAAAACCAACTTCGTGTATAGCCCTATCAACTCTAAAAGCAGTACAACCCCCAATACAGTAAAAGTTACGGTTCAAAAATGATGGCAACTTTTTTGATTCTACCCATAAAATACGATAGTTATTTTGACCTCTTTGTGATAAGAGTTGTTGCCAAGCTAATGGAAGGAAACGATGTGTCAGATCGCTGATATCACTTAATCAATTTTACAGGAATTTATCAAACAAAGAGATGCGGCAACATCAGATGATGTCGAGAGACAAGAGACAGAACCAGCTGCTCATGTAGAAGTGCGTTCAATGCTGCACTCCCTGTTCAACAAGCTAGACGCGCTTTCCAACTACCATTACACTCCCAGACCTGTGAGTATTGACCTATTGTGTGAGAGTTGATGTAAATGGCAGGCGCTGAGTCTCCTACAACAGTTATCCATGGATTTTAATCTCCAATGTGCTCCAGAGGTGGCAAAGTGAGCTAGTTCTCAGACATCAGTGACGTAAATTTTTTTCCTGCACTTCTAATTGAACTGATCCCGTAGGCAACAATTAATTCATCCGGTTGTCTTAGGCGAGGGTGATATAAAGGAAATTCAATGCTTAAACAAGTTGTCTAGGTAAAGTCGCGATTAAGTATTTTTGTTCTCGCAGTCGGAAATTTTATGGATAGTGTAAAATCTAATAAAATATTCATGATTTTGCCACGATCATGTTTTTGTGTCCGCGGGAGTCGATGGTAATGTCTATGCAACAACGGGAGATGAACAGTTTTTTTTGGGACCGCAAAAGATAGTGATGATGTTTCCGTGACTTAGGAAGATATTCCGGATTTCGCAATGATCTCAGAAGTTGACGATGATGTCTCCACGACCGGCAGATAATCAGGCTATTACCACTAGTTTGGCTCGACTGAAAACATCATGCTGGTACACCTCTAGTTATAATAGAATTGCCTTTTTGTGGTTAGATTATTTACCTTTGATATGGTAGTCATTAAATGTGTTAAGAAGGGTTTAACCCAAATAGGCTAGCTAGAATTTTTCATTCCTGCATTAATTTTTTCTTTACTATAAAAACGCCCCAATATTACAAAAATACTTTATGACATAAAGACAGGGGTTGGTGTAGTATAACCAAATTATTTAGAACATTTGGTAAAACCAAAATATCGTATCTTTATCAAGAATCTATTTTTCAAGTATTTGGTATCAATACATTTTTGTATCGACACATCACTAATTGCTGAAAAAGCTAGCCTTAAAAAGTCTGGAATTTGTCTTGAATTTTAAAATGGAAATAAACTAGACACACTATAACATAAATTATATTATGAATTGTATTCTTGCGACGAGCCAAAGGCAAGTTCTTAAATTCTAAGGTGCTATTGTAGACTCCAAATATGTACAAATCGTTCAGTTCCATTTGCATTGGACTGATGATTTTGATCTGTACGAACACCCAAACCCTCAGACTTGACTGTCACTTTGTCAATTTTTACTTTCTCCCCCTATACCATAGTATATGGAGAAAGTATTGTTTTCGTCAAAATTTTCGAGTTTGAGTTTTGAGTGGATATATTCGTTTTGGGTCCCCCTGGACCCAAAAAAGTGGTTTTCGAAGTGATGTCTGTGTGTGTGTGTGTGTGTCTGTGTGTCTGTGCTTTCGTGCTGCATAAGCTGTGGGGACATGAGTGTGAATGTGACCAGACTGTGTGGACCTGGTAGCTTATGTGGACATCACACACGTCCACACAATTTTCACAGGAAATACATTAACTGTGTGGACTTTGTCATGTCTGACTAGTGGCGCTCCTATAGACTTTTTGGTGAACAAAGAAAGCTGCTGGCGGCTACTAGTAATGGAACTTGAGAGTTTGGCTTCCCATCTCTTGATATAGAATTGACTCCTTGTACAACATTTTATAATAAATGAATAACTAATAAGCTATTTAATAATTCTTACAATTTAATTAAACTATTTTTTTTATTTATATAAATATATTTTTTTAACTTTTTTATGCCACCTAATATTTTTTATAGTTATCTATTTCACCATTTGTTCTTGTAAATCCATTTAGCTTAATCTTCACCTATCTTCTTTTATTTATTTTTTTTATTTGATTAAATGATTATGTGTTTGGACGCACAGGCCAAAGTCAACGCAGAGGCTCGCTGCCCATGTCGGCTTATTCCCTAAAAATATGTACGTTTTGTTAAGTATAAATGTTGCAGATCTTAATTTAATTTATTCATTTAATTGCACACGTTTTTCTTCTCCATAAAAAATTTGTGACATAAACACTGAATGTTTACAGCTGTTGTGGCAAATTATATTATACCAAAAGCTAGTTTAGAACGTTAGCATCAGCTGATAGACTTAGTAAAGATAAAACTTAATTTCTAAAAAACCAAAATACCTAGTTCTCAAAATGATCTTTCTTTCAACACAAAAATCATGAAAATCAAGTGGTTGATTCAGAATTGCGAAATAAAAACAAACCCCTGTCATGTTTTTTAATATACATGATGTTTATCTAACGTTGTTGTCTCTCATGTAACCTAAATACAGCTTACAAACCAAAGTTTGACAAAACGTTTCAAAATCTACTTCATCCTAACAGTTTTATTTAGAACCAAACGGCTGATTTTCTTTCCGATAGATTCCGTTTTCCAAAAATTCCTACGGATATAACACATAAAAAAGTATTCAATAATAAAGTGAATTACAATTAGAAAACTGAGAAGATAGAACAAAACTTGAAACTCTCCTCTAATAGTAAGGGTTTGTTGTCAAGATGCTACCCCGACAACATGCCACCATCTAAGTGTTGGTAGTTTGTAATTAAGTGCCATGCCGACAGTATAGTTATTAATTATAATATATAGTACATTTTTGTACTGTCCGCCAGTAATTTTAATACGGGTATATGCTTTATTTCTTATCATAAAACCGTTTGTACTGCCGTTGATTATGGACGCTAACTGACTACAAGTACAGGTAATGTATCATTATATAAAGGGGAAAACGTAATTCATATGATATTATTTCTTTGTACTATCCGTCACTGATTAACTGTACAGAAACATCTTTTTACTGCCTGCAATAATTTATTTACAATATCATGGATTAAAGGCGCTAACTAGAGCTACAGTTCAACATAGTCAATCTATAGTCAAATTTCAAACTGAATGGAGTACTTCATCTGAAAAGGCTTTCTATTCAGAGACAAAGTCAACTGGTGTCATAGATCTAGTAAAAGAAAATTAGAAAAATTAAATAAAAAAGTATTTAAATAATATAATATTAATATATAAAACATTAAATTAATATTAATTAATAAATCAATATTGTAAAATATTAGTATTAAATTAATATTATAAAACATTTATCTCAAATCATATAATATTAAATTACTTAATAGTATTTAAATTATATTAGTAATATCGAACCAAATCGATTGCATCACTGAAAAATATCGATAGTTCTCCAGCAATATCTTCATGATGACATTGGTTTTTTGGCCTGATATTTTTCTTTGACGAGAAACTGAATTTCTTACTAATTAAATATTTTTAACAATGAATTAAAAGGTAAATAGAGTTATTTCATATGCTAGATAGCAATTCGGATATGACAAATATACAACAAATTATTTTTAAAGAAGACTGGAGACATAACCTAAATATACTGTCAAAATACAACCAGTGAAATTCCCAAACTGTGTGGACATTAACACCTTCAAACGAAATAACACTCGATTGTGTCAACATTTGCATTATCTGTGTGGACATGTGTACTAGCTTTTGCATTACCTGTGGGGACATGACCGACTCTTGCATAAACTGTGGGGACGTCCACACAATTTTCATGATTTTTTTACTACATTTAGCCCAATAAACAAGCGGTGGGGCACACGGGAGGGACTAAGGCTAACATATCTTGTAGTGTCAGCGTTCGCCGCTAGGACTGCTAAGTTGAAAAAATTTAAATTAATTTTTTATTTTTTATTTTTTGTTATAAAATTAACTTTTTAATTATAAAATATTGTTTTAAAGTTATAAAATAAATTTTTAATTTTTAAAATTAAACTGTCATAACATAACCTAACCAACCAGACTTGCTGATCATGTAAAAACTATATAAGATAAAAATCTAATTAATGATTACTTATAATTTTTAATTATTAATTATAAAATTAATTTTAAAATTTAGTATTATAAAATTAAACTGTCATAACCTAACCTAACCAACCAAACTTGCTGATATGAAAAATTTGTTGACAAAAAGTTAATGCTGCCAGCGGGTTTCGAACCCCGGACCTCCTGAACAGCAATCCGAAACGCTACCAACTATGCCACGAACGCCGCTGAAATCACACCGTTTCGTTACGGTAATCGTGTCGCCTCAAGAGAAGACAATAACCACTAGAGATATGACGTCATTACACATTTAGCCTTAGTCCCTTCCGTGTGCCCATTCCATAAACAAGGAGTGTTCTTTTATTCATCTTCAATTTGAGGTTAGAAAGAACCCAGGATATTTTTTTCAGCCGTGTGCCTTGATGTCCACATAGTTTGGTTAAAAACCCACGTCCACACAAGTATAGGGATGGCGTGTATGTGTGTGTCTGTGTGTCTGGATGTGTACAGAGCTAGAGTCTACACCTGTGGTCCGATTTCGATGAAATTTGGTATGTAGGTTCTAATCCATGGTATCTCCAGGCGTTTTTTTCATTTTTTTGAAATCTTGATTTTTAATGGGGATTTTCCCATAAAAACCCATAAAAAACCGGGAAAACCGGGTTTTCTCAAAAATGGCCCGAACGATTTTGATAAAAATTTAGTATGTTGTAGCCCTTCAAATTCTGAACAAAATGGTACAAATCTCATTTCTGTAAAAATTACGGTTCAAAAGTTATGGTCAATTATGTTATTTTCCCATAAAACCCCATAAAATAACGAAAAATATGATTTTAGACAAAAATCCGGTTTTTATTTGACATAGTATGTTATGGTCCTTACAATTTTGATAGTTTTTTTCATTTTCTAGAAATTTTTATTTTTAATGGGTATTTTCCCATAAAACCCCATAAAATAACGGAAAAATAAGATTTTCCCAAAAATGGCCCGAACGATTTTGATAAAAATTTAGTATGTTATAGTCCTTTATATTCTGAACAAAATGTCACAAATCCCATCTCTGTAAAAATTACGGTTCAAAAGTTATTGTAAGTTATGTTATTTTCCCATAAAACCCCATAAAATAACGGAAAATCACATTTTCCCAAAATTGGCTCGAACGATTTTGATAAAAATTTAGTATCTTATAGTCCTTTAAATTCTGAAAAAAATTGTACAAATTCCATTTCCGTATATTTATTCTCACCGCTTACACATGATAAAGGTTGTTGACAAACTTATGGGAGAAAGTATGTGTCAGAATGCTGATACCGTTTATTTTAAATACGTAAACAACCAATTCACTTAGGACCTGCTCAGTACAAAATTACAAATAGTATTTTCTGTATTTCAATATTGTTACAATTCCGAACTGCATTAGAAAACACCCTTTCTACACTTAATATTATAGCAAAATCTGACCGATAGGAGTAATGATATGTCGATTTGGTAATGCAGTATTTTGCACATGTGGTACACTTTCCAAACGACAATTTCCTAGCTACGAAGGAATGGAATAACTTATATGACTAACAAATTTCTAATCATGTAGTCAGTGTATTGACAAGGTATCTAAGACATGTGGCTCTGCGCAGGTTGCTCCAGAACTAAAGGTGGTCACCAACGTGTCGGCCATCAACATGGAGGAGGTGGCACCTGTCACGGTAGCGGACTCAGCTCTACTTGCTCCTGAAGAAGTCAAAGGCAGTGAGTTGCTACTGTATAAGTGTTGGAAGACAGCACAGTCTGAAAAATCTGACTATTTTTTGTCCGAACATTTGGTCAATTTAAATTTCTGGTTGGCTGTGAAAACCAGTTGTAATGTGTAACTCAAAATAAGCAATGCAGATATTTTGTGCTATTGGTGTTGTTAAAATATTATAGACAGACAAGATAAAAGACTAGGACTTGACCAAGATGTGTATTTATTTGGACTGTTTACAAATCATAATAATCAATAAACATATGTTAGTTAAACTGTATATGAAATAAGGCAGGCATAGATTAGACATAGATTATTTATTACATTCTCTCCCCCCCAAGAACTGCGACCTTGGTAAGAGGGCGCCGGAATGTACCTTTGGTTGTTTTGATATCTTTGAATATTTCAGAATATTTCTTATTCCTCTGGTTATCACTGCTGGACTTGTTGTGGTACTGTGAGATGTCAAAGCTCTCGTCACTGACTAGGCTGACTGAATCGTCTACTAGTGACATTCTCCTCACAGACTCGTCTCTGGATATTTTCATAGGTGACAAGTTGGAATTGTCCTCCACGCTGTCTCTTAGCACCTCCGCCATCTGCTCTTCAAGACACCATTGTGGCATCGTAGGTTCCTGTGAGCGACTACAGTTGTGTTTAAACAAGGCCATCAGACATGGGAACTTGCAGCCACACTGAGCACACTTGTTTGTTTGATTGTCATCGTTATTCTTGTGCTCCTTCCAGCACACACGTTTCTTCTTGTGTCTGTAGAAGGAGGTATTGTCAAACTGCACATCACATCCACCACAAATTTTCAACTCTGAATCGTTCTCCGTTTTCTTCATTTCCCATAGAGGTTTGGCTTTAAGTTTTTTGTCTTCTGTTTTCACATTCTTCCTTTTGCCAGTTACCGCAAAGATCTTGTTCTTGATTTTGACACTGGATTCCAGCATGGCTTCCTTCAAGACTTCAAGTACTTTGGAATTTTCTATCAGCTCATCCGTTTTCTCTCCAACCACTCGGACTGTCTGGACACTGGTGAGAATGTCAGAATGTTTCTCAGAGTCTTGAATCATATTCTTAGCTTCCAGGGGTTGGCATTCCTTCTCTAACGCTTTTTCTTTTATTGGATCCCTGTTTAAATGTGCTGTTTTGATTTTCATATCTTTGTTTCGAGTCCTTTCCTCTTGGGAGATGTTTTCTGCACCGTAGTTGTCAATCTCAAATGATTCCTCTGCTGTTTTGTACAATTTATCATATTTAAAACATGTCAGAGTAAAGTTGTCATCGATACGTCCTCCACTGTATCCTGGACATTTTCCATGCAACGACCAGCCTAAGTAACTCCAGGATAAAACTGGCGAGTTAGGAGGTCCTTCCACAACTTTCCTTGTCAATATTAGGTTGCAATTATCTTGACCAATCAAGATGGTAGGTTTGGCATGAGATGTTGGTAGAGGTTGGTCGATTGAATTTAAATGAGACCATGTCTCACGAAGCTTTACTGAATCGATCGACTGTTGGGGTAAATCTAAGGGAAATTGAGTTCTTACATTAGTCAATGTGAAAACTTCGTCTTCATAGAGCCCTTTTATTTTAAGTTCAACTCGTCTGGACGTTGGGTCAAAATGTTTAGTTGCATTTGACCAACAAGTGGTAAGGGGTTCAATGCTACCACTGACACCTAATTTATTGGCTGTAGTTGAATCTAGTAGAGATATGGTTGAACCGTCATCTAAAAGTGCATATGTGTCGATCTGACAGCTTGGACCATATAATGTCACTGGACATACTCTTAGTAAAACGCGGTTATTTACCGAGTGATTTTCTTCTTTTGATTTACCTTCCTGCCTGAAAGTGTTCTGTACTCTGTCCCAGCTGATCTCTTGGGCATTTTTAGTGGCACTGTCAGTATGCAGAAGGCGATGGTGGGATAGTTTGCACCCATTGATTCCACAAGGTTTCTTTAAATTGCAAAATTTGATGTGGTGACGACGGAAGCAAAAGAAACACAGTTTTTTCTCAATTATCATCTTCCACCGCTGCGAGACTTCTGCTTTTCTAAAAAGCTTACATTTATCGGTTTCATGACTCTCCGAGCAAAACATGCAAACGTTTTCATTGGGCGAATTAGTAAAAACTGGTTTAGGGTCACTTCTCTTCCGCGTTGTCTCCTCGGGTGGACGAAAATAAATACTCATAATGGAACACTGATTTTCAAGCCAGTTACAGAATACTTTCAGGTCAGTAGGTTTTTCTAAATGCATGCTATTTACATGTTCAGCCCACCTGTACTTTAGAGTATATGGGAGCTTACTTAAAAGTTCATTCAACAAGAGAGGATTTATTAAGTACATTTCCAAATCCAACGACTCTGCGGTAGAGGTCAGGTTTAAAAGAGTTGTTGAAAACTCAATAAGGCTGACAGCGTCATCCTCCTTGACTGGTTGGAGCATGCGCGCCTTTTTCAACATTGACTCGACTATAAACTCTGGACGTCCAAAACGCATTTGTAAAGTTTTCATTACTGTACTCAAATTTTTTCCTGATATAAATAGAGGTTTTACCATTTTAAAGGCATCTCCCTCCAAACAATTTCTTATTCTGTCAAGGTTTTCATCGTCATTAAAAAGGTGTTTAGTCTTATTGTAACAGGAATAGAACATGGGCCACTCGTCTGGTTTCCCGCTGAAGGATGGAAGACGCTGTCGGCAAGAGACAGGTTGGTTGGGGTTAGATAAATTGATAGCTTTTGAAAAGGAGTCTGCTAGTTTATCAATAGCCGTGGACACGATGGCTGATGATGTCAAAGGAACTGACGGTTCCTCATTCAGCCACCTATTGACTTTGACATTAGAGTCCTCCTCAACAGTAGCAATATTGAAGCTTACCTTGTCAGGGTCTTCATTATCTTCCAATTCCAAATGACGACTGCCCAAGACTGAGGCGGACTGACTACTTCCCAAGACCGAAGCAGACTCAAGTTCGGTCCTTACTCTCAGCAGACGCTTCTGTCGTTCTAGTTCTCTTGCTTCAGCTTGACGTTGTCGTTCCATTGCCCTCTCCTCTCTTTGCCTTTGTTGTTCCTGCATTTGGCGCTCCATCTCTTGTCTCTGTCGCTCCATCTCCTTTTCTTCAAATTCTTTCAGCCGTTGCAACTCTCTTTCTTCGTGTATTTTCTCAAGCCTGTTTATTTCTTCTATTTCTTCTAGTTGCAGTTGAACTAACCGGCGCTTGCTGGAAGTTGAAGATTTGGTTTTTGACTTAGAAGGTGGTTTTAGAGATTGACTATCTCCTTCTTTGGGTTCATCATTCTTGTCATTTGCATTTTCTGGGGAATATCTATTTGGAGGGTGTTTCTCTCTCCCTGACTTTCGGATTGACATATTTTTTGACATGATTTATAAGTCGGGTTTCGGCACCAATGTTAAAATATTATAGACAGACAAGATAAAAGACTAGGACTTGACCAAGATGTGTATTTATTTGGACTGTTTACAAATCATAATAATCAATAAACATATGTTAGTTAAACTGTATATGAAATAAGGCAGGCATAGATTAGACATAGATTATTTATTACAGGTGTTAAATCTGACAAACACTGGTTATTGGATTGCATTAGCAGAAAATGTGGGGATCTTTAGGAAACGTGACCATGAAACCTAAGGAAATAAGATAAATGGGTGTGTACAGCTTAGGTTTTTCAATAGGCCTAGCCTATAAATGGACTGAGATTAAGGATGTTACACAAGGTAAAAGGACGAAGTTGTAAGGGATAGCTACACCGCTATACCTCACATTACAATACATCTGGTTTGTTTAAACATAGGTTTAACCCTTTTACCGCCACGGGCCGATTAGATCGGCCTTACGATATGTTGTGAAGACCGCCAAGGGCCGATCTCATCGGCTTAAACATTGTATTCGAAGTCCGCCACGGGCCGATCTCATCGGCTCTGCAATGTCGAGCGAACCCCGCCACCGGCCGATCAGATCGGCTCGGCGTATTTTTGATATTGCGCTGTTATTTTTACTAATATACTCGTAAACTTCATATTACTATAAAGCCTAAGGACCATTCTAGTTGGTTCCGCAGCGTAAATTATCTAAAGCTTTTATTATAGTATCCCAACAACACAAATGACATCGATCAAGTGGGCCGTGCCATGAGCAGACTGGCGATTGGCGCCACGCAGTCTGTCGCGGCTTTTACTGGCGCCAAACAGTCTGCAATGAGGTTTTGTTTACTATTACATGTTGTGATGTTAGTTTACTTTATTTAGTGCGGAAAACATTATTTAGAGTCTAGTTTTGTGTACGTTTTTGGTGTAAAATGAGTAAAAGACCGTGTCCGCCGTCACCACTTAGTGAAAACGCTATAGTAAACGAAATTCTAGCAAGTGGATACGACGTCCCTAGTGACGATGGTGAGGTGAACTCATTAGACGACCTGTCCTCTTCCTCAGATGAAATCTTTGACGACACAGACGAGGACCCAACCTACGATCCAGCTGAAAGACCCAATCCTTTTAGATTTTTAACAGATAGGAATAGGCCTAGGGTTTTAGATTTAGATATAAATGCTCCAGGGCCTTCAACCAGAGAAACGGTTGTACAACATAATTTCAACCAAACTGATGTTCACGAGCCTACTGTGAGTTATAGTAGTTCTGATGATAGCGATCCTGATGATCCCCCAATGCCCAGACCTAATAATACTCCACAAATGCTTAACGGACACGTAAATCGGGAACCGAGGGGCAGACGTAGTCAGGGGAGGGGTCGTGTTCGAAGGCCCCAGCCTGTAGGGCCCAGGAATAATCACGATTCTGACATTAGTGAATGGGAGGAGGTTGAAGACGGTAACGATCATGAATTTCCCGCAACTTTCAACTTTGCTGAGTTGTCTGGACCAAAACACTGTCCACCCCGTAACTCACGTCCTTTGTCATATTTTTATTTGTTCTTTACAAATGTCTTACTAAACACTTTTGTTTTGGAAACTAACAAATATGCAAACGAATTTTTAAGGTCTCAACAAGGCAACCTGTCCCCTAAAAGCCGCCTAAGATCCTGGGTAAATGTGACACTAGAGGAGATGAAAGGATTTATTGCTGTGATCTTAAACATGGGCGTCATTCGAAAACCAACAATAGAATCGTACTGGTTTACCGCATCATCATCAAGTACCCCATGGTTTAGTAAGATGTTTTAGCCGGAACAGGTTTGAAATTTTGCTCAAGTTCTTCCACATTGTTGACAAAAACACCTTACCAAAGCTTGGGGACCCAAACTACGACCCATGTGGTCGGTTTCAGTGTTTAATAGACCATTGTAACAGAGTTTTCCGAACGCATTTCACACCATATGAAAAACTATCAATTGACGAATCTTTGGTGGGAACTAAAAAGAGGATCTCATTAACGCAGTACATCCCAAAAAAAAACCACCATAAATGGGGTATCAAACTTTGGGTCCTTTGTGACGCCGACACCAAGTACTGCTACCAATTTTATTGTTACAAGGGGGCCAGATATGAAACTGAACGGGCTAGGATTGACCAGTTTGGGTTAGGATACACTGTCGTTGTAAAACTCCTAGAAATGGCCAACTTGTTACATAAGGGCTTCCACATGTTTTTGGACAATTTTTTCGTAACGAAAAAACTGGCAAGATACCTTTTTTCAAACTCAACTAATGTAACTGGCACAGTTCGAATTGATCGCAAAGGAATCCCCAATCAATTGCGTGGGAAATACCCAGTTGGGAAAAAGGTATACGTACGGAAAGGACCCCTTTTGCTAATGGCCTACAGAGAAAAGGCAACAAACAAATCTCAGTTTATTGTCCTTTCAACTAAATCAGTGGCAAGAAATGTACGATACACAATCCGTAGAAGTGGGAGGATATTAATAAAGAACAAACCCCAAATTGTACATGAGTATAATCATGGCATGGGCGGCATTGATGGAACAGACCAGATGCTTTATACTTACCTTGACGAAAGACGATGCATGAAGCACTGGAAAAAGGTGATTTTTAACATTTTCGGCCGAATGATGCTAAATGCATACGTCCTATATAAATTGAATACTGACAGACCAGTGGACCGCCTGCAGTTCCAAATTGCAGTAATCGACCAATTAGCTGAAGAATGGCTCTCTGTTAAAAATGCTGGGGTAAATTTAGGCGGGGGTGGTGATGGACCTATGAATAAGAAAGGATTTGGGGTAGAAAGGCTCGATGGTGCAAAGGAGAAGATATGTTCGGTCTGTAGCGGGAAGAACGACCCAGAAGGGAAGAGAAGGCGTAGCAAAACGGTGTGTGTGAACTGCAAAGCCGGATGTCACGTGGCTTGCCTCCCACGCCACAAGTGTAAACCGTAAACAAAAACAAAACACCGTGTTGTAAATATGTGTAAATATTATATAAAAGTGTGATTTTTAACTATTGTATATTTTTAATGTTTTGACTGTGTAACCAAAAACTAATTTTCTGTGCACATTGGATCATTGGGACAGCAGCAATAAAGGTAGGCTTACGACATAACTTTATTTTTTAATGTTTTTTCTGGGTTACAGTTACAAGTAATTGTTATAAACAGTGTTTTTTATATGTAATTTAATTTAAATGTTATTTTGAACACTAATAATTGCACTGTAAGAACCTAAATGGTATTATTGTCACCCAACAATACGAAACTACCAATGTTTTACAAAATTCAAGTTTTGTCAAAAATAAACAAGTTTTTCTTTTTCTCTTATATTTTTTTTATTTGTAAATATTTTGGCTAAAAATGTTAACTGTACTCTCATAAGATAATAAGGTTTAAGAAAAGTTATAGTTATTGTGTGGAAACATAATACAAATGTTCATTTTAAAATTTTAAAATCAAAATTTTATATAAATATTTTTTAAATTTTAGATTTTTCTTACAGTAACAATAAAAAAACAATGTATATGGTTTACAAATTATACATAGACATAAAGAACAAATAAATACGAACAAAATAAAAAAAATATCATAGCTCTAGCTATTGTTTCAGCTGAGTTATGACCGTTTTAACAGATGTCATCTAATCAGTCGAATTTACAGCGGCGGTTTTCAGGCGTCGCGCCAGCTGACGGGTCGGCGACCTTCGCGCGGTCAGCTGACTTAGCGCTCAGCGGCCTTCACGCGCAATGTTGCATTCGTCCGTGGCGGTAAAAGGGTTAATTCAAACACAACAATTATGCTGTGATGAACTGTACTGGAACAACATCTATATTTCATTCTTCAACCTCACACTATTTTTAAACTTTACCAAACTATAACGCAATTTATTTATTTTATTGTACTTCCAGGGAAGCTTAAAGGTGAACCAATGAGCAAAGAAGAAAGAACGGAAACCGACAAGAAGAGGGCGAGAAGGCTGAAGAAGACAAAACAGAGACAACGTGCAAGAGAAAAGGCACGAGCAGTCCAAGATGTCACCAAGATCAACCCTGGTCTCGGCAACAAGTATGCAAAACTGAAGGCTGTTAAACAAGTTTTGGACTCTTCTGCAAATATATCCAAGGTAAGTTTTTGTACTTTATAATCTTATGGTTTGAACGTTTTTCTTTGTTTGAACGTTGGTTCTTAATATCAATCCGCGTTGGTCGCTGAAAATACCATGGCGTTGGCCATTTGTCTGCAGTGTTTATCACGGATTTTGAGCGTTTGAATTGAAAATCGGCACAACATCTAGTTTCCTAATTTAAGTGTATTTTTTCAGATGGAAGAAAGCAGAGAAAAGATGGTGAAGAGTTCTACTTCCTTCTTCAACAAACTGCAGGATGAAGTAAAAAGTCAGATTAAGAGCAAGACTTCTCCATTCGCTAAAAAGAAAGACAAGCTTAGTATTACTGCTAAGAAACTCAAATTATAACATACTTTAATTTTTGTAAATATGTACAGTAAATATATTCTTTCTAACCCCTCGAATGAAGTTATTGTTCTTATTTTCTGTTCCAAAAAGTATCTTAGGCACAATTCATGATTATACCTTTGACTTTAAATAACTTTTGATGTGTGTTACAATTCAAATTAAGTTTGACTTAAGGGTGTAGCATAGAGCACAAGGGCCTAGATTTTTTAGGATTTTTTGAGAGGATAGCAGGCTTACCTGAATGGGAAAGAGTCCAAACTGGCACAGGAAACACAAAACAAAACTTTACACTATATACACAAAACATTAGAATATTTCACTGTCACTGACAGCATTTTCAACTAAGGAAGAGCCTTAGTTGAAAATGCTGTCAGTGACAGTGAAATATTCTAATGTTTTGTGTATATAGTGTAAAGTTTTGTTTTGTGTTTCCTGTGCCAGTTTGGACTCTTTCCCATTCAGGTAAGCCTGCTATCCTCTCAAAAAATCCTAAGTTTGACTTAAGAAATGTTGACTAAATATTTCTTGCTTATCATAGGGTAAATTAAGCCTTGTTAATTACTCTCTTGTTATAATAATAGAGTACATGTAACAGTGAAACAGTTTACTAACTAATTATCCTATATGTTTATAATAATTTCAAAATTACTCAAATTAAAAAAAACCTTAAACAAGGAACAACACACTCATCTACCTAAAGATTGTTGGGAATCAGGTCGAAAAATACAACTTTCTCGGGAGGAAATTAATTTAATTCGAGAACTAATCTCAAAGCATAAAATCATGAAATTTACAATCTTACAAGTGGTATTTACAATGCTACAATAATGATAAGTTATTTTAAAACATAAATATTACATGACCATGCCTCAATCTTTATTTTAGAACACGGGTACGGTAGGCTACATATTTTTATGTAATTTAATTTATTTTTAATATATCAAAACATCTAAACTTATAAAGCCAGAAGTTTTAATAAATGTAAATGTGCAACAAAAGGAAATAGTTTTAGTTTCATACCTAAATTATACATTTTAACCCTGAGAATGTTAAGGATGCTATTTAATTTTACAATTAATACACCTAGAACCTAATAATTCCAATTTTTAAAAGTAAATACCTAACTCGACTTAAAATATTTTGGTGTGCAAGCATTGTAAAGTGAATCAAAATAAAGTTTGTCAATTGAATAGCTCAAGTGCAACCAATATATTGGATTTTAATTACGACTTTGGATTATAAATGGAAAATAAAGTAAAGTTACCTATTCTATAGACAGACTTTCAATATAGCACAGATATAATGTTGCACATCTTACCATACATAAAATGTCTAAGGTGAAAGAAAATTACAAACTGTATAACTTACCAATAAACAAAATCACTTTTTGTATACCATGCAAGATAAATTAGACTACTTGTGAAATAACAGGAACAAGCAAAAAATTTTAAAACTGTGAGCGCTCAAGACTTAAAAGTAAATAAAAAATAAAAGATCAATAAAACTTGAACTGAAAAGTAGCATAAAAAAAATCCCAACAGCATTAAACAGTGTTTTACAATCCCGCTGTTTTTATTTCGGATTCTTAAAAAAATAGTTTAAACTAAGCCTATTAAGTTTGATTTCACAAAGTTTCATAAAAATATCTTTTCTATACTCTGCCTACTTAAGTTAAATTGGGATGTTAAAATAGGCCTAGTGTCTGTGATACCGTAGCTCAAGAGTTTTATTTTTCAAAATGGACTATAAAACAAAAAGTACTGAAAACAATAAAAAAAAATTTGGTTTTACACCTTAAATAAATTATTTTGAACTTAGTTTCTATAGTTAGGCCGCTTAGAAAGCGACCTCCTCTAGCATTGGTTTAGCATTAGTGTGCAGGTCGCTTTCTAAGCGGCCGAACTATACTAAGTTAATGCTGTCATGTTAAAAATAATTTTGAAGAAGTTTTGGATAAGAGAGGTGGTGCAGTTAAGATCTTTCTACTGTGAAATCAACATTATTGGTGAGAAACAAAAATTTTTAAGAGAGGCCAATCCACCTGTACCTCAGTTTTACAGGCCTACTGAAAAAATAATTCTTGTACCGTCCTTTTTTGACGTAACGGTAGGTAACTGGATGCAATACTTTTAGTTTAGTCTCATTATACTTTTGACCTGACCCTACGTTTTAGCTTAACAAACCAAAAAATACTAATAAATTTAATCAATAATTTCTCAGTGACATTTTAACGAAAAAGTAACAAAAGTTGTTTGCCTTTGAAACAACCTTGTTGTTGTTTGCCTTTTGGGCTTAAGGCTATGAAAAATTATGACAGAACATAGTAAGCTACCTTCAACCGAACTTTACTTATCTAATCGACAGATTCCATTTTCTTGTACCATTTGCAGATCAACTTTTGGTCCAACCAAGTCTCGTATATTATTATAACCATATTTAATCATGGTAGGTCGTTCAAGTGAAAGACCCCAAGCAATCACATTCACTTTCTCGGGAAGTCCCATGGGTAACAACATTTCGGGCCTGAACATTCCAGAGTTTCCGACTTCAATCCACTTTTTAAGTCCTTCATGATAACAGAAAATTTCCATACTTGGCTCAGTGTAGGGGTTGTAAGCGGGTTTGAAGTTGAGCTTAGTGATCCCAAGTTTCTTGAAGAATTCATATAGAATGCCAATCAGATCCCCCAACGTTAAATTATAGTCCGCAACAAGACCTTCAACCTGATGGAATTCTGCGAGATGTGTTGCATCTAGTGTCTCGTTTCTGAAAACCCGATCAATGCTGAAGTATTTCACAGGTTTGAAACTTTCTTCCTGAGCAAGTTTATACAGCATGCGGGCACTGACAGCAGTCGTATGAGTGCGTAAGAGGTTCTTCTGTGCTTCTTCTATGCTCCATTCATATCTATATCCTTGAGAACCATAACCTCCTTTACTGTGTACAGATTTTACTCGTTCTAGATAATCCTGAGGGAATTTCTCAGATTTTTTGGGATCCAGAAGAAAAAAAGTATCGTGAGCATCTCGGGCGGGATGCTGCTGAGGTTGGAAGAGGGCATCAAAATTCCAGAAAGAACTTTCTACAAAATTGTTTGTAGGCATTTCGGTGAATCCCATTTCAAAGAAGATCTGACGGAACTCTGTCCTAACTTTTAACAAAGGATGTAAGTATCCACAGCTTGGGGGAATTCCCAGAGCATTGAAGTTGTATGGTTTGAAGGTTTTAGTTTTCCAAGCACCTGTAGCGATCATTTCGGGTGTCAAATCTGTCTCCGGTTTTGATAGTGTTAGGCTGAACTGGCTTCCTTTTTTTAAGTTAAAACTTTTAATTGTAACTTCTTGTAGCAGCTTACGTTTCTTATAATCTAGTTTTACATTATCAGGTATTTCAACATGATCTTTATTCAAAATAATGTTTAAATGGTCTTTGGTTTCATCAGTTATATTCTGGATCTTCCTTGTTACTTTACCACTACTCTTATCAAATACAATCCAACCCTTTGTCATTGCTTTACCAAATCCTACCTTTGCATTAGGAACTTTTGCCATCAATTCCGCTTGCTGAATGCCATCTTCTGGTACAGCATTGAAAATAAGAGCTTCATAGCTTCCATTAACACTGATTTCCTTACCTTCATCAGTCAATTCCCATAATTTGGTGGAACTGGGTTCAGCGATGATCACATCCCCAAGGCTTTGAATACTTTTTACTGCACCAACAATCTTCTGATGATCTTCATTTAAAATACTACTTAAAGCTAATGTATCAACACTTCCAAGTTCATTCACTTTCTGTAATATTAACTCCGGTAAACTAGCCATTATTTGAATGCAGAACCATACATAAGGAATAAGGCTTTTTTGAAAACACAAAATTATTATGTAGGCCTATTCACAATTAGGTTACACGTGTAATGTGAGAGAGGTTAGGTTAGAACAACAAACAATACAATTTTGGTTTGGTCGTTTGATTTGGCGTCTACAACATCAGCTGTCAGCTGATTACAACTCTCCACAAAAAAGTCTGTCGGTTCGGTCTTTTCCTTTACGTTTATCATATGATTTTCAAATTAGTTATCGTAAGAAATAAGAGAATGCGCTAGAGGTAATAAAATGGAGGCGGTGTTTGGTTGATATGTCAATAGAGGGCGTGAAAGTAGTGATTTGGGGACGTTTTGATCGGATCATAAACAGGATTGAAAAATGGTTGCCATTCTTTTTAGTGATTGAAGTTTTTATAATGTTAATTTTAAATTATGTTTTAGTGTTATTTGTGTAATTGTAATGAATTCTAGTGTGCTGATAGTGATTGAACTAACGAATGAATTTATTTACTCATGTCAGCATTAACCCATTCTGTTCCTGGTAAGTAAATTCAATAGGTACTTCGTGTACGCTAGAAACATTCATTTCTCCATTGAACTACAGTAAAGTTAATGTTTGACATTTAGTGAATATCTATAAGCAGACTAAACGATTATTAAATTATAGGCGACTAAACCTCTCTCAATTTCTATATCATGTTTCAATGATCCAATGGGATCCGTTACAAGTTCGGCCTAAGTTCAAAAGGCTCATAAAATACCTCAATAACTTCTGTCAACACAAACATTAGAAAGCTCTCATGTAACAATGCATTTATGCATAAGTCTAATACAAGAAAACCTGGTGAACATTTCATACTAATTAAGGCTAAATATAGTCTATATTACATTATTGTATGCATTACCACTAGACCAAGAAGTAGGCTAAGTTTGTGTTCTTTGTCATTCAATAGGTTTGCTACAGAGTTTGTCTAGCCTATTTGGTTCTAAACCACATTAACCCACTTTCAATAGGCTACATTCAGGGGCGGACTGGCCCGCCGTGATACGCCTTCTCAACATTCCAATATTTGCGCCCTCGTTAAAGGAAAAATTCATAAAAATTTTTAAAAAATGAGGGGAGATGTGTTTTTAGAAATCAAGAGGAAAAACTTAGAGTAAAAGTTTCAGCAGTGAATAGCAAAACATGAAGTCGGGTGTGAGACCTGAATAGACACTGTCGACAAGCGAGAGCAAAGCAGCTCTTCTCTCTCGTACGTGTAGGCCTACTCCGAGTTGAAGGCACTTTAACTCTGTGGTCTGAGGTACTTAAAAACAGCTGTCCTCTTCCCGCGTCATTTTACGCCGAACGCGAAAAAAACTGCACTGCGACTGCATCCGACATCGGTCGGTGTCACGATGTCGTCTGTGGTAAACAACTAGTGAAGATAATTTAATATTATTCATATTTGTTATAATATTTAATTATTGCTCACACTATAACTATTTCAGTTCAAGTCACATTTAATTTTTATCAATGTCAACTCAACTCTCTTGTAAAATGGCGTTTGCCGTGCATGTAATAAATAAATAAAGAGTGTGAGCTGCCAATTAAAATGTGTCTCTCTTTAGTGAGTGTCTGATTTGTGTCTCTGTGTTGAAAGCTTCAATTTATTTTTATATTATTTACCTACACAGGAAACATGAACGAAAGCAGTATTGTAGAATCACTACTTTTACAAAATTTAAATTAGAATTCCATATCAGTTCAACCAGGCCATCTCACCCACCATCTCAGAATTTGATGAAACTTGGCTTGTTTGTTCTAACCATAAAGATAAGTCACCATACCAAATTTTAACTCAATACCTCTTACCGTTTTTTTTTTATAGCCCTTCAAAGTTTTTCATTTCCGCTAGTGCTAACCATCCGATGTCGCAGAATAAAACTCGCTTACTTTTAGAAAATAATTTATAACTTTTATGTTTACTGAACAATCTTCATGAAAATTCATGTACTTATTCTTTAAGACATGAGGATTCCAGAAAAAAATACTAATACCTCTTAGTTTAATGTAATAAGGCTGAAAAAAAATTCTAGTTTGTACCTATGAATTTTTAAAACGCGGAGACATAGTTTAGCGTAAAATGGATTATCTAGGAAAGGGTATGAGATAAACACAAAAACCTTTTTTTTACTAATAATCCTTATTAAATTAGCTATCAGATGCTGCAAAAAAATTCATGGGGTTTTAATACCTTCATTGTTTTTTATTAAGTTAAATATCAAATTATTAATTTTTTTTCCGTTTTATTTTACAGAACTATAAGGATTTCAAGGAATTAAAATGACCTAGACTTAATCACTGTTATAAAGAACTTGATAATGATTAATTAGTACTAAATTAAAATCATGATATTTTAACCCATAACTGTCTCAAGAACTTATATTTTATACTAACTTAACACCATAATAATTAAAATTAGGAACAATAATGTCTTGTACTTACATGAATATTTCATTTATTAGAATCTTAATTACATTCAGTAGATATGTACAAATAATTTAAGTTAATGGAGTTTTGAAAATTTCTCTTCAATTGATCTCATACACTTTTCTGGAAATTTGTATGTTCTTCCTGTAGCAGTGTCTGGTGGATCAACAATTGCCAGTACATGCGGAACTGGTACAGGGCAAATGTCCTCGCGCTTAGGCCATTGAAATGATGGGAATGGCCCTGCAGGATGCATAAACTGTACTGTCACATCACATTCTTCTATATTAACTTCAGTTATCACTCCGAAGTACCATCGATCGTCATATATACAAGCCACGTAGCTTGATGGGCTTAAATGTTCTTCTGCCACAATCGGTGTTGATTTACTGTTTAAGTTAAACAAGAGAGTAGGTTTCTCATCACTAGAAATCCTCCTTGTTTCCAAGTTCCCTGAACTGTCTAGTGGCTTGAAGTTGTGGAAACTTCGTGTTCCTGGGACTGTTTGCACGTCTTCAAAGCGTTTTTCCAAGAAAGAACGAACGTTACACATATCATCTTTGGAAATAAAAAAAATTAACTTTGGTAATTTTTGATTTACAAAAATCAAACAAATGTGAAGGAGTCAGAATCTGATCTCCGAGAGGCCTCTGTAAACTTTCCTTTCTGGCTAATCTTTTTACTGTGCCTCCAATTCCATCACATTCGGTTTTGCCGTGACTTGTAGCAAAAAATGACCATTGTGCCTTTATATTAAAATCTTTTTCATGGAGGCACAGGTTAAAAAAATTGAACTTATTCTTATATTGGCCGGCACATCCGTCACTGAAATAATGGATTTCAGTTACATGTGAATACTTTTCTTTGATGAATTCTGTCACAATTTCTTGGATTTTGTACACCATAGAAACTTCATGCTTCATATCATCAGATATTATACAGAGAGATAAGACTAACCTTTCACCTGTTGCACTAGTTAGATTAATTATGATAGGATGTATAGTAGGCCTACACGAGTCGGATGTCCAGTGGTATCCCTGGGCTTCATCCTGTATTGTGAAAGAGTAATTTTCACTGAAGTCCATTGAAACTACAGCATCGTTTGCATCAGAGGATTCTTTTAGGGTTTTAAAATATTTTGATTGTGACTTTGCAATGAAGGAGTGGGGAATAAGTTTCTCCAATTTTGATGATAGATCTTCAATGAAGTCTTCAACTTTTGCTGTTTGAGTTATCATTTGGGTTCTGTCAGTTGATATCCACTGATTAAATTCAATGTTGTCGTCTTCATCATAATCTTCAAATTTTGTTAGCAAAAAGCTTGTTAGATTTTCTTTAGGAGGGCAAAGGTTACAGTGTCGTAACATACACTCACGACTTGGGTTTTCACACACCAACATTTTTGTTAGATCTTTGTAGCTTTCATCGAAGTGTGCAGCATGGATCATTAAGATCACATTCTGGTGTATAGTACATACACATACTGAGTGGGTGCCGCTGGCACCAGCCAAGATACACCATTTTGGGCGGAGTGAACAGAACTTAGAAAAACCCACTTTAATTTCTGGATGATCTTTTTTAAAATTTGAGTAAATTTCATGTAGATTCCCTAAAACTAACCTCTTTCTTTCATATTGTTTTTTTCCTATGCTCACGACATCTTTCATTCCAGGTAAAACCCTAGACTGTTCGTCACTTTGGTAATATTGTTTTACCAACTCAACTACTTCAGGTTTAAGATGTTTTCCTCTTTTTGAGTCTGGTTCTGCTAACAAGCCTTTTTCTCTAAACAGTTTCTGTGCTTGTCTCACAGAATAGTCTGAAACCTGAAAAGTGTCTTTTATTCGTTGCCTTGACCAATTTAATGAAGCTGGTATAGTGAGTAGCTGAATCTGTGTTTTCTTCTTCTGTGTCAAATGTAGATCATCCTTTATGTCATTGATTAACTTGTCCATATCTGCAGCCTTTTCTTCAACAGTCTTTTCCAAAGTTCTTTTATCTTCAGGTACTTCAACGTCAAGAACCAACTCAATTTTTCTTTTCACGCTTTCCTGTAATTTTTCAATTTTTTCTTTGGCATATTTTGGCTTACTGTGTTCATTTAGAGCATGAAGTTTCAAGGGTGAGCAACCTACTTCTGTTAATGATGTATTTAAAGAAGAAATTACCTCTTCTTTTTGTAAATCAGGGTAATGCACATCACAATCTTCACACTGTTCACCATCACTATCAGTACATTCATCTGTTGTGTTTTGAGCTTTAAACAATGTTTTTTGACAAGAGGCACATAGTTTTTCTCCTGGTTTTATTTTGAACCCCTTTAAAATTAATACTTTGCTTTGCTGTACTGTGGAGTCAATCTCCACAACACTGTTTGAATGTCCCGCCAATCTCAACCCCTACCGCTGCTCGCGCATGCGCAAGGAGGCAAGCGGGTAAGACGAGTGAAAACCGTCTGTCGTGTGTCGTGCTCCTGACTGCAAACACCATGGAAGGCTAAGTTCTTGGGAAATGGGGGGACCCCCCCTTAAGGTATTGTGTGGTAGCACTAATTATTGATAATATGTAATTTCAGATCATGGTATCAATTCACTATAACATTCTTTCCATTATTAGTAATTCATCATTAAATAAAATATTAGTTCACGTTGTGTCCAGTCAACTCATACAGTAATTATTTCATAAGTTGAACAATGTACATATTTCTGTGATATAAATGCATTAATTAATGAAACAATCATCAAAGCTGGCTATTAGGGCCTGTGATTTGCGGTAAATTGTCTCCTCTGCATCAATAAATGTGTTCAGTTAACGTTTCCAACAAGAACGATTTGGTCTGGAATTTAATTCACATGACCAGGTCACCAAAATGTGGCACCATTATGCCACAGTACAGTAACTACTCTCAGTGTTTTTGTTATGGGTTTCTTATGTTTCTTGTATGGATCGCAGCATTTCTTTTGTAAAAATTCAAATTTATTCAAAAAATAATATTTATGGTGAAAACAAATAGTACCACCATCATCCTCTTTCCCAGTTCTTAGCTTTATTAGATTTATTTCTTCTTCAGATAAGTTATTGACATTTTGGGTACCTTTATTTTTTATGAAACTTGTTTTGTGGCATTCAGTTAATGTTAAATCCCCTATACTGCATTTAACTTCCATTTTATATCTTAGTATAATATAAATTTTCTTTTAAAAATACAAAAACAAACACTAGTTTCATACATAACTTATATTAAAATAATATTGTAAGATAAACCACACTATATAAATTATCTTGCACAATACTGCACTAAACACTTGCACTACAATGTTTTATGTTGCATCAAGGAGCACCAGATACTGACTGAGCAAAGTCCTGCCAATAACAGTACAACAATAGAATTGCATGTTAAAGACTTGAAAAAAACCTGTTGCCACTTGCTCAGGAAGCTCAGGCTCCAAAGTGTGCTGACTAGGAAAGCCTGTTGTTACTTGCTTAGACAGCTCAAAGGCATTATCTTATAGTTCATATATTTTAAATTACTAAACATTATTTTATATATTATTTTATTTTTATTTCAATATAAAATGAAGTTTTTGAAACAGTTAAGAGGTTGAAATATGACTAAATTAATTTAGTAAATTAGAAACATTTTGTAATAGTGTATAGGGCAAGTTTTAATTCCTTAAAATTCTTAAATAGTTCTGTAAATGAAACGAAAAAAAAAATTAATAATTTGATATTTAACTTAATAAAAAACAATGAAGGTATTAAAACCCCATGAATTTTTTTGCAGCATCTGATAGCTAATTTAATAAGGATTATTAGTAAAAAAAGGTTTTTGTGTTTATCTCATACCCTTTCCTAGATAATCCATTTTACGCTAAACTATGTCTCCGCGTTTTAAAAATTCATAGGTACAAACTAGAAATTTTTTTCAGCCTTATTACATTAAACTAAGAGGTATTAGTATTTTTTTCTGGAATCCTCATGTCTTAAAGAATAAGTACATGAATTTTCATGAAGATTGTTCAGTAAACATAAAAGTTATAAATTATTTTCTAAAAGTAAGCGAGTTTTATTCCGCGACATCGGATGGTTAGCACTAGCGGAAATAAAAAACTTTAAAGGGCTATAAAAAAAAAAACGGTAAGAGATATTAAGTTAAAATTTGGTATGGTGACTTATCTTTATGGTTAGAACAAACAAGCCAAGTTTCATCAAATTCTGAGATGGTGGGTGAGATAATCATTTTTCGTTGGTTGAATTGATGTGGAATGACCCGACAGTGTATGTGTTAACTTAACCATTACACAGTAAAGGTTAAACAGTAAACATTATTTTAATACCGTATGTGGCTACCGCCTATTAATTAATTATTTCAATATGGCACTAATTTGGTCAACTTTCCTATTTTACTTACAGATAGCCAGCTCAAAATACCTTCGTAGTTCTCTCTAGGCTATTTCGTTTGTAGAAATAGGTTAGGTAGGCCTACTTTAGGGTTACAGTTTTGACTTAATGTAATGCTAAAAAAGATTAAGTCAATAAATTGGTTTTGTTCACAGTGAAAGCATATTGTTTGTGTTAAAATAATTTCATAGAAATCTAAAATATATAACTTCTGTTATTTACAGTGCCAAAAAATACAACAGTTGCAAGTTCAGGTTGTAAACAGGAAGCAAATGATTTATATTGTATGCATGCAGCCAAGTCATGCAAGGGAAAATAAAGAAAATACACAAATATAATACGAAAGAACCTAAGAAAATCATTTGTATTTTAATTTTTGTTAGGATATTTACTGTCAGAATAGCACCAAGTCGTGTGGGTAAATAGTCTAAATTTTGTAAACTAAACATTGACCAATAGTGTCAGTTATCAGATTTCTGATTTTCCACTGTTAATGCCTCTAGATTGCCTAAAAATGCGAGTTTACAGGTATAATTTTTAAACTATTTTCCGGGGGAGGGCTATTTCCCGGACCCCCCTCTTCACAGGGGGGTATTCCATACCCCCCAGACCCCCCGGTTGGCGCCTTCGGGCTGGTCAAGGTTTACGCCCTAATAGAGTACCCAGTCCGCCCCTGGCTACATTGAACTGAAGTAATAAGGTTCATGCTTGACGGTATTTCTAGATTAAGCCTTTTGTTAATTAGGCCAAGTTAGTGTGGCTTTAACACGTTCGCTGCTGCCCATCAAGTGGCAGGCGTAGCCCCAGTGCGGCGCAGCCCGCAGCTTCGAACAAACCCGATTGCCGGGCTATTGGCTTTCATATTTTGGTATGACGAATATCAAATAACGTGTGGTGATGTCCTGTTTCATGACAAGAGTCGACGTAGTTTGCTAAACACCCACAGTAGATGCCATTATTTTACAATAAAACAAAATTAATATAGCACAAAATTACAGTTAACAAACGTAACGAGTGAGTCAAAATCCACCAGGTATAGTTTCGGAACGAGTAACGATAATTACAAATGAATTGCACCACAAAACTGCCACTGTCATACACGAAGCACGGACAAAAATACTCCGACCTACACCGGAGTGCGGCTGCACTCAAACGGAATAAGTACCGCCCGGGCGGCGCGCCGCAGCGTGGCGGAGCGCGGAGCTACCGCCCGGGCGGTAACCCGCAGCGAACGTGTTAAATTAAGACCTGTACAAAGAATTTAAAACTTGCTAGCCTACGTTACGTTACGTTAAGTTAGGCTGTAGGCGTCAATTTTTATTAATCTATAAATCTAACTTTCTAACTTATATCTGGTCCAATTGCTTGGTAGGCCTAAGTTAACTTAACTGATCTTATGATTACTTAGATCAATATAATAACTTACAGCTAAGTTATGAAACATTCAATGGTAGCATAAACTTAAGTGGTGTCTAAGTTAACACGTTGCTGGTGTTTAGGGCAAAGTCCAACCCTGCCCCCCTTGCCATCATGTATTGGAACGCTCTTGGTGGAGGAAGCCTCTGTACCGTGTACGATAAGTAAATATAGGTACGGAAAATTGACACGAAAGGTCCCAACGATTTTGATTAAAATTTCACTTCTTGATCAGCATGTGTGTTATTAAATTTGTAGGAAGTAAATAAAAATACTTCTAATAACACTTGAAATATATATTTTCACTTAGGCTTACTGTTGACTCACATATAAAAGATAGTAGGCGATCGATTTTGATTGTAGGCTACACCCTACAATTGTCATTAGACTCAATAACTTTTTATACAATATATTTTAAACAAGTCTGTTATCTCTGCACGATTAGTTGAGTTCAGTAGGCCTACCATCTTAAGTGAAGCTAAACAGTTGTATAAGGCAAGTCTCACGTTTATGGACGTTGAGAAAATTTAAATCATAATCTTCTCCTTGAGCCCTACCTCATAGTTTAACATTGCTTGAACTGTCTCGTTCTGGGGCCAAAGCCCCTCTCCCACCACCACACCTGGCTTCAGTCTGGGACAATTTATACTTGCTTGAGCTGTCTGCTTACAGTAAGTATCTTTCAAAATGCCTATGGTCTTAAGGTCTGGAGAAATAGCCCGTCTTAAATTGATGAAGGCCCATTTTTTTTTTTTTTTAGAAGTCTATCCAGGACAATTGCTCATTTACGCTAGATTTAAAAGACCATTTCAGACCACTTTTTATAGGCTAGAAGAAAATAAACCTTGCATGCTTTGCTTAAAGAATAATCTACTGTTTAACTCTCAAATGTTCATAGTTACAGTAGCCTAATACAAGAAACTGCAATTCAATTAGTGCCTAAACAAGACTGAGCCAGGTGTTGAATTATTTTGAACATATTGGTGTTATGTTGTTTGACTGGTTCCATATAATCGTAAGGCCTGCCACACACTGGTCAGAGAAAACGTTTTTTCGCAACACAAAAATGTTGCATTGGTGTGCGTTGGTCTCAGACAAAAGACAAAAACTGGAGGAATACTAATTCAGTCACCCGTAGGTGAGGAAGTGGACGTAGCAATTATGTTGTGGAACTTTATACAACTTGCAGATTTAAACAAAGCAAGGAAGCATTGAGTCCATCCCATTAATAAAAAAACGGAACATTTGGGGGTTCATTGCGGAGTTACGAGCAGATGCTGCCAAATTTTATAATTACTAGCTGTAACCCGCGGGCTTTGCCCCGTTTAACTTCTTAATTTTCAAGATGATCTTGTTCGCATGGCTCAATCACGTCCTGGTTGAAGGACGTGAGGCCCTTCACATTCGCTACGCTCACTCACCTTTAGGTTGGAGCTCGTTCGCTAAGCTCACTCACCTTTAGGTTGGAGCTCGTTCGCTGCGCTCACTTGCCTTCAGGTTAGCTCGTACGCTATGCTCACTTGCCTTCAGGTTAGCTCGTTCACTACGCTAACTCGCCTCCAGGTTGAAGTTCGTTCGCTATGCTCACTCACCTTTTGGTTGCAAATTAGCTGTTGTCATAAATGTAAAAGAAATAATAGCGCTGCACCCTGTTGGTAATCCTTGTAACTTTAATGCTATTGAACATCATAGAACAGAACCAACTTGTTTAATTGAAACAGCTGTTAAGATTCATTAGTTCCATTTCTCATAAGGTTAACATGGGAAACTCCAGAGCCACTGGGGCGGAGCCGATTGGACGGATCACGAAATTGATGGTGTAGTATAAACCTATTCCATGAAATTCTACACGTATGTACCAAGTTTCGTGGCAATCGGTTCAGCGGTGTCTGAGTTTATCACTGCCAAATATATATATATATATATACAAACATCCTCTTTACTTATAGATTGTAGAATGAAAATTGATACCAGTACGTTTGATAACCTGCTAAATTTATCAACGTCGAGGGTAATATCGACGTCAATAATACCCACTCCAGAACTATTGTCTTCAGACGTCATTGTTACTCCACGAGGATCTAATAGGGCAAGTCCTATGCATCTGTGTGAGTGCCTGTACGTGTAAGCTAATGTATCCACCCTCCGCGCATGCGCATAACTGTTTGTCTGACCGCGTTTTTGCTTCAGACAAAAAAATTGGAGGCGATTACAAAAGCACCCATAGACTTCTTCCTAGACAATACAACACGCCTGAAGCCTCTGTCTCATCAGCGTGTGATGCTTTCATTTAACTACATGGCGCTTCCGACCGTTTTGTCTCCTCCGATTTGTCTGATTAGTGTGCGGCCGGCCTAATATGTCATTGTTCTGTACACTGAAGCAACCAATCTATCTAGATAGGTGGATGTGCAGTTGACTATTACGATTGCTAACTGAAAATTCATGTTACCGTTAAGCTCTGTTCAAATTACTTACTGGCAAAAGGTGCTGGTTGATATCTAGAAATGTTTTTCTGAAATTCTTTTTGGTAGAAACCTTGAAGAATAATTTGAAGAATTTTAGTAGAATAATTGAAGCTTGCCTCAAACATTTTTGCCGCTAAGCATCCAAACATTAACCAGTGTCTGCCAGCAGGGCCGCTTTAAAAAATGGGCCCGGGTTAAGAACACAATAAGGTTAGGTTTATTAGGATCGCAAGGATGAGAAAATTTCTCTCACAAGATAGGTGGAGAGGGGCACAATTATCTCTCGGGGGCCTATGGCATATCACATGTAAACTACGGGCCTGTCTGTTAGTTCAAAGGGGCAGTCTTTGCTTCCAAAGTTACCACTTACTTAGTTAAGTAGCTTACTTATATTTTTAATTTAAGTGGCTGTGCATAGCTTGAGTCATAAAGGTCACTCTATTAAATTTGACGGACAGCGCCAAAAATATTGTAATTTATTATCTATTTAAAACATCTAAAAAAACTAAAAGTTATTATTGTAGGCTTACATTCCTGACGGCCATATTTCCCTATTTCGTGGACATGTTGGTGGTTGCCAAGGGCCTTGACCTGGGCGGGAGCCTCACTTGGGCTTCAAGGAACTTTTTTTATATTGAAAAATGTATTACATTAATCTTATATGGGATGGAAATGTTTGTTGAGCTTTTATCTTCTTGATTGCCAAAATCATCTGCGAATATTACACAATCAAAAATAACAGCTTCAATGCATTCGCGGGAGATGAAGTCTCAGCAACCACGAAAGATTTTCGCAATTTCTCTGTGACCACAAAAGACGTTGATGATTTCCCTGCAGTCGCAGTAGACAAAAATGATTCTTCGCAATCGGTAAAGATATTCACTATTTTGTCATGACCCGGGCCGGAGAGAAGAAGAGGAAGATGTCCCTGCAAATGCGTATTACGATTTCTTCGTTACCGCCGGAAACATAGGAGATGTCTCTGTGATCACAAGAGATTTTCACCTTAAACCCAGGAGACGTTCAAGGTTCCTCTCTGATCGCAGAATATATACACGATTTCACTGCGAGATCCGAAATGAAAATGTCTGGCCCGCAGATCCCTTTTTTAAAGGATTTATTATTTAGTGTCCTAGGTCTATTCATCAATTGGATCGTAGAAAAGAAGGATTGAGTTCACCTCGCTACAGCAATACCTTGTGTATTTCTAAACCTCCAAGCCGTAATTACTAAAGAATCCTAATAGAGAAGCTCCTCTTGTAAGAGCCGCTGGGGCCTTTGGATTCTAAATACGGAAATTGCTCGTATTCTTGATCTTGGACCACACTTTGCTCCTATTAGACCAGCTTTTTCCCTGGTGAAACCAAAATAGCTAGATTTTTTTCTGCAACGGTTTTACAAACAAAATAACAAGTTTTATAAAATGAAATACAGTAAGAGTACCGTAGTTCAAGTAAATTTATCCAACCCTGCTAAGCACTACTTAAACACTAAGAAGAGAAGCATTTTTTGGCATAATTTGTTTTAAATTGATTCATGAAATTGTGGGTCATGTAGTTTGTTTAAGAGGCGGTTCACAAGCTTGGATTTATTGTAGTCCGAGTCCAGAATCTAGGAATAACCGGTATTTGCGCCGCAGCTTAAAAAATCGGGTTCACGAGCTCAAGACTTTATAAGCCGCAGACCAAAGACTCCACAAAGTTAGTGCAGGAATAAAACCTGGTTTTAAAAGTTAGGTTCAAGAGTCCAATTACAGATAGTTACGGCTTTCTAGCATTAAACTTGGGAGTCAAGTCCAAGCTCAAATGAGATGGTCCATGCCCAAAGGAACAATAATGGTGTTTGGTCTCCAACTTAAACCCTCAGACCTATGAGGCAGGTTTAAGGTGACATCATGCCGGGATTATCTCATTAGCTCCATCATTTTTAATATTTTAAAAACTAATATGGTTTTAATACAGTTCATCATTAAGTTCTGAAAAATTTAATTACCCACAACGCCTTATTAAAATATGTGTAAAAATTGTTAAAACGTAAAAAAAATGCATCAAACAACTTGAACTGCCGCGGGAAAGATCATAAGCGAACTGACACTCAATGAGTATGGTTCTTGGTGATAACACTGTCGTGTGTTGTAGGAATTCCCTGCGAATCCCTGCCATTAGGCTCCGCTTCAATTTGCGCTCGACCAAACTTAAGCCCGGCTTATACATCATTGCGCTCTGTTTTGTGAACCCATTTTTTTGTCGTCGCTTATATAGTACGGGACCATTGTCTGGTCGCACTAAGAAGTCCCGACCTTGTGATCCCTCAAGTGTTTTATCCACCATTTCATGTTAATTAGGCCTATGATTTTTTTATATAGGTATCAATTCTATTGATTTGTTTGCAGGCACTGACCCAAGCAAGGTCATCCAGAAACGTCGAGCTGGCTCGATAGGGTGAGTATCAAGCTGAAAAACGCTTAACATTTTTGCATTTGTTTTGTAATTGTAGGCTTAAGGACAATAAACGTTTAGGCCTATCACTTTAGAGTAATGATAGGCCTAAGGTTCTGATACAGTTTTTTTTTTGTAAGACAATGTTTGAAATGAATCTGATTCTGATAATCTTTACTTGTTTAAAAAAACCTCTTCGCTACATACTACACCTGTGGTCTAATTTTGATGAAATTTGGTAAGTGGGTGGTCTTTTTAGGTTATTTTCCCTTTTTTAGTTTGATTTTAAAATAGTGATTTTCTCATGAAACCACAGAAAAATGTGTTTTTAAAAATGGTAATGATTATAATATTTTTTTTACAAAAGAATACAACCGCTATGTTGTAAAAAGTATGGTTTAAAAGTTATTGCAACTTTGTGAGTTTCCCCATCAAATATCATAGTTACTTCTGTTCATTGCTTATGATAAGGGTCGTTGACTAGCTAATATGTGCTTTAGTCCGTCCGTTTGGCTATGATTCCCAGTGGAACCTTCTCGGGACTCAACTCACCCTTCCGACCCGCTTGCCAGGCTGACTGTTGATAAAAAGTTTATTACCTGTCGGACAAAGCTGGTGACGATTCAGAGTAATTGAACTACTATTAGATTATAGATATTAAGTATCCACATCGTGTTTTGGCTCATTATTTTTGGAATTTCATGTAGAACTCAAATTTATAAAGAACAATTTATTTGAGCTTAAAATAAAAAAAAGTTCCTGATCTGTGGGACTGTGACAGAGGGTGAGTTAATTTCCGAGAAGGTTCCTAATCTGCTGGGTATCATAGCCAACCCGACAGAGTGTAGTATGTGTCAGATTGTTGATACAGTTCATTTTTATGTTCTCAGCAAGTTTTTTTAGACGTACACAAACACTTCAAAATACTAAATGAGTATTTTAAAATTTAGCTCTACATAATGATCCAGTAAGAAATTGGGAACTTGTTTGTTTTAAGGGTAAAAAATGAGAAAACAAAATTTCTACCCCAAAAATCACGGATCCAGTAGTTTAATCCTGCTGATTCATGAACTCGTTTGAATGAACGCAGGTTTACATATTTATACCAAATTTCATAGAAATCGAATGATTTTTACTTGAGTTAATGTGCTAACGGACTTAAAAATAAACTAGTGGCATGTAGGGACATAAGTCCCTAAAAAGCTCAAATAATGCAAAACAACTTATTGTAATATTAAAACAAACTAACAATCAAATTATTTATTTGTCAAGATGGACATTCTTGTACACTAAACATATCTTTGTGTAAAAAGTCTCTCTGTTTGTTTTGGTTGTTGTTATCTATATATTATATTAAATCCAATATTTGCTCTTTTTTGCGTTAAAACGACCATCAGATCGTGATGAAACTTTAAGGAAGTAAATAAGTACTATACAAAATTAAAAGTTTTATTAGCCACATTGAGTAATATTTTATGGTTTTAGGGTACTGACTAAAAAGTAAACCAACTGCATGTATTGAATACTATGGCTTGGAAATATAGCGTGATCAACTATACTAAAGTAAACAAAAATCAGCTGCGTATGGCTTCCAATGCTATTCTTATGGAAAAAATTTAACGTTATATCTAAATTTCGGTTAAAAGGGGAAATTCCATTATTTTTCCCGCCGTAACGGGGTCGTAGACCTTTAATTTGAGCCCTCTCCCGTCGTTCTACGACTTCCCAGTCGCCCACAATTTTGACGCAAAGAATCGGCTTACGTAATTAATATATAAGATATAGACTATATATGAATTAGAACTAATAACATTTTTGCTGGGGACATCAAAACGAAAAAGTAAATTGATTCTGGGTCCAGATCTAACCATGATACCTACGGCAATAGCTTATCACCTAAATGGGAAATTTTTGAAAAGGAGGGGGTTCAGACGGTCAGAGTGATGCGGGACTTGGTATTGTACTGTGTACAGTAATTATGATCAAATCATCATCATACCTACTATTGCAATCGTGGTACCGTTAGTAACAGTTAGTCCGCTTTATGTTACCTCCTCTCAGAACGTTAGGTAGGTCTTTAAGACAAATGAGGCGTTTCTCCAGGACTGCTTTAAATTAAGTGGTTTTAGGTTTGTTAGGGGCGAAAGAGAAAATCCCCCTACAATTAAGGTAGGTAGAGAGGGGGACCTCGGGGGGCAGAGGCGGCCCTATATAAAGGTGAACAAGGCAGTTCCTTGGGCCCCAAGCTTGTCAGGGGCCCCGCACAGCTGTTTTTCAGGTATTAAGAGCGGCCCCCTATTGAACTTCGCCTTGGGCCCCGCAATCTCTAGGGCCGCCACTGCTTACGGGCCCATAGCGCATCACATGCAAACCGCCAGCCTGCATCTTTTGGCACAAATAAGTGTTTTTCCGCAGTTAGAATTATTACAAGGAAGAATAATAAGACAAACAAGTCTGCAGTGTTTGTGTACGTTTCACCTCTAGGTTGGCAAATTGAATGTTTATTAAAAGTTTTTTTGAAATGTATATGTATGAAACATGTTCCTATGTTTTGAAAATTTTTTGTAGATTTTCAAGTTTTAATTTTAGTATCGTAATAATATAAATATTCGTTTTGCAAAAAAGTTTATGAAACAAAGTAAAATTGTTTCTGAGACTATAACAAAATTAAAATTACTAACAATTTTGTATGAAATTGTACTAATATATAATTTATTGATTCTTATTTTTAATCTATACCTTGAAATATATATTGTAGAACTGCTATATATTGTAGAACTGCTATATATTGGCAGACCTGAGACAGCACCTAGTTATCATTATCTTGTCATCTTCCCTGAGTTTTGAGTTGTGTAAAACTTTTCTTGGTTCTTACGTGAACATTGTAATGAGATAAGTTTGGACTTAGCTGATGTTATGTTTGACATTCTTGCTGTGATTTGTTTGTCTGAAATGTTCATGAAGTTTTGAATATATTGTGTCATTACCAGAAAACAAATTATGTTTCATTCAATACATGTTTTTTTTTTTTTTTTTTCTAAGACTAAATGTGAATCTTGGAATTTCGAGACACTTAACACTATGATGTGCACTTGTGAAAATCCTTTGCAGTTTAAATGTTGAATACTAGATATTCATTGTTTGTTATAATATGACTAGAATTTCACATTTGTAAAAAAATGTAATCACACTCACTCTCTTACTTATGTAAGACAATGTTGAACGAGGTAAAAAAAAAACAACAAAAGTTTTATTCTCCTGATTTGATTTCCACATATATATTTCCTTAATATTGTCATTTTTGTTTTCTATTTAAATAACATTAATTTTATTGTGTACTTAGGTTTGCTGCTGTTTTTTTTCTATAATGACATTTTAATAGCTACCTATGAAATTAATAAATTAGCCAAATTTAAAAATAAAATGGTTCCCTAAATAAACAAACTACAACGCTACAGCAGTTAAATTATCTGCATAAGAATGACAGGGGAATTTGAATTTTACTTGTTACATTAAATCAGCCTTTCACAAAAAGTTACATTTTTAAACAATGTGTTTTGATTTATTTTTTTGAAACAAGAACGCTCAAGATGAGAATAAAATTAATGTACACAAAACTACACTTTACAAATGTACAGTTTTATGTAATTTTTAATTTACATTTTAAATTAGGTTGTGTATGCTAAAATTGTGTTTCATTAGCCAGGAATATTAATTAAATAAAAGCCTAATGATATAGAGAGCTGGGTCCAGTTTCAAACAATTTAAAAGCTACACACTCCTCTCAGGATCGAACAGGCGACCTTTTGAATAAAAGGCTAGCACAATAACCCCTCAACTAATCAGAGCAAAGCCTAGGTTACGTTAAAATCAGTTTTCTTGCAAAAAATCTTGTAAACTAGGCCTACCATAATTACAAAAAAACTGTGGACAAAAATTATAACAATATAAAATACATAATGTTGATTGCACACGTACATTTTACTTGTGTTATCAAATCCATAATGTACACAATAACACACAAGGGCGCTTCACATCAAGATGTACCTTGTGATTTTGACAAACACGTCTTTTGTCATGTATATTAGGGCTGCACCCCTCCCCCCTCCCGCCCCCTTGGCGCTGCGGCATTCAAAACACACGCGGCTCCAAACACCACCACAGTAATGACAACAGGCGTCAAGATTGTCAGCTCTAACCAGATTAGGATCTCGTCACCGACATTGTTATTCAGGGGAAAAAGCGCGCATCACAGCCCTTCGCTTATCATCCGTTATCTCGCTACCTGCGAGACGAGACGTGGAGTTTGATGACGAGATTGTGTGATGTATAAGGGTTGGCGGGCGTGAATTTTGGGTTTTGGGGTAGACGTGAAGTATTAGTTTTTGTTATTACATCTATAGGTGTTGGCCTCTAGTTTGGAATATAGCTAAAAGTCGTTGGTGGTTGGTGGGATTTGAACACGGGACCTTGGGACCGGAGCCCCGCGCTTTACCAATTGACCAGTTTACTTCGGATGTGAGAATGCAATGGGGGATACGTAAAGATGCTAAGTGATCTAAGGTTTGTGTTTTGACTCGTAATGTTTACAGAATACCGATTAAAGAAAAGTAAAAAATAATCATTGCAAGTTGCACAATGTAACCAACCATATAATATAAAACTATTAGGCCCATACGGACAAGTGTTAAGTCAGCAAAAAACATTAATCTACTACCAAGGAATAAAGTAGCATACCATGTAATTGATTTTACATGATGAACAATGGGATATCAAAGAAATAACTTGGCAAAGTAGTTTTTCGTATTTAATTTAAAATTATGGTCAACTGACTTGACGATCATGTACCTTTTTGGACATCTGGTATAATCCCGTCCTTATTACTTAGACAATACATACAAAATGCTATTAGAAGACAACATAACACACCTGTCTTGCGTTTTTTCGATTGAAACAGCACTTAAATTTGCGCCGCGCCGGAAATAAGAGGAAAATAAATATAAACATATTTATAATAGGTACCGGTAATGCTCAGAATGTTTAAAATCGCACGGTAAAGCTTCGATTAGAGTCACAAAAAAGACCAACGTTCTCTAGAGAACGTATTAACAAATACGAGAACTATAGAGAACGAATAGTTTCTTGAAATCATCCTAAACAGTCTTACGAATACTTACAGGTCGTGTTTTGTTTTCTATTGGTTCAAGCATGATTTGTACACACAGGTAAAGAAATTGCAGCATCGAACTAAAAAACTGTAGGCATTTTAACAACCGTCTGTGCGCGCGATCGCCGCGAAGGAATGTTAGAGTTCGAGCAATTCGTCGAATCAGGAATAATCCAAGTTGTATCGACTTTGATTATTCGGTATATCGGATTTAAAAAACCGGAGGCACAACATCTATTGATGTAGATTTCGATTTCAGACAGATTTTATTACGATTCGTCGAATCAGGAATAATCCAAGTTGTATCGACTTTGATTATTCGGTATATAGGATTTAAAAAACCGGAGGCATAATAACTTTTGATGGAGATTTCGATTTCAGACAGATTTTATTACGATTCGTCGAATCAGGAATAATCCAAGTTGTATCGACTTTGATTATTCGGTATATAGGATTTAAAAAACCGGAGGCATAATAACTTTTGATGGAGATTTCGATTTCAGACAGATTTTATTACGATTCGTCGAATCAGGAATAATCCAAGTTGTATCGACTTTGATTATTCGGTATATCGGATAAAAAAAAAACCGGATGCATAATAACTTTTGATGGAGATTTCGATTTCAGACAGATTTTATTACGATTCGTCGAATCAGGAATAATCCAAGTTGTATCGACTTTGATTATTCGGTATATCGGATAACAAAAACCGGAGGCATAATAACTTTTGATGGAGATTTTAGACAGATTTTATTACGATTGAACCCACGTTTTTTTCGGTGGTGTGAGGCAGTATCGCTGCTGTTAACTATGTTTACTCGATAGTATGACATGACATAAGAATATACTTTCATTCATGCGACTAACCGGTTGACGGAAACGTTAAGATTTTGGACAACAACCGGAGGCGCGGCAATCGGTAAAGATTCAGTTTTTGGGTATCTTCAAACTGATATCACCTCTCATTCTCAGCCATTTGTGTTAATGGTGTTATGCTTAGGTAGTATCACTGTTGTTACTTTCTGACTATCTTCAGACTCGTAGATGGTTTTAAATCGCACCGTATTTGGTATTTACATTCAGTTGATGGCCATCAAGTAGATTTTTAGTTAGGTACAATTTTTTCTCTAATCAAATTGTTGTGCAGCAGACCTCCTACGCCTTCAATATGGCAAATGTAATGAAACTGGCGTTGAATTAATAAATGTAGGAGCTAAATCAGGAAATACGTCAATGGTCATGCCGTAAGTAATTGGTCTAATCTGGCGTTACATTTTACACACTTTAGAGGCTTCCCTTGTGAACAACATACAGATTTTATACTTTGAAAGTTGTTAACCGACTGGTAGACAATTATATTGCAAACTCTCGGTAGTTTCGCATCGCTCTGTCGTGCCTAGGAACGCCACATAAAATATCGACCGGTCGATGGTTCCACCGCCTCTACTCGGTTGTATCTAAGGGAGTATGTTTAATCGTATCGTGTCGCTATGTTTTGTCGAAGCATAAATTGACCTGTCGATAGTTCACCGCGACTACTCGATAGTATCGCATCGCTGTCGTGCCGAGGAACGCCACATATATCAACCGGTCGATGGTTCAACCGCGCCTACTCGGTAGTATCGCATCGCTGATGATCGCTTTCGTGCCAAGGAATGCCCATCGATTGCCACGTATATCGACCGGTCGATAGTTCAGCCACGAGTACCCGGTAGTATCATCGCATCGCTGTCGTGCCGAGGAAAGCCGCATATATCGACCGGTCGATAGTTCACCGCGACTACTCGGTAGTATCTCATCGCTGATGATCGCTGTCGTGCCGAGGAACGCCAACGCCGCATATATCGACCGGTCGATAGTTCACCGCGACTACTCGGTAGTATCGCATGGTTGTCGTGCCGAGGAACGCCGCATATATCCCGAACGTGGTAGACCGAAGGTGTAATTATTCGCCTATAAACCAGTTTGGTGAACTCGAGCGGTGACCTTGTTCAAAACAGTAATTATACCGTGGCCTAATGTGAAAGTTGCTGTTCGGTCGGCCTGTAACGTATAACGTAGCCAACGTAGCTACGCTGCACGCCTCTCTCCCGTCTCTCCCCCCTCTCCCCCCATCTATATCTCTCCCTTTATCGCGTACCGAAGCATCCGGGTAAACGGTGTCTGGGAAATATCAGAAAATCGCACCACAAACATCCCAGTTCAGACATGTAAACACTCCGCGCAAATGATAACGTAAACTCAAACTGTATTACGTTTATTTGAACGAGTTCGCGAACCAGTAGATCGGACTAAGGACAAGGTTTTATGGGCGGAGGTACTGTATTGGGTAACAATTGGAGTTTTCCCATTTTAACCCCTCAAGACGTAACATTTTTCAGTTTCGTTCCAATCGTTACAGCTTAGAAAAGAGAATAATTTAGTACATGAAGCGTCTTTTTTCGATTTGGCTACGGAGAAAATAAAAAAAAATTGTAAATGTAAATCCCCATGTTATTCTTATGGAGAATAAGTAAGCCGTTGTAGTTTGCTTTTTTAAGAACATGATTTGATCAAGTTTGGAAAACTTACTTATTTCATCCTAAGCTATGAAAATTTTACTAAATACACACCTGTTACCTTCCCTACAGCAGCAAATCTAAGGAATCGCTAAACCTAATGCAATCACACGATTAGAAATTCGCCCAGTATGCAGGTTTGCTGTATCGGGAGTATTTTATTATTAGCCTACATAGTGCTTGTAAGTCAACCCTCTTTAATATTCTAAAATAATAATATCCTTTTATCCGTTTATTTCTCCGGGCTGTAATGTAAGTTGTATTATGGTACTTAATACTTAATTATAGGCTTTGGTCATTGTAATTTCTCCGTTTTATCATGATCTGACAGTAATTTTCCATCCAGAAAGGGTATTCATTGACGTGTAATCAAGTGTATGCAGTGTTAATAACTATAATTAATTCTAGTTTACGTAGCGTAGGAGTATATGCTGCGTATAAATTACTAATACCGGTGATTGTTGCTTGATTTAAAATAAAAATATGGTTTAGTAAAGGTTAAAGTTGCATTTTCTTACGATATACTGATTTCATACCTTTTATAAATGTGCTCATGTTCTGCCTACAAAATTTATAATGTGTATCGATATAACTATAGCACTATTCAGTTTTTCTTCATGAAATCGCTACACGTTGTACAAAGATCATGTTGATACAGAAGTTTTATATTTGAGATCCAAAATGGAAATTGATGATCGCAAGTTACCCCCTCTTCGACACCCCCATTGCTCATACGTTCTCAATTTATCATAAGGGATGAACCAGGTGCCACCCTGATAACTCCTCCCTTCACAAGTAGACTTTCTTTAAATACCACCTTCCCCTGTGGAATAAAGGGATGGTTGGATGGAATAAGGGGCTTAGGGGAAGGTTAATTTTTACAAACATCTTTTTGTAGATTGGGATTGTTGACTTGTAAATCAATTTCGGTAAATGCGTTTGTATAGTAATTTATTACTTTTAATTGTGAGGTCCAGACAGACATAAGGAAATGTTATTGTAAATTAGAATTTTTTTATTACAAAATTATTTATTGTTCGTTTAAAATATAATGCAATACGATATACTATACACTGAAGTTGTACATAATTATAGTGTTTTTGAATTCAAATAAAAAAAAACTCAAATCCTACTCACAACATAAATCTTGCTAATTAATTACTATTGAAAAATAAATCCCCGAGGTTACTGAACCTGTGTGGAAAAACATTTTAATCGGATATCAAACTTTTAATCTATCTGAATTGACTTTGAGGTATATGAACTAAATTAGTCTAAACTTCAATGTTAAGGGGTTACAAGAATGAAATTATTCTGTTGTGAGCAAGTTACGTAACAAAGCAATTCTGCTGAAATTGTTCAACACTACTGCAAATACGTAATGTAACATAATTGAGCTTTCAATCAAAATAAGTTGGAACATTTCGTACATGATCGACATACCTGATTTGAAATGATAGTTGAAAAGTCACCCACTAGTGTAAACACGACTACACTATAAGGATGTAAACATGCAATTTAACAAAGCTCGGTCCCCTTATTTGAGCGACAAATTGTGTGCAACACGAAATAGTTATTTGTGCTCATAATACACACAGGATTTGCTACCACCATAATCAATTTTACACACAGATTAACGTTTTAAATGTATATAAAATGTAATTTAGGTTATGTTTGATTTTTAAATTATGTTATTTTCTTACCGTGTGATTGGTATAGAAACGCCAACTGTGAAATCAGCTGATTAGCGAGCAGGAATGATACATTCCCGCTTTAGAGCGTTGGGCTATTTTCCATACTGTTTGTAGGTATGGAAATGTGACTTCCATGCAGTGATAGGAAATAGTTACTAGTCTTTCAAACACTACACAACACGTTTATAAGGTTAGGTTAAATCCAAGCGTTGAACGAAATTGGAAACGCTGCACCAGCTGATCGTAGACGTAGTATCTTGAAGTGTCTGTTCTCCCCATTGCTAACAATTTAAGGCTGTAAACGTGTAATCGAGCAAAGCTCGGTCCCCTTGTTTTGAGTTATAGATGTAACAAGTACAAACACTACGTTGTACACATTCAAATTTTGAACAAAGTTTGTCCTCCAATTGCTAACGACTATTGTAACTACGACTCCTAAGGCTGTAAACGTGTAATCGAGCAAAGCTCGGTCCCCTTGTTTGAGCGACTGATATATGTGCAACACTGCTACACGTAATGTAACAAGTCTGGCGCATTAGTGAAGTGGAGAGATTTAAGAGGCCCGGCTGTTGGCAGTTTTCAACACCTGTCTCGCATTATTTCTGTTTGCCCTTACTCAAACTGTGTAGAGTTGACTGCAGTGGATCCGAGCTAAATTGGTGATCGGTGGACTCGTGCGATTTGCTTTTAGGTTTTATAACGTGGATGGATCTGGATAAATTTCCATAAAGGTTCTATTCAGTTTTTTAAGCCGTCAGAGTCTGAGTATTATCTTTTTTTGGATTTTTGTATAATTTTGAAATATCAAAGAACAACATTTCGTAGAATAGGATGTAAATAAATCAATCAATCAATCAAATTTTAGATGGGGACACAACTATGTGCGTATTTTAACCCAAATATGAGTGAAAGATGTGTGAAGGATGAGTGGCGCGATTTTGTAGTCTTGTTAAGGCCGACATGTTCCTTAGATACAGCTGTTAATTAATAGCCCATACAGCTAATGGCAACTAAGGGACCTACAGTTTATAGTGGAATCCGAACCACGTTTTACCCTTGTAATCATCAAATTGGTATAATCATCAGGATAGTACTGCGGATAGTCGTAGTACTCACTACAGTATATAGTGCGGACGTTAATCCACACCAAAGAGTATCGCATCCACAGTGCATGCCTATAAATATCCACAATTTGTGACCTAGTAGCTGGATTACAGGACTACGCCACAGTTCCAGTATTAAAAGTATCGGCAAACGGAGAAAATAAAATTATATACAGTAACACACGCTCTAAGGTCATTCGCCTGTGTTCGTTTTAAATAAAAATAAATTGATTTAGTCTGTCCGACATCTATATGTTATAGATATAGCATATAGATGTCGGACAGAAGTAGATACTTAAGCATCCAACAGTAAATTAACTGTTTGATATTACTACAGTAAGACGTGCAATTTCGATCAAGAAGTCTCTGATTCCACTTCTACCTAACGCATCTCAGATTTTGTATCCAGAAAGTTAACCTTGTTTACTACTAGTCCAATAAAGAAATTTTCAATCCCATGATATTTCTTGTTTGAAGAAAAAAAAAACTATATCAAGTAAAGATAAAAAGTTCCGAAGATATTTCGTGGGGTTTACGCTATCAGTTCAGTATTTTAAATGTTTGTGAAGACATTATTTGATAGCCTAATGAAAATTGACATAATACTCCATGATAGATCCAATTAGGTTTGAAAGAACAACCTTCAGATTTGTAGGCAATCTCTAACCCCTCGGATAACTATACAAAAGCTATCGAATGTAAATTAACGAACTACCTCAAATAAGGTAATCTAGCCCGTCATAAAGTGTACGGAGAGCTAACGGACGCGTTCCACATACGGCAGCTTAATTGGCACCGTACGGGACGAATTAATCAGCTGTTATATTAAACATGTGGTTAATCCTAATTTAATAACAAGATGCAGACCAATTACGCCACTTGTAAAAACAACTCTCATTAGAAGATGGTTGGATGAGCTTGATATACGAGCCGCTATCAGGCACCGCTCGTTAAACCTATGCTGCTATGTTGTTTGAGGAATTGTTGAGGAGATTTTCCATCTATTGGATGAAATGTAAAGTTTTCATGACGTTTCGGGGACTGAAATCTGATCCCGTCAACAGGTTGGAAAGTATTTTGAACTATTGGCTTTTGGATACTGAAATAGTTATTCTATCTATATGGACAGGCTGAACCCAATTTTGTTTGAAAATAAACGTTAAATGGGCCACAATGAGTGTGCTATTGGAAAATCCTTTTCTTTCTTAGTTTTTGTTACGTTGACAGTTGATGCTGCTAAAAATGCTCAAGTTTAGCCTACCAAATGTTGTCCGTTTAGCTTGGTTAGAAGGAGGTATGTACACTTCGTTGGTGGACATAATCTTTGACTATTAATACAACTATTAATTCTGTATCCAATAGTCAATGACCCAATCAACCTTGTTTATTTGTTTTTGTTTTTAAACAGGCTAAAACTTCAACCTGATAATGGAATGTCCAATCTTAAGCTGCGTTGTCCAAGGCGCGTCTGTTGCGTCTGACGCCGAGCGATGATCGCTGGGCGTCGATCGCTTGGAGGCCCGTTGTCCAAGAACGCGTCTATTCAGTTCAACAGTTGGTTGCTGACTGTGTAAAAATTTATTTTGCTCTCACTATTAGCGTTAAGAGCCAAGTGTTGAAGATCCTATTCATCGAAGAGATAGAAAACGAGGAAATTCTGGACCTTTAGTGAACCTCGATTGTGTACCCACAGTGTTTTCAAAAAGAGAAGTGAGGAAGGATATTTTAGAATACCTATCAAAAACCACTTTAATGCAGACAAGAGTGCATTAATTGATTTTTTTTTACTTTTAATGGCAACAGTTTAAGTTCCGTTAAATCGTTTAAAGTTTAAGTTGTAATAATTTAATTTAACACTAATTTATTATTATTTTGAAATTTTTCTTTACTTAAATACAGATATCTCCTATTCTAAATAACTCCCAATATGTAATCCATAGCTAAAATAAAAGTCAATACTTTGGTGAATTATTTTAGACTATAACTTTAATTTAATTTTGATTTAATTTTGTGTTTTTGTTCGTAGCGGGTCTCTAACTCGTATGATTTTAATTATCAATAACTCAAATGTAAGCCCTTACATTACTGAATATTTTAAGGTTGAAACGAACTGCAAGCGTTAATAAGAACTGGAGATATTTAAAAAAATGATAAAAGTACGAAACGTCTTTAAGAAATGTATGGGGAAGAGTTTTCGTTTGAATTTCTTTAAAACGAAAAATAAATGAAAACGGATTCCCTCATTTAAATTAGCATGAAAATCTAGTTTTGTAAATTATGTGTCACAAAACTATCATTACATAAAAACAATATGTATATCCAATATGGCGGATCCAAGATGGTGGCCATAAACGTGTTTCCTATCGAAATGAAGTACTAACCACCCAATAAATACTGGTGGTGATCTTAAGTGAATATCTCGAAAATGTGCATAAAAGATGCACGTGGAATCATTTTTTATTATTTTTCCAATGTTGGGAAAAGCCACCATTTTTTATAATGATTTTAGGGGGTTTCTCATGGACCGATTTTTGGCAACCTTTAGTATATCAATCAGCAGACTCAACACTACAAAATAAAACCCTAAAACATTATCTTGCAATCTTTTTAGGTCATATTCTATATTTCTTTGACTATAGCCATTACATTAAGATACTGTATATTATTATGGAGTATACGGGAGAACACAGAAACAACAATGCAATAGACGCAATAGACGCTGGCCGTCAGCGATCCCGTCTGCTCCCGGAGCAGTGCCCCGCGTCAGACGCTCAGCGTCTCAAGCGTCATAGTCCAGGACCTGACTAGGGTTCTGTGTGCATGTCGTGTATAGAGATTTTTGCTTTTGCATTTCAATATAGGTGTCTTAGGAAGTGTTTTCCACTCGGGTGTCAAGTTCGCACCTGGTACGTTTTCGAGCTATGACGTCATCAAGATGGCGGCTCGGCAATTTTTAAATGCGTATATTTCGCAAACCGTTTAACGGATCGAGATGATTCTTTTTTTGTTTGAAAAATATTTTTACAAACTATCTTTTTTGTATTTACACATTTTTTGTAAACTTAAATATTCACCGCACAATATTGAAAAACATCGTTTTTATTGTTATTATATTTATTGTTTTGCTTATAACTTCTTAACCGCTGATAAAATCAAATACCACCCGTTGCAAAAGTTGTAAATAATTCTATACCCTTTCCAATGATGCCAAACAATATGTGATTAGACCTAAAAATAAAGCAAAGAGATTGAATAAACCGTAAAAAACACTGAAAGTGGTGTACGGTCCGGGAAAGATTAGTCCTGGACATGACTAGGGTTCTGTGTGCATGTCGTGTATAGTATAGGGAATTTTGCTTTTGCATTTCAATATAGGTGTCTTAGGAAGTGTTTTCCACTCGGGTGTCAAGTCCACGCCTGTTTCGTTTTCCAGCTATGACGTCATCAAAATTGCGGCTAGGGCAATTTTTAAATGCGTATATTTCGCATACCGTTTAACGGATCGGGATGATTCTTTTTTTGTTTGAAAGATAATTTTACAGAAAATGTTTTTTGTATTTACACTTTTGTTGTCAACTTAATATCTATCTGTTGTATTAAGTCTGTTCCTTTTATCATGTGTTTAAATATGTTTGTTGTCAGATGTTTTTGTAAACATTAGTTAGTTTGAAAATAGAGTTTGTTCAAGCAAGATGTGTGAATAATATTCTTGTATAAGAAATAGAACATGGTGGCAGCTTAGTGGATTTTTTATCGAACAAAGTCTAAAACCACGCATGATGTCAAGTAAGGGCAGAAAAAAACGAAATACTCGTAGGCAAAGGTATGAGGACAATGAGGAGGATGCCCAAAGTGAATTCAACTACATGTCAGAAAGGGATTCTAGAAAGACTGAAGGTGAATCACTAGGTTTTGCATTGGGACAGACAAACCGAGAAAATAATGCAGTAATGTGTACTCCTACTCCTATGATAAATCTGACGTTACCAACTCCAGATACCTTCTCTTTTACTCCGAATGAGTGGCATTCCTGGAGGAATCGCTTTCAAAGGTACAGACGGGGGTGCGGTCTAGATAGCACTTCCGACGCTCGGCAAATCGATGTACTTTTGTTTACAATGGGTAGTAGGAGTGAAGATATTTTCGATTCGTTTTCACCAAAACCGAATACTTATGACGAGGGCCTTTGATGCATACTTTGTGCCAAGACGAAATATCATTTATGAGAGAACAAAATTTCTGAGACACAAGCAAGGGAGTGATCCATCTGAAAAATTCATAACAGATTTGCATGGTCTTGCAAAAACGTGTGCATGGGGTGAACTGAACGATGAGATGGTGCTTCTGGTCCTCATTATTGGTATGAAAGATGAGGCTCTAAGTGATAGACTCCAGCTGGACTCTCAATTGACTCTGGAGAAGGCGATTAATACCTTGCGCCAACACGAGGAGCTAGAACGCCAAAAACGTGAGCTCGCCAATACTAATGTTTTTATGGTGAATCAAACGTCAATACAAGTCGGTAAAACAAATCTGTCTGAAAGAGCTGGTGAACAGAAATTCACCGAGGATGCTATGAGAAAAAAGTGCAGGAAATGTGGTTATAACTGGCACGGATCACTGGCCGAATGCCCTGCTAGGAAAGCCAAATGTGACAAATGTTCCGAGATTGGACATTTTTTTCGATGTTGTCCCTCCCGCGAAAAGTGGATGAGAAAAAACAAAAACGTTGTTAAGGAAATCGAACAGCAAGATTCAGACAGTGGTTATCAACAGGTTCCTGAGATTTTCATAGGGAATATAGACAGCAGTGACAAAGCCTGGGTCCAGGAGGTAAAAGCAAGCTGTGGAAACCAAGATTTAGGTCTTATAAAATTTAAACTTGACACAGCAGCTGATGTAACCATGATTCCAGTAGGAGTTCTTGGTGATTTTATTAAGACTCTGCCTCTAGGAAAGTGCAAATCCCCTGTGTTTAGCGCAAAGAAGAAAGAACGAATCAATATTTTGGGAACTTTAAGGCTAAAGCTTGAACATAAGGGTGTATCAGTTTATGATCTTGCGTATATTTCTGAGGAGATCACTGTTCCACTTCTTAGCAGACGGTCCTGTGAAGAGCTGAACCTGGTGAGGAGATTTTTTTCTGTAGATTCACATGATATTGACTGGGCTACTAAGTATCCTAATTTATTTCAAGGGCTGGGAAATATGAAAGGAGAGTACAAGATTGAAATGAAGGAGAATGCAGTTCCTTACGCTATATCCACCCCCAGGGTTGTACCAATACCTTTAAAAACCAAGGTGAAAGAGCAGTTAGACGATATGCTTGAGAAAGGAGTGATTGTTCCAGTTGAACACGCGACTGATTGGTGCGCACCAATGGTAGTTTGCGCAAAAAAGGGAGGTGGGGTTAGGATCTGCGTAGACCTATCCAAACTCAACAACAGTGTGAAACGTCGGTTTTATCCTATCCCAAAGATCGAACTTTCATTGGCCGAGATCGCGGGAGCCAAGTACTTCAGCAAGATCGATGCGAATTCCGGGTTCTGGCAACTGAACCTTGCAGAGGAGTCACAAGATTACACAACATTTATCACCCCTTTTGGGAGGTATAAATTCCGTAAGTTACCTTTTGGAATTACGTCCGCTCCTGAAGAGTTTCAGCGCCGCATGTCAAAAGCTTTAGAAGGGGCAAAGAACTGTTTAGTGCACATTGACGACTGTCTGATATGGGGAAGAACGAAAGAAGAACACGACGAGTGTCTTAGGGCCGTTCTAGAGAGAGTGCAAGCTAATGGAATCACCTTGAATAAGCAGAAGTCGGAGTTCTGCAAGAAGACTGTGACATTTCTGGGGTTTGTGCTGTCTAAGGACGGAATCAAGCCTGATCCAAGCAAGGTACAAGCGATTGTGGACTTACCAGCTCCAAGAAACGCTAATGAAGTACAAAGATTCATGGGCATGATCACTTTTCTGGCAAAATTTATTCCGAACCGCAGTGAGATTTTGGAGCCAATTACGAGCTTGTTAAAGACTAAAAACGATTTCCTTTGGGGACCAGCTCAAGAAAACGCTTTTGTCACAGTAAAACAGATTTTATCATCAGAGCCATGTTTGACTGTTTACGATCCGCAAAAACCCTCGATTCTTTCTTGCGATGCTTCAAAAAAAGGTCTTGGAGCGGTTTTACTTCAAGTTGAAGGAGAAAACAAGAAACCTGTGGCATATATATCTCGGACTCTAACGCCTGCTGAAGAAAACTACAGTAACATTGAGAGAGAAGCGCTTGCGTGCACATGGGCAAGTGACCGTTTGAAATGTTTCCTGATGGGTAAAATGTACACAATTGAGACCGACCACAAACCGCTTGTCTCAATTTTCAAAACACAAAATTTGGACGAGCTCTCACCGAGGCTACAGCGGTTCCGAATGCGTATGATGAGATACGATTATCGCATGACCTGGACCTCAGGAAAAGACCTTGCCATAGCAGATCTACTATCAAGAAGTCCTATTCCGGCTGACGAAGATGGCGAATTGACCGAAGAAGTGGAAGCCTTCGTCCACGAAATCAGTCTGATTAGTATAAACACTACAGATGAAAATGTGACAAAGGTACTTCACTCACAAATGAGAGATCCAATCTGTGCACAACTTAAGTTACAAATTTTAGACGAATGGCCTGTAAAATCAAGTTTACCTAATGAGATTCAAGAGTACTTTAATGTGAAAGACGAGTTAAGTTGTATTGATGGGCTATTGCTTCGAGGAACTCGGATGATAATACCTCAAGAACTACGAGCGGAAATGCTCGAGAGGCTTCACAGTGGACACTTGGGAATCACAAAAACAAGGAAACGTGCTTTGGGAACCATGTGGTGGCCTGGAATTTCTCAAGAAATAGAAAGGAAAATCAAATCGTGTCCAGTGTGTATTCAGAACTCAACTAATCACAGTGAACCATTGATTCCGAGAACTGTCCCGGATTACCCGTGGCAAAATGTGTCTGTTGACTTGTTCAAACACGAAGACAAGTGGTATATGGTTATTGTGGATCACTACTCAAGATACTTTGAAGTCGAGGAAATGCATCGAATGAGGGCTTCAGATGTGATTCGGGTTTGCAAAACCACATTTTCACGTTTTGGAATTCCTCAACGTGTTTATTCAGATAGTGGGACACAATTTCACCATATTGACTCAAGTGAATTTAAATTGTTTGCAAAGGAGTGGGGGTTCTCCACATTCAGAAGTAGTCCCCACCACCATCAGGGAAATGGGGCAGCTGAAGCAGCTGTGAAAGTAGCAAAAGGGCTAATGAAGAAAAACAAGGATAAATTTGAACTTGCCCTACTTTCTTACCGGACCTCACCTCTTGAAACCGGCTTTTCCCCATCTGAACTTATGTTTGGAAGGAAATTAAGAGACAATCTTCCATCTACTTTGGTTGGAAATCCTGTGGAAAATAAGAATTTTCTTGAGAGGGAGAATAAGTACCAGAATAAGTACAAGATACAATTTGATAAACGACATGGAGCGAGTGGTTTAAGTGAATTAGAAGTTGGAAGCATGGTATGGATCACAGATCTACGTCGACACGGTAAGGTAGTCAGGAAATTGAACGAACCACGTTCCTACCTTGTGGAAACTGACAAGAGAACTATTCGCCGAAACAGGAAGTTCTTAGTTCCTGCACCGTACTACGGAGGAGATGGAATTCTTTCAAACTGTTCATCCATGGTCCTTAATCGTCCATGCAACTCGCGTGATCGTCCAGGAGCTGGCACAGTAACCCGTTACGGAAGGTCCATTAAGAAACCGAGGCGGTACTGAGGTTCATAAAGATGTGGACATCTTGAAGCGGGATGTTGTATTAAGTCTGTTCCTTTTATCATGTGTTTAAATATGTTTGTTGTCAGATGTTTTTGTAAACATTAGTTAGTTTGAAAATAGAGTTTGTTCAAGCAAGATGTGTGAATAATATTCTTGTATAAGAAATAGAACACTATCTCACTATATTGAAAAACGTGGTTTTTAATATCATTGTTTCTGAATTTTTCCTCATAACTTGTTAAACGCTTATAGAATGAAATAACTACCCATTACAAAAGTTGTAGATAATTTTATGCCCTTTCCAACGATACCAAACAATTAATGTTTGAAACTACAATTAAAGCCAAGAGATTAAATAAACCGTTAACAAACACTTAACATGGTAGATAGTCCGGAAAATATTGCGGCTGGAACAATTTTTCAAATGCGTATAATTCACATACCGTTTAACGAACCGGGATGATTCTTTTTTTGTTTGTAAGATATTTTTTAAGCCTATCTTTTTTGTATTTACACTTTTGTTGTTAACCTACTATTTATTCCACAATATTAATAAATGTAGCCTACATTTAATTGTTATGTTTATTTTACTTTTGCTTATAACTTTTTGACAAATAGTAGGTTAACAACAAAGGTGTAAATACAAAAAAGATAGGCTTAAAAAATATCTTACAAACAAAAAAAGAATCATCCCGGTTCGTTAACCAGTATGCGAAATATACGCATTTAACGAATTGTTCCAGCCACAATATTTTCCGGACTTTCTACCATGTTAAGGGTTTGTTCACAGTTTATTTAATCTCTTGGCTTTAATTGTAGTTTCAAACATTAATTGTTTGGTATCGTTGGAAAGGGCATAAAATTATCTACAACTTTTGTAATGGGTAGTTATTTCATTCTATAAGCGTTTAACAAGTTATGAGGAAAAATTCAGAAACAATGATATTGAAAACCACGTTTTTCAATATAGTGAGATAGATATTAAGTTGACAACAAAAGTGTAAATACAAAAAACATTTTCTGTAAAATTATCTTTCAAACAAAAAAAGAATCATCCCGATCCGTTAAACGGTATGCGAAATATACGCATTTAAAAATTGCCCTAGCCGCAATTTTGATGACGTCATAGCTGGAAAACGAAACAGGCGTGGACTTGACACCCGAGTGGAAAACACTTCCTAAGACACCTATATTGAAATGCAAAAGCAAAATTCCCTATACTATACACGACATGCACACAGAACCCTAGTCAGGTCCTGGACTATCAGACGCAACAGACGCGTTCTTGGACAACGGGCCTTTTAGCCATCTGGTCCAGCTGATCTGCTTGTATGGTATAATCTGCTGGAACTTCTTAGTACGGGAATCATTGGTATTATCTTTAGTCAATTAACACGATAATGTTATCGAGGCGATAAGTTACCTATATAGACCCACACCTTATCATATCACTGTAAAATTTCCCTTAACAACAAAAAATAGTCAATTAAGATCGGTGCAGTGACGGTGACAGGTTACTTCGATTATTCATCGACTACTCACTACCGGATGCAGTAGCCGTAGTTATCACTGTTTATCGAATGACAACTAGTGATAACGGCTGTCGAGGTGCAGCGACTGCGACAGTTTATCCCAATTCATCGACTACGCACTACCGGATGCAGTAGCCGTAGTTATCACAGTTTATCGAATGACAACTACAGTGCTAACGGCTGTCGAGGTGCAGCAACTACAGTTTATTCCGATTATTCATCGACTATTCACTACCGGATCCAGTAGTCATAGTTATCACAGTTTATCGAATGGGAACTACAGTGCTAGCGGCTCGTGAGGTGCATCGACTACATTCATCGACTACTCAGTACCGGATGTAGTAGCCGTAGTTATCAGTTTATCGAATGACAACTACAGTGCTAACGGCTGTCGAGGTGCAGCAACTACAGTTTATTCCGATTATTCATCGACTATTCACTACCGGATCCAGTAGTCATAGTTATCACAGTTTATCGAATGGCAACTACAGTGCTAGCGGCTCGTGAGGTGCACCGACTACATTCATCGACTACGCACTACCGGATGCAGTAGCCGTAGTTATCACAGTTTATCGAATGACAACTACAGTGCTAACGGCTCGTGAGGTGCAGCGATAGCGACAGTTTATCCCGATTCATCGACTACGCACTACTGGATGCAGTAGCCGTAGTTATCACAGTTTATCGAATGACAACTACAGTGCTAACGGCTCGTGAGGTGCAGCGATAGCGACAGTTTATCCCGATTCATCGACTACGCACTACTGGATGCAGTAGCCGTAGTTATCACAGTTTATCGAATGACAACTACAGTGCTAACGGCTCGTGAGGTGCAGCGATAGCGACAGTTTATCCCGATTCATCGACTACTCACTACCGGATGAAGTAGTCATAGTTATCACAGTTTATCGAATGACAACTACAGTGGTAACGGCTGGCGAGGTGCAGCGACTGCGACAGTTTATTCCGAATATTCATCGACTATTCACTACCGGATGCAGTAGCGAGTAGCAGTAGTTATCACAGTTTATGGAATGACTACAGTGCTAACGGCTCGTGAGGTGCAGCGACTACGACAGTTTATCCCGATTCATCGACTACTCACTACCGGATGCAGTAGTCATAGTTATCACAGTTTATCGAATGACAACTACAGTGCTAACGGCTGTCGTGGTGCATCGACTACATTCATCGACTACTCAGTACCTGATGCGGTAGCCGTAGTTAATACAGTTTATCGAATGACAACTACAGTGCTAACGGCTGTCGAGGTGCAGCGACTACAGTAAAGATAACCATGACTAGAACACTGTGAGACATAGGCGTTAATGTAGTGAGATAAGACACACTCGCCGTTTGTTTACCGCTAGCTCACGCTTCTCCGATGAGCAATCGATGTGTCAGATAACTTTGCTGGAAGTACGGGACATATTTTGTATCAAGCCTTACGTACGATGCCATAAATTGGCTGGTGGAATTAGGAAATTTGTCACCTTGATAAAATAAATATAAAGTACTTGAGCCAATACAACAATAAACGACGATAAATATATACATACATAACGTGCTCCTTAAACTTTATGGAAAACATTAATGTGGAATTAAAGGCACACGAACCTGGCATACTACGATTGAGACCTTCTTACGACTCTCTCATAAATTATATTTGTTTTTTTTGTTAAGCTCTGGCATGGCTTGTTTTCCTGAGATTACGTAACGATTTTATAAAAAGTTGTATGTTTAGTTATGAAAAAGTATATAATAATATATTAACTATTAATTAAATATTCTAATTGTGAGCACGTAATGTGGAAGTAGCGTCCCGTCCTGATAGTCAACGTACCAATACAATAAACAAGTCAGTATTGGTGAGTATTTGGTGAATACTAAATTCAAATTTAAAGCTCTTTTATTTTTCAATTTGTCCAAATTTCTATAAAGTGATATTGTAGTGAAATGTATCGAATGACATGGGGAAAAGCACAAATACTTCTTTTTTAACGTTACAATGATATTTTTTTGTTGATCTAGGATATTTTTCCTCGGTAAATTCAGCGGACTTCTTAAACAATAAAAATTTACTGATGATGACATCGACTATTTTATGTTAGTTCCTTCTGCCCGAGAGCTAAAGATAGAAATTAAAAGTTAAGTTAGAAGATAAGAAGCTAAGAGCTAATTGAATACCAAAACGTGTCTATTGAAAATTTTCTGCACCAGATCGACTAGAATTATTGATTTCCTAAAATCTGCATGTACCTATTCATTATCCATTTCCAAAAATCAAATTTTCATGAGTGGAAATTTTAGTTTTATTGCACGAGATAGTTCCATGCTGACGTGGTTCTTACTCTTATCTATGTCTCTCGTCAAAATTCATCTATTCCTCGACGGGAATTTTAGTTTTATTCTGGATAGGTAGGTAATTTAAACACTGCGGATGTGGTGGGTTGGTACACCTGATGTGGGCTGTCCCGCCCCTTCCACGGTTCCTCTTCCTAGCTTCGCTTCAGTCAGTTCAGTTGAGCGCGCCAGTTGCTGCAGAGCGGACCTCACGTGCGAGTCGTGACGTGTACACGCGCGATGTATGTGACGCAACAATAACAGTCAGTTTTACTCATTATAATTATTGTGCGGTGATTATACAAGAATCTGTGATATTTGTGAACTGTGGTGTTTGTTAGATATTTTATCATGGTGTCAGTGTTGTGATTGACATGTATACGTATGCTGCGAGCGCGGGGGTGGGCGCGCACTACCCCGCCGCCCCACCTACGTATCTGCCGTCTCACCAACTCGCCGCCCCCGGTCTGGGGGTTGTACCGCCCCCGACGATGCCGGCCCTCTCGCCACACACTAAGCGTCGCAGGTAAACACCCACTTAAAGAGTATAATAGTTGATATTTTTTAAAATGGTAATTGAACGTGATCTTTATTGTTTTCCATTAAAAATTTAATGGTAAAAACAAACTTGTTGTTGGAAATACTAATTGACCACTTTAGCAAGCTGTGTGGTCATCAAAGAGAATTCTTAACTTACTGAATATAAAAAATTAATCCAGTCTAGCTCAAAATAAAAATAGCACTTACTTTTGGGGATGTTTGTTTGAATTTATATTAGGCTAATTTCCTTTCCTTGAGAATTTTCGATTAAAAATTATTCTAACAATCGCAATTTTTTAAACATAATTTTAAGATTTAAAATGACGATAAGCCTATGCGTAGTGAAATAAAATTGTTCATTGTCCATTTTCTTCTCAGCATCATCATGTGTTGGTGTCGTTTTAAAATACGTGCCGGCCCGTTCCAACGGCTAAAAACTCAGCACTGCTAAGAATTAGTTTTAATACAGTACCCCTGCCGCAGCAATCCATTTGCCTGACAATTAAATCTATTTAAATAACATTAGGTTTAAGAATACTTAGGTTTCCTGTTACAAGGAGGGTAATTTTTAGTAAAATATTAATAATTTTGTATGAAATAAATATATTTGCCAAGTTTGATCAAATATTCATAAACAAGCAAACTACAACAGTTTACTTAAATTCTCTACAAGAATAGAATAGTACCGCAACTTTAAATATAACATTCTAAATTATTTGTTTTTCAAGCCCCTTTGAAAGAGTTAAAAACTGGTAAATCTTGTATTCAGGGACAAAAATTAGATTATGAGATTTGTCTACAAAGGCCAAATAATGAAGGGTATTATTTTATAATCTGATAATTTTGATTCTGAAATAACGAAATAAGTTTAATATAACTAAAGATTAACTCAAATTTCAAATTCTTTGGCCAATTTGTTACTGAAAATTTTTACAAATGTATATAACCTAACAGGTTATATACAGGTTAGGTTATATACATCGATGATGGAAACTAAATATCCTAGTAACTTATAAGTAAAAAAATCATCGGCCATTAGCTAAACAATACTAAATTTAAAATGTGTATAAAAATATATTGTGGTTATTTTGCTTTGGATTGACTTAAGGCTTCAGCAAATAATATTTTTCCAATTAGATTAAATTACTAACGTTTTTATTTTATGCTACAAAATCGAACTATGCATCATTTAAGCTTCACATTGACACCCAAATTGTAAAAATCGCTAACGGGTGGAAAAGAAATGTTACGGAGAAACCCCTATTTTAAGTATGTTGATAGATATAGGCCTAACATGTTGTGGAAATTTACCAACCTATCTCAGTCTGTGAGAGGCAATATTTTTGTTATCATCAGGCTGTCCGTGTTAGCAGTTTTAGCGATGTTTTGCGATCCTAGGGATTCCCTATGAAAGAACTTAAGTATATTAATGTTAAATCAATATAGTTAAATGTAGCTGACAACAATATGTACTCGCAAGGAGACAACTAACCCCCTAGGCCTGAAGTCATGTGAAAAACAATTCCGGACTCTGCCTAGCGTCCTAGGACAAAAAAAAATGGAACCACTAATGTTTTTTTTCCTTATCAATTAAAAAACTATGCAAACTAAGATAGAGACACTTAATATTAGATCTGAGTTAAACCATTGATTATAATCTATGCATATATTAATACTCGCCTATTATAAAGTATGAATAGCCAACCGGTATTTTATAAACAACCTTTAAACACCATAAGTCAGTAATCAGACTTAAATTTATTAAGCTGGATATACACTAAACTTTGTAATATTGCTCAGCTTACAATTCGAAATCATACTTGAAAGACTAAATCATTTTCGGTAATTCTATACATGATACGTATTGAAGCTAAAAACGTACCTAATAGTTTAGTGGAGTAAACGATTCACTTTCTAATCCTTTCACACGGAAAAATATGTTTCATAGCATCTTGAAACCTTGAACTGACTCACAACGGATAAACTTAATTTAAATTACAGTATTAGACATTTTTACAGTTTGTATTACAATGATTTTCCTACAAATTTATTCTTTTTGCCACCGGCTTTTCAGAAATGTATTTACAACCAAAGTTATATCCTCATTTTGATTAAAAGGCACATTTAGCTCGGTTGCAGTGGTCTAAACGTGATTATAATCTTGTTTTATAATTTGAAAATGTGTTTATAATTTTATTTTTTAAATGACGTTTTTATAATCTGCTTTGCCATTCTATTGTGTCCGGTTGACGTCGGACAATCGATACTAAAGACAAAACAACAATCGATACTTAACTGTGTTTTAACATCTTCCATTTCGGTCAACAAGCGTATTTAGCTCGATTTTGAGTAAGCTATGTGGTACCCATAAACAAATATTTGTCTATGGTGGCACACAATATCCCAGGGTAGGCCCCATCGATCAAAATGAGACTGTGATATAACAACATAAATGTTATAATTTCGATTAGTAAGCAATGAGAAACACGGTGGCCCAAGGCATGGTCCCATCGATTAACAAGAATATTCAGCTCGATTTCGAGCAAGGTATGAGGTTCTCAATAGCCCAGAGTAGGCCCCTTCGATCAAAATGATACTGTGATATAACAACATAATTGTTCTATTTCGATTAGCAAGCATATTGTAGCTCGATTTCGAGCAAGCTATGAGATACACAATGGCCCGGGTCCCCGGCCACGGCGGGCTGGACGATTAGTTCCGACCACAGTTATGTTATTCGCAACGCTCTTCATATCATTATGACAGCATTTTTTCCCGCGTATTCGACATGGTTGGGACCACTGGCCTGGCGGAGAAGTACCGTTCCCGTGTACCATTAGAGGTACAGAAGTAAGTGAAATATTGGCAAAGAAATGTTTATTTCCCATGACACAAAAACTACGTTAAAGAAAGTGTTACAGAGAAGTGGTAAGCATTGTGATTTTTCGTCCCTGGTCGGTGAGAATGTTTTCATTTGGTGGGGGCAGTAAGTTGTATGGATTTTGACTTAGGAAGTATTCACAAAACCTGTCTGGTAATTATTTTCTTTCGGGTTTTCAAACTTAACTCAAGTTTTGACGAGGTTTACGAACTATACTGCTTGGCGAATGGCATCGTGCTGATATACATTTAATAAGGATGGATATTCTTGTGGAAAATATGTAGGCACCTAGACCTAGAGTATACTGTAGTTTCGTGGGAAAATTGTACCGTAACAGAATAATCAGTTGCTGTGCTGAGCACAATTTTAGTGCGAAAGTATAACATATTGCATTTTTTCAATTTCCCTATTCAAACTAGTGACGAATGTGCGCAATGTGGTAAAACCATAAAACCCACAGGGGTAAGGTCAGTGACCTATCTCATTGTGTCGTAAGTCGTATGACCTCTACAGGTACTCTACATCATTATCATGATATTTTGTTATGTTTTCCCCAAGCTGTTAACAGTGTTCCAGTTATAAGTTACAGCGCTGGTGTACGTATTCTTTTATTACGGAAAACATCTCATAGCTGACATTTAGGTAAAAATGTAATACACTGTGTCCCAAAAAGAATGGATCAAATATACAGCTTAATATACTTTTTGCTAAGGGTCATAGAAAAGTCAACAATGGCTAATTTTAAAGCGCGTATGTCGCTTATGTTCCGCTGTTTAAGGATAATTTCTTCGCATCACTTTTGTTCCGGGGGTCAGCAGGTATATTTTGAAACCGACCGAAACATCGCTTTTGTTCCGCGGATATCTCTCTTGTTCCGCGAGAGAGGGTGCTGCGCTCTTCCTCCCCCAAATCCTCTCTTTCCCTATCCTAATTCTTTCTTGAATATGTTAGGTGAAATTATTTAAATGTTTGATATTTTTTTTAGAAGAAAATGATAATTTAACGAGTTTTAAAGCTTTGAAAGAAAGAATTGGGAGGAGGGCGAAATAGAGGATTTAGGGGAGAGAGAGTGCAGCCCCCTCTCTTGCGGAACAAGAGAGATGTCCGCGGAACAAAAGCGGTGTTTCGACCGGTCCCGAAATCTACCTGCTGACCCCCGGAACAAAAGTGATGTGAAGAAATTAGCCTTTAACCGCGGAACAAAAGTAATACAGCCTTTAAAGCTGGAGTATTCATGTTTTTTTTTAGTACACTCATTGAGTATACATGGTACACTGTAACAGTAGGTATTTAGCCGTTCCACCGTTGTTAGCATGTTTGGAATTTCAAAACATACAGTTGCAAAATAGAGGTCTAGAGGAAAGCAAAGGGTATTGTCGTATTGAATGGTTTATAGAGACAAAATCTGTGGTGTAATTTTTGTCTGGTGGTTTGTTAAAGATCAAGTGTATCTATCGCTCGCCGATCGCAAACATAGATGAACTTAAAGCAAAGAGGAAGGGAATCCATTGGAAAAAAGTATTTAATAAAATACGCCACAATGTGTGGTCAGAGCTAAAACACCGACTTGACTTTCTTCGAGCAAATAACGTAGAACATGAAAAGGTTAAACGGTGAAACCATGGCAGGAAAAACTTGGGACTATAAGGAACAGAATTGTATATACAGTAAATTTTTATCATAAATAATAAAGTGTTTATGCCAGTTTACTTTTGATTTTATCCATTCTTTTGGGTCACCCGGTATGAAAACTTAATAGAACAATAGAATAACAGGAACAATGGACAATGGAACAATGTTTTAATAATTAAACCGAAGACTTAAAGGCTTTGTTTAATTTGCAACGTGATAACAAGTATTGTTCCCTACTCGTCACAAAAGTTCCATTTCGGGACTAGTAGTGAATGAAATATTCTTTAAAGCTATTATATACGGACTTGTCTATGCTCAGATAAAGTTAATTTGATTTTATTGCGTTTGTACATTTTGTTATAAACAGTTGCCGGCTAACAGCTATTTTCCGGACTAAATCCTTGCGTGGGAAGGTGCATTAAACAGAGAGGTGAAAAAACATTGCAATCAGCTCTGGAATTTCAATGTCAAGTCACTCAACTCTCAATTATTATCAATTAACAATCATAGAGTTAAGGCTATGTGGGTATTTTAACCTAAATATAAATGAAGGATGAGTGTAGAATGAAGTGAGATGATCTGTGTAGCGTTGTTACTAAGATCAGCTGTTTTATTAGCCAGGGTCATATTTGATAGCCCGGTGATTAAACAGCTGGGTTTAATTTCGAACCACGAAAAAGCTACTGGATAGGCCTATTCTCAGGCTCCCATAAGAGTAGATTCTAGAGTATTTTCCTCTACACTTGGCTTGGCCAACGCGCATGTGCAATACTCGCGCGTGCGTACATTTCACGACCGTCTGTAATTACTGGATCTCGGCTCCGGTTCTCTCTACTCGCAACTCGCATTCCACAGATTGTACGATAACCGACTGTGGTTTAACAAGACAAGCCAAAGCCGTATACATTGTCTGATATGAATTAAACGGTTTGACTTTGGAATGAATAGTAAATCGAGCTCGTGATGGAGAAGGTTGCGTTGCAGATTGCTTTATTCTTTTAAAATATCTCCAATGGCCACAATGTACTAGGCAAGCCAGTGGTGAGTGATACTGTTCATACTGTTAATACTGTTCAATGAAATGGCGACCATACATAGGAGGTATTTTAAGCCAAGTATGAATGGAGATAAGGATAGTTGCAGAGGAAAGGTCTCGAAACAGTGATGTCTAGTTTATCAGCCTAAACGACCGGTGAAACAGTTGAGCTCCCGTATTCGCTAAAGGTATTGTATGGCGTAATAAAGTAATATGTGTGAGGTAGAGTATGCACAATAAATAGGTGACATATGATGAGTATGCAAGGTTGTATACGAATACATTTGCTGTTTGACAGATATGCGGTTTTAGGCAGGTGGTTATTTCTGACCGAATCGATCTACTTCCCAAACCAAAAGTACAACATAATCTACCTTTTGCTGAATATTTGTGTGTTCTGCAAGCATTTAAGTATTTAAGCTCATGGGTGTATTTTTATTTCCTGTTTACGCCATTGGTGTTCTTCACGTTTTGCAAGGCCACGGTCCTACCACATGTCTTGTTACGATCTAAGTTGCATTTTTAATTGTCTTGTGATAAAATAATGACTTTCAGCATCTGTCAGGCTATGTAATCTGAAATCTGTGTAGCAGTTTTGCTTATAATATGTGAAGTTGCTGCTCACACGATTGTCGGTTCCCGCCGCTGCCAATAGTTGCGTGTGTCCCCGCTCCATGACCGTATCACTCCGATTGACTTGTTTCCCCTGTTAACCGGTCAGTCATGACAGGTACTTGTTAAGTGTTTAGTCTAGCCCCGCCCTCCCCCCACCACCCCCGCCGCCATCTTGATCGCGAGACATTTAAATACGACGTGATCGACATCGCAAGCCGGTGTTGTCCGGTCGCGGGTATTGTCCTGCGTATTGATATGCGCGATCCGGCTCGAAGGACCAACTTTATGGGCGCCCGACTTCCGTCCGCCGTGCGTCGCGGTGATATCACGCCGTGAGCTTGTGGAATGGTAAAGTGATTGTTGTATGTTCGAACGTCACCGAGAGAGAGTTTGAATTAAAAAATGCTGTACTGGAAATAAAGTTATATTGAAGGAGAAATAGTTGGCGATTTTGATATAAATTTAAGCGTTAGACAATTCCACTTAGCTGAGGCGAGGCATATTAACTCATGTTAAGAGCGTAGTGGTTCTGCCAATAGGACATCAAAGTCTTTGATCAATTTGATCTGTGCATCGTTTCCATTGTATGATGAGTTCTAAACGAAACAACAATCTTCGGTGTTTCATTCTATAATTCGCTTTAGGACGGGGGAAATAATAATGAGTTAAAATAATGCGAGTTGTGTAAGGATATATAATACAGTATTTAATTAAGGGTAATCTACTTTTCTAAAATTTAAATGTGCGATTTTGTGATTTACAACTGCCTATAACACATCACAGTATTTTTAAAATTTCTTTGCAAAACAAATGTCTGGTAGTGTAATTGATACTTATCGAATCCAATTTAACCACAAGGGGAGAAAATAATTTAGTTGACAGTCCCTGCTTTTCCCCTTGATTGCAAAGAATGGCATAAAGTGACTTAATAATCCATTTTAATTATTTGTTGATTGGTTTTTCGGCGGTCAAATCACAAGCAAATGACGCTAGTCAAATTTTATCCTTTAGACATCGACGTTAATTTATATTGTTACAATAATAGAGAAAGTAATTCGTAATTTTTAAGATGAACTGATTACTAGACTTCTCATGAGAAGATAAGTTATCCCATACAAATAAAAAAAATATCTTTTAATATCAATATCAATATTGTTTGAACTTACAAACACACACAGATTACCTACTGTGTGATCAACTTAAGAGAGCTCAAACAATTTACACACACTGGGTTTTAACAAGTTTATCGCTCTATCTTATCCCACTAAAGATGATGTTGGTTGTTTTCGGAACAAATAACGAGAATATGATGTAACTATATATTTTCCTACCATTTCACCGTGTAAGTGTAAATTCACTGATAACCGGTGTTAACTGCGCACCCAAGGCCTTTAGACCCGTCTATGTCACTGTTATGTTATTATGGACATCATGTGAGAATTGTGTTTGTATGCACATATGCACATAGATAATTAACTAATTTATTTTTATACACGTAAATAATATGTGTTAATTTTTATAAATTTAATGAGCGTCATATAAATGTGTTTTTGTACTCATTGGTGAGTTTTATGCGCCGTAATGTGTTTTAGTGTGTGTAGTTGATTCAGAAATGTAAATTTGAAGTGTGTTTCAAGCATGATTGAATTTTTTAAAAGAGGAGTATGGATAAGAGTTTAATTTCTTCACACTTAACGCTTCCTTGTGCCTGGAGTTTACTGTGTTTTAAATTGACAGATCGGTAGTACATTTGTAGTTATTTCTCAGTACAAAATCAACTTACATTATTTAGTTCGTGTCACTCTGCTTGGAAAGGTTAAGTACAATTTTGTGAACAAGAGACGAATGATTACTTATATTAAGGTATCTTTATTTTCTGTGTATCAAAGAACCAATATTTCTATTCAAAGTAGACCACACAAAATTTCCGATTGAAATTGTAAGTTGATTATAGGCATTGTTTTGATTAAGAATTCTATACAATACTCAAGAGGATATTTTTTATACTGTCGACTCGTATTGTAGGTGTATTTTGTAAAGGTAAATCTCTGAACGTCGCCTAAACATTCGTTTACATGGTAGATGCATTTTGACGACGGTGGATAATTGATAATTTTTAAATACGTAAACCAACGAATATACGTCTTTGGTCACTTAATTTATATTTTCTAGAGTTACGTTAAACTACACAAATACCCCTTACTTTAATACTGTTTGGTTTTGATATATTGAATAACCTATGAAATATTATTTGTTCATTCTTCGATTCTATTAGTCTTCAATGTCAGTTTTGACAAACTAGACCAAAATTTTCAACTTTTTTGCGAAATTAGATTATTTGGTAATTGTACTGAGGGTGACAAGCGCATAAAACTCAGTGCCTAAAACAGTGGAACCGGAAGTTTGTACAGTTCCGCAGTAAGATAAGATCACTTCCGAGTGAGTGTATCCGTATCCGTGTCGACGGTGGAGAGGGGAGAATTTCCCACGGCAGCCCCTATGTGTTGGCCGCTACCCTTCAGGTACACCCTGTACAATGTGACTTCCTTCCGGACTTCCTCGTCATCATCCCTTGTACCGCGTGATGTGAGCAGAACAATTGTAAACTAAGGAGGAGGTTGTAGGTTAGACTATAAAGAGAAAAGTAGAGATTACATTCCAATGTGGCATTACAGTACTAGCAAAGATCCGTGATAAAAATGAACTTTGTTAAATTGTTGGGTCTGGATAAATTGCCGTGTAGATTACTAATTTCTGTCGGATACGCTATGTTTTCAAGTAAGCAAATTGAGAAGACAACTTATCGTAAACAACATCTTTTATAACAAATATGGAGAAACAAGGAGAGGAGGTCAAATTTAAGATTGCATTATATTCTAGTGGATTTTACGGGTTCTTTATTCCCTCTGCTATCGCCTGTATACTAGTGAATGTATTATTATCTTAATTTTCACACTTGTGTGGGGTAAAAGGGGTTTAAGAAAGGGGTAAAAATGGGTTTTACCATTATTATGATCCCCTAGTCATAAGATTTTGCAATTTCGTTCCACATAGAGCTTATAAAACAAATCATTTGGTTTATTGAAAAGTTTTACAGCTAGTGGTAAAAAAATCTAAATTTAAAATTCGCACGTTTTTTGCAGGGAATAAACTAATCTTTTATTTTTTTATGGATATATTTTGGTGTACCAAATGTATTAATTTTGTACTAATCGTAGCAGCAACCTACTTATTCATCAAACACTAAATGTTAAAATATGGAATCAGAAAACTTAAAGGAAATACAAGTGACATTCCAACCGGGTAGATGGAAATTCGCTTAGACTGCAGGTTTGCTGCAGCGGGGATATTTTTTATCTCATACTTCTAATAAGTTCAAAATTCCCTCCTACCCTTCATCACTGCCCCGCCGATTCAACCGATCTGTTCAACGCAAAGGGTGGTAATATTTACACCGCTATATCTGACCTACCCGTGACAACCACGGTATGCAGAACGGCTGCTACGTGCTTCTGTCCTGTGTCGAGAGCTCAGGATGATCCCAATTAGCAAATAATTGTTTGAGCTGCAACTGTGACGGCTGCGGCTCACGGCTCAATCCCGGCACGTCCAGGATTATGCGTATTGGAAACGGTTTTTATCGTATCGTGATCGTGGTTTTGCCATATTATATAAGGTGATGTTTTGATTCACCGTTGGTAATAAGTTGTGTTGGTGTATTTGCAAGATTTGGGACGTTGATTACGTTTTGTTTATTTTTGGGTGTGCTGAAAATGGGTGTTCCAAAGAAAGTGCACAGCGGAAAAAGTCCACTCCGAAGAAAGCGCACAGTTAACCCAGAGTTACACAAAAGGAATCCAGCCCCTATCTTCTTAGAAATCGGGAATTATATGCACACAGATAATGCTATAGTTTCTGATTCCCGTCACACTTTATACAGACTTAAAACGAAATAGTTTTAAATAATTTCGTTCGTGTTTAAAATCAACATGAGAATTATTAGGTTATGAGTATAGCTTCGTCATTGTTAAATTTTTAACTATATAGTCTTATCAGTATAATTAGTCTCATTCAAAATCTGTTTTAAAGTATACTTATGCTGATTAAAAATCAGCATGAATGTAGTTTTGTTAACATTATCTGTTAACTGTTTACATTCTTCCATTGTCTTTCTTCTCTTGACAGAAGTTCTAGCCAAGATTTTGTAGATAAGAAACTGCCTTTAAACATGCTAGATGTTAGCATTTACTTCTTACTTTTTTGCAGTTCTTTTATCTAACTCAACGTTAGACTCACCTCAAATCATCTCCAAGTACCTATTTCCTGGTAAAGAAACCTTTTCACAAAACTGTCATATTGGATTTGGGCGCTTTCCTCGCACTATATTAAACGTGCGCTTTTTCGTCCTGAAAATGCCAAAACGCTTAACAATGATCTGTAGTGAAAATGCTACGGCAATTAGGAAGGAGTATACAAGTGTTTCCGAGCAACGCAGAAATACTGAAATTGCCACAGCCAATTTCTTAGGTAGGGGAGGTCAGTTTGCTAACGTCAAGGGAACGGGAACAAGAAAATCTCTTCTTCAAAAACACACACTTTTACTAGAAGCAAGGGCACCCGCCGCAGCAAACCTGCAGACTAAGCGAATTTCCAATTGCCTGATTGGATTTACACTAAAATGTCTCCTTAAAAAGTTCACATTTATTCCCTATTTAAATAGAATTAGTATAACGAGTTTGCTGCAATAGGGAGGGTAAAGAAGTTTTTTTTTTCAAATGTTCAGTTTAGTAAGAAATAAATGCTTTTTTCCAAATTTGATCAAAGTATGTTCAAAAACAAGCTAACTACAACACAGTTTTCTTATCCTACGTAAGAATAACGTAGGAATTTCAAATTTACAATTTTTCGGAATTTTCTCTGCAACCATTGACGCATAACAACGCTTCATTATACTAAATTATTTGGTTTTTAAGCTCTACAAAATGGTTTTGAAATAAATTGCAAAATGCTATATGTTTTTGGCTCAAAATTGGAAAAAACCCAATGTTTACCCAATAAAACCCCCCTTAACCCCCGTTCCCATTGTCCGATCTTGCTGGTTCGCGGACTCGTTCGAATACATGTAGGTAATAGCTTATTCCCTATGTGAGAAATTCGCTAAAAATGTTAAGATGTGAACTTAAAGTGTTAATTTAAAATGGGGAGTCATAAGTTTCCTGTTTCTCCCCGTCTACTTGGCCGAGCGACTTAATTTGCACTGTATAAAGGTTCAAATCAATTTCAATAACAAGCCTTTAACTTAAGATTCTTTACAAAATTTTGACTTTATAAATTCTCGAAAATCTACTCTTTAAAACCCAAATAAAAACAATACATTTCGCCCCATCTGTTTTACGATTGAAGCAATATACTTTACGGCATAAATCTAATGTGTACGAGTTTTGGCGGTGTTTTGTCACAGCTGTTATTGTGATTGTGGACGTGTACGTGACGTCACAGTCACCTGTGGCAACTGATGGCTTCTACGTGATCTGTAATTAGTGCTAGGGTGATTAGATTGATACGTATAATGTCACGTACACGTTATACAGTAATAGTGAGTGGATTCATCTTTACTTGTCATCCGGTTCATTGATTATACAATTGTTGAAGTGACTTAGATTTAGGTGATCCTGTTTCAAATCCTAGCAATTATGCCAAAGGGAATTTATATTGTGTAACTCGGTTGGTCCGAGCCAATTCAAATTGTAAGTTCATTCTCTAAGTATATCAGCATCGTACGTTATCCAATCATTTTTACAACAACTCTTTTAATGGGTAAGTTGTGGGAGTAGCCATACTATTTGATGGGGGGGGGGGGACAAAAAATTGCTTTTGAACCATAATTTTTTACAGAATTGGGAATTGTACTATTTTGTTGGTCAAAGTACCATGTAGTACGAAATTTTATTTAAAAGATTTATCTCGTTTTTTGTAATCCGATTTCCCCAATATATTATGCGTTTTATTGGAATCCCGCTATTTAACATATAGAACCAACAAAATCTGGAGATATCATAGCTTTGTATACAACCAATCGCAGATGCGTATATAAACACTCCGTAAACAACTTTTTTGGGTTCGGGGGCACCCATACGGATGTGTCATCCAAAGACTCAAAAATTACAGTTTTTTTACGGAAACAATACTTTCTATACTTACTGTGTAGCTGAAGAAATTAAAAACAGGTGTTCTTGAGAAGAGTTATCTGTATAAAAGTAGAGATGTAGTTAAGGGGAAACCCATTCGTCATTGTTGATTTACAAGATAGGGAGACCAAACGCCAATGAAAATTTGGTATATGATAATGCTGTGACTTCGGCGTTTCAGAGGTTACCCTAAGGTTTAGTTTTACTTACTGTAGTTGAAAGGGGTAAACTGGCAAGAGTTCAATTGGAGATTTCATAAAAAACTATTAGTCTTGATTGATTTGCAAAATCATATCGCAATGTCACTTTTGTTCTTGGACTTTAAACCTCATATAGCTCGTTACTGTAGTTGAAAGGGGTAAACTGGCAAGAGTTCAATTGGAGATTTCATAAAAAACTATTAGTCTTGATTGATTTGCAAAATCATATCGCAATGTCACTTTTGTTCTTGGACTTTAAACCTCATATAGCTCGTAGGTTGATTTCTGACTTGTATGTCGGTTGGTAAAGACATTTTATGCGCTTAATGTGTTTACAAGTGTTTCACATTGTTAAATGAGATATTTCAACTATGTATTTTGTGAGGGGTTGTCCATACTTGTGTGTTAGTTTATGTATACTAGCTTTAAGAATTGTTTCCAATATAATGCATTTTTATTCCATGTACACTGAATCTAACAAACAATTTTTTTCCAGGTATGTTTTGTGCTGTTCTGTAGTCTGCGCTGGGAAGTATATTAGCCTGTAATATAAACACTAGTAATTTAATCATCTTATTAGAGTTAATCTGTATTATATACTCGAGTTATTCATTCGAAAGTATGAATATTCATTTTCGTTTCAACGTAAACAATTTAATTACGAATTATTTTTCTAGGTGGATGATGCAATGGTTGAAGTGATATTTTACTACGATTAAGTTCTGAAAATGTGTAAACAATCAAAATAAGATTTAATGCAGTTTTATTAGTCGGAAAGTAAATAAAAGAAACGTCTTGTAACACTTAAAACATATATTTACGCTTATACTGTTACTCACAAGACGGTAAATATACAAAACAGATGGTAAGTGGTGATCGATTTCGATTGGACACTCCAATCATCATCAGACCCAATAGGCGAAACCTTACTCTTACCTTAGGCGAAGTGAGGTGAATAGGCGAATAGGTTTTATTAGTTTACTCTATTCTAAAAGTGTTCAAATCGTCTCTAAAGGCCTCTATATCGTTACACCTCTATTTGTAGGACAGCGTGAGCCTTGTTGAAGTTACAGGAAAGGACGAAAGCAGGGTTTGTGGGGTAGGTCGGGAATACCCAGTTTACTGCACGGTTTGTGAAATTCCAAGAACATTATAAAGACACTGCACCTGGCATGTTGGGGTTGCCAGTTTTACATTTCGAAACTCAATTCCATCCGTAGTATGGAATGCTTAGAGTGTGGAATTCCTTAGTAAATACTGGCACACAAAGGTCGGTCAGTGAATGTACGTCTTTTGTTTTTCTGACCCACTTGTATTAAGATAGGCCTACCGGTAACTAGACAATTTAGCTTTGATATATAAATGGTATTTTTCATATGAAAAGAAAATATGATAAGTTGCCAATATAACGAAATTTATTTTACAAAATTCGGTAATACTGTACTGACAAAACATTAGAACTTACCTCTGAAGGACACCTAACTGAGCTCATAATATAAAAATGTAGGTGCTATGGTCTCTAATTTCCTCACTTGCTTTCGTTCCTATTTTCCTAACAATAGGCCCTATATAAATTAGAACGCTACTTATTTGTATGTAATTGTAACAGAGTAAATCCAACGTGTTTGCGATGTGTAATTTCCACTGACAATTTCCTGGGCCTTCATATTGGTCGTGAAGTTCCCGATTTCGTTGACATTGCATTCGACGAAGCAAGAATATGATCTTTGTACTTCAAACTAAATTTTCCGCCATTCGCTTTCCAACTGAGCAACGGCAACGGCATTCGGCGGAAATTCCCCATTGTCTTGGCTAGGGATGAACATTGAACACTACCCTCCGATCACGCGCGGCAATCGCTTGACTAGAACCATCGGATTGGAAGCCCACGGAGAAACGGATCATGTTACACCACGGGGGTTAATAGGTCTACTAGATCGTGATCTTCCCAAGCTGCTTTGGGGGAGGGGGGGGGGGTGTTATTGAAAACTCGCGTAATGAGACAAGGGGCAAAACAATGCGATGCGTGCAGCGCCCCCGCGCTCTGGCTTGACTTTGACATGACACTTCTGGGAAAACATCACCCGGTCGATATGTTGGCTCTCGGAGTGAAGGGGGGAAAAGTAGTTTGGAGGTCTAATGAGACTGTAAACGTTGATAATTTAATTTTCAAGTTTGGTGTAGTGATTTTTTTGCAGTCCATGATGTACTCAAAATTTTCTTCTTTAAGGTTCTGACTTCGTAAAGACTCTCGATTCGGTCTAGGTTGAATCAAATTCGAAATTTCTGTTTTTTTTCGTGTTTTTGCTTTAATTGCATGAAACAAGTGGTATTTCTCAAATAGATCGCTACGGGTAGATTCCCGTATCTGTTGGCACAAACAACCGAATGAATATATCGATTATTCGATTGTTTCATTCGATATATCGTTTGGTTAGTTAGGTTAGGTTTACCTTGCCTAACTAACCAAACGATATATCGAATAATCAATATATCGATCGATATTTTCATGCGGTTGTTTGTGCCAACAGATATTGTACCCATTGTATTTTTACATGTATTCATTAAACATACCTTCACACACACATTTGAACTTGACTTGTGTTGTGTTAAACATAGCTTCAGTGGGGGTTGAAGAAGAATCAAATTGCTAACTAAACACCACGCTTGAATACACCTGACAAATCAAAACTTAAAATCAATTATAGGTAGCCTAGTATGTTTGATTAATTCTTTCTCACCAGGATATTGTTTAATGCTCTACTACTATTCCAAAAAGTAAAGTACACCGTGTAAAAAGTTTCATAAATAACGGAAATCGAGATTATTTTTAAATACAAATTTTTACTAGTTGAGGCAACATACGTAGTGCACTTGAAACTTACTTGAAAAATGTGGGGAAGTATACGTCAGACGAAAAAATGAAGTAAAATCTAATTTCTTATCCTAAAGTTGGCGGCAATGCTGATATTTTATCCAACGTTTTGTCACAATCGACCACTCTTTAGATACAACACAGCAATACAGTATTGTAGCAATACAGCCATACGGTATTGTAGCAATACAGAGATGCTGTGGTCCTTGCCTAGGTAACCTTTAACACGGGATCCCGCACACGGCACGCCGAAGCATAGCATTATATTGCGGTATTGTGTAACGAGTCCTTGAAGCGACGATTTCAGCCACTTAACATAATCGTTGGATTCCTTTCTATCGGGTTTTCACAAGTCGAAAAAGGTACATTTCATCACAACAGCGTAAAGTGACTTTTCGACACAGAGTCACTGAAAAGAGCGAGGGTTGAAAGGACCGTTTTTGCCCGTGTGACGAACTATTGTCATATTGCACCATTATTTAGGTAAAAGCTACAAAACGAAAATACTTTTCATGTAAAGAAATCCATATAATCTTTCAAAATGGCTTGTAGCTTTTTTAATTTCGGAATCTGGTAACAGGATTTTATTGGGTAAAATTGTGTTTTCACGTTATGGCCTTCAAAACATAACTTTTCTTTTCCTTTCTATAACATTTTGTAGAGATTAAAAAATAAACAAATTAGTATATTGAAGCTTTACGCTAAATGGTTGCGGAGAAAAGTTAAAAATTTTGGATTTTAAATTTCTATATTATTTTTAAGGAGAATAAGTAAACTGTTGTGGGTTGATTGTATGTAACTATACTGTATTTTGACCAATGATAGTATTTTTGTATTCCAGTTTAATCTATTTTGACGTTTTGCCAAGAACGCATTTTATTACCTCAATACCTCAATTACTTATCAAACCCTAATCCTTATATATAATACGTGAAGGCGATTTCTAGAAAACACTACTCCTCCGTTAATAATGGACGGATTTTTACAAACGACGTGTCAAAATAAAGTATTTTTTGTGTAGACGCCCCCTTTCACCAATTCATGTAGTAAAAATCCTCGGGCTTTGCCCCACAGGCCAAGTTTGAGTTTCTCCCATAAGATTAACATGGGGGAATCTAAATATTTGATTGGAAACTTTGTCCCCACTAATTTGAGAGAACGGTTGGGCGTAGAAACTTGGTAGAGGTGTCCAAAGAAAGGTCTTGGTCTGTAGATGAGTTATCAAAAGAAAAACTAAGCAAAATCCCTTAGGACTCTGCCCCAGAAGCCTTAAAAGATCCCTCCACAGAGTTGTATACATTTTGGCCATGAGGATAATACTTTTTAATGAAACAGCTGTTCATTTTTAAATTGTATTTCAAACAACACATATTGGGAGTTGAATTCTACCAAATAAGTATTTGCAATGTTATTTTCTGATTTTAAAATTGATTTTCTTCTTTATCATGCCATGTTTTGCAATGTAACGTTCCATTACGAAATCAGTGGAAAATCCTTTTATCACAGCAATTCTTAAATTATTTCTTATTGAACTATCTTATATCTATTGTACGGGTTGGTGTGTCTTTTTCGCCACTTTTGCCTACATTTTAACATATTATTCTACAAAATATCAAATATTTATGTAGAAATATCTGCTCTTATTGTGTCTAATAAAATTCAAACTTAGAAACATTGCCTAAAATGGTACCTATCTTGACAAATTATTTGCACCTGCCTATATTACGGACTTTGGCGCACCGAATTTGTAACATTATTGAAAATAACACATTTTGGCTGTAAAATATGGTACAAAGAGAAAATACAATTCAAGCAGCTACTGTCATGACAGAAAGGTCATATTCCTTTTAAACTAGATCACATAATCCTTTGACTGGGACGGGTGGCGTCGTCCTGTAATCCAGCTACTAGGAGGTCACGAATTGTGGATATTTATAGGAATGCACTGTGGATGCGATACTCCCTGGTGTGGATTAACGTCCGCACGAGTGAGTACTACAACTACCCGCAGTGCTATCCTGATAATTATACCAATTCATAAATACCAATGCAAAAAAAAAAATTGGTTCCAATTCAACTATAAACTGTAGGTCCCTTGGTTGCCATTCACTGTATGGGCTATTAGTTAACAGCTGTATCCAAGGAATGTCGGCCTTTTTTTTTATAGTCACTAACAAGACTTCAAGATCGTGCCACTCATCCTACACTCATCTCCATTCATACTTGGCTTACCTACTATGAATGGTCGCCATAAAAAACGTATTAAAGGATTAAAGTATTAAACATATACGTTGATTAACAATATGTAAACGTCACTATATACGTAACCGCCATTTTACAGTATTTTTGCTTTTTGGAAATGTTCCATTGCTATGTCATTTGCATTATTTATTGCCAATGAAGCCGCCAAGATCATATGAACTAGGAGGCCCCTAACAGTTCAAGAATAAAAGCCAACTTTACTTCATGTATTCCACTACACCTAACATTCCGTAGAGAGATTGTATTGACAACTTTATGTTACTGATAAGGCCGAGACAACTAACTGATGTTATGCCATGTCAAGGAATTCCAGCTTTATCAGTAACCCCATAGTCAATTTCTCAAAACTATGCTAGAGGGTTCATTCATTGGCACAGAAGTACTCTATGAACTGACGCGACGTGACGAACGAAAATCAAACTTACACTGTAACGGATGTACCCCCCTTTGAAGTTAGAACGTGTCTTCTCAACAAACATATATTTTTTCTCAAACACTGATGAAGTCGCGGAAGTGTTTAACTACAAGATCCACCAATACGATTTAAATACTATTTAAAAGTTCTACCAAAGGAAGGGATGCCATATAACATACTAATAATAACTCTGATGACGTACAGGATAGGAAATATTTTAATCATTGAATGAACAACCAAATTTTGCAACTAACGCAATATTGTTATTTTTTACACTTATTACTCTTTGAACAATGTTAAATGCTCAAAATATGTATATTTCACCCAATTCATCGCAGTTAGATGAATTAACGTAAGCCTTGAAAGTAACCGTCGATTTCGACGGGTTTCCCCTAGTTTTATTTAAAAGGCGAAGGATATATTGTACTGCCAAGTCTGCAGGTTTGCTGCGGCAGGGGTCTTACCATATTATCACATTGTGTAATACTTGGAGCAATCCTTGAGTTGAACGACCTCTTTTGAAATATTGCTGTTTTACTATTTGCTCGATTTGATTTGAAGGTCGTGTAAAATTTTGCCAACAATCGCTGACTTTATAAACAGGAAATAGTGTTAGTGCAATATAACACGCGTAAAATCCATCGATGTTATTTGTAGGTTTTGAAGTCACAAAATATTCCATGTAGGGTTTGGTAGTAAAAATATGTTTAATATAATACTATAAATGAGAAGTAACTGTATGCTGGGTTTTCAAGTGCAATATATGAATATAGAAATGTTATAGCGCTCGTTAGGGAAGTTGAAATCCACCTATTGCCAAGTACTATATTGGTATGATCATGCATTTGTCCGGTGGTTCCGCTTAGTCTGTAAACTAATTAAGCTATTAATGTAATTTACTTCCTTGTGAAATCGTTCATACGAATTTCATCATTCAAAGATAAATCCAAAAATGTTTTTTTTTTTGTAATTTTGGATCGGTGTTATTTTACACACACTTGTTGTAGGGATGTTGACTACAGTATCCCAATTAGTTAGTAGGTTACTGTATGTTGTCCTATCAGAGAGGTATTCTACAACTTTACGTCGATGAATGTGGAATACTAGATTGTCAGTCAAAACAATTCATTTCGGTACATAGTGAAATTCGCAGTATTTTTATTCCTTCTAAATTAAAAAAAAACATCTCTTTTCTCTAACTAATTATTAAAATCATGTAAAGTATAGCCAAATACTCTGCACAATCTTTTATTGAATCTATGAATGGTGAGAAATGCAATGCAATTACTACGATCACTACGATACTTCTGTATGACTGAGGTTACTTAAATTAATCCGACCATTGTTTCAGACATTCGCATTAGCATTCTAACAAGAAGCGATGCACGGGTGTTTGCACTTCGGGACAAAAGCTCGTTAAATACGTATTAATAATGTATAGTTTCCACTTGTTGCGTTGAGGCTGACCACGTATACATATTGTATGAGGGTAACAAAGTGATGCGATGTCGTAGAAAACAGTGGAAAACGGTAAAATTGTTGTGCTTTCACCGCAGCTATGTGGAACGGCGTTGCGTCGGGTCGGACAATCGCTAGGTCAGTGTAGCCGGGGATGTTGTATTATTGGGTTAATCGCTGTAAAAAATGTGTTTTTACTGGTAGTGCATTAATTGCGCCAAAGAGTTCATTAATTGCGTCAAGCCCTCAAAGGGTCCCAAAAATGTTCAGTTGCGCCAAGCCCACGGCAGATAGGGTGAGTTGCCGGCAGAAGTAATGTCCTTGTTTACATGTCATCCTAACCTAACATAACCCAACCTATCCTAACCTAACCTAACCTATCATAACCTAACCTATCATAACCTAACCTAACCTAACCTAACCTAACCTAACCTAACCTAACCTAACCTATCATAACCTAACCTACTCAATTATACAGTCGAATAGGGCCACCACTTGGTTTAGTTAAGGAACGTATCAGGTGGCTCCCTGGAGTAGTTGGCGCAATTCAGGAATATTCTTCTACCTTAGATCAGTTGGCGCAAATAATGCCCGCCCTTTTTACTTAATTATTGGATACCGTGCATTAATCGACCTCAAGTTGTGTGTCTAGTATTGTGTCGAATAGATTGTTAGTGGCCTTTGAAATATCTTGACAGTATTGTTTTCGGCTGGTTAAGAGGCACCATTTAGAAGTGTGAGTAGAATGTATTTATAATTAATAGGGTTTACTACAAACACAGTTAAATTAATTTAAATTTTGGCAATGATTTCAATGTAGAGCCCAAGACATTGAATAGTGTTATTATTACTGATTGGGTTTATGTATGTAGTGAATTCTTAAATGAAGAAATTTGTGACATTTTATTATTTATAATTTCAGGACAACTAATGACAACTAATACTAACTTCCTTACTACTAAACAATTGTCTAAAATTTGATATAATATTTCATGTAAGCTGTACCAATAAATATTTACAATGTGTAACATAAATGTACTTCTTTGGTTAGTTTGAAGCGTACTATTCTCAGAAATAAATACAGGTTGCTTTCTACACATACATTTGAAAAACAACTTGATTTTTTAAAGATTTCATTATATACTATAACATTTTTATATGTGAAACACTATAGTTTGTGAAAAAGAAACATTTAATGTTGTTCCAATGTTCATTGCGGACATTTTCCATCACGATGGTAAAAAACAATACATCCTCACCAACAACGAACGTCAAACAAAGAAAAACATTTCAGTTCCAAAACTATTGTTGTTGTTTTTTTTTTTTTTAGGAAACCTTTTGGGTTTATTTTAATGATTTTAATATTGATACTGACGAATAAAATATTTTTCTAGTATGGACACCCAACATTGATATCGGCTATCTTTGCCATTGGCATTCCCATTTTGGAAATTATCCAACTATCCAATTACACAGTGCGGTTTGTTAAAGTGAAGCGCGTGTGATAGGGACTCACAAGGTTGTTTGTGTTGTTGTGAGTTATTTGTGTTATCAACACGACGATAACCCTAAACGCTAAACGATCCGAATCAATCCGTCCTTAGCTGTGTTGCTGTGGCTGTGTGTCAATCGCTCTCTAACTTGATTGGATAGAATATTAAAAGATTTTGGAAATGTTTAAATAATATTTGTGTTGACGAAGTAGATTGAAATTCTTGGCCAATATGGAACAAATTGTGGATGACTAGGGTTAGAAATTATTCTGGTATTTGTGTAGAAGTTTAATAACATTCTAGTACATGGTTCCGTAAAAAATTCCACTTTATTCCATTGGTTGAAGCGATCATTTTCTACAAAGCGTAAATGTCACGGGCAAAGTTAAAATGTAAACATTATACTTCTAACGGATGGTTCTCGATCAGTGTTATTCTCGTACTTGATCTCAATATCAAAATATTTTTACATGTTTGTTAATTTTTCTGTACCAGTTTTCTATTACAAAAAATAACTGCGTTTTATGTACTATTTTCTGTACACGGTTTCATTTTTATTTTAAACGAAACGGACTGATTGACTTGAGATTGAGTTTTGACATCAGCCGTGAACTCGTTAATGGTTGGAGGTCAAATAATTCAGCACATAATTGATTCTGAGAAGATATTTACCAGGCTTGAACGGTTCTACACTTTCTTTAGCAAGATACTGTGCTGAATGTTGTCCATTACCAAATTTTTATTTAATTGTGGCGCGTGTTATGCGCATGGCAGCACCATTGTTGGATCACCAAATTCAGTTATTGGATTTAAAACAGTATTGCATGATTTTTAAACGTAATTAAAAAACATCTCAGTTAGATCGTTTAGTTATTTTAGTTTGTTGATGTCGTTTCTGAAGTATAAACATTAAATTCCTTAAAATTTATTTGCATTACGAAGGGTTTATCCTTATTTTTCATAAGTGTTTGATAAGCCTATTCAAGGAAGATTACAAAACCAATTACACTTTTCTTTTCTTGCTAACTTCTTCTAATTCCACAACGCACGTAGTAAAGACCACGGAATTCTATAAAATCTATTAGTCGAAAACCGAAACTATTCGCACTCCAAATAAGTCTTCGAAAGAATAAAGGGAGGCCGCTAACGGCAAATCTTTGCGGGATAGGTAATGATAACGGCGTGGGGGTGAGAGATGACATGGGAACAGCATGTGAGGGGGGATGTGTAGACAGAAGAACAGCGAGGGGTCTAACGTGACCGGGCGTAAGCACGGCTGTTAGCGGACAAAACCAGCATCAATGAGACCATGCATCAATGTCAATCTGTCCCACCTGTTCCACCTATGGGCGATACTAGGTGAACATTCCTTACACTAGATTTGTCGAGTGACTTGCAAATTTTATTGGGAATAGCAAAAATAAAGGTACAGAAACCACTGCTCCCAGATTTTGATTAAAATTCGTTCAACCCAAGGCGCTATCCCCAATATGCCGTGATCGGAACCATAAGTATTTAACAACCAAAAAAGCAAATCAGAGTGACGTCGGTTTTGCGTTTTTTTAATTTAAACTAGTAAAAACCAAGTTTTTTAATTTTTAGCGAAAGTGAAAATTATTCCACAAAACATTTACATATCCTCTATTACCTAGGGTAAGTTATATGATCATTCTATAAGCAAAGGTTCACTATTTATTAATCAAATTGTTACAAACAAGTGTTATACTTTTGGTTTCTATAATCAGTGAATTTGATAAATTATAAAGGGTGCCCTCGGATATTCTGTAGTGTGTAGAGACGAACGTTAGCTCTGTGGATGTACAATGCGCGGTCAACAACCCTCCGTCACGACTTTGCTGAATAAGCCGCGCTCCTCGGGAATGTATCATCCGTCCAGCGCTCTGATTGCTGCAGAACCGCTACTCGTCCACTGTGGTCCTTGGGTGTATGTTATCACCAAACTGTTCTGATTGCTGCAGAACCGCTTGTCGTCCACTGTGGTCCTAGGGTATATGTCATCACCAAACTGTTCTGATTGCTGTAGAACCGCTAGTCGTCCACTGTGGTCCTTGGGTATATGTCATCACCGAACTGTTCTGATTGCTGCAGAACCGCTAGTCGTCCACTGTGGTCCTTGTTCTCATTGCTGCAGAACCGCTATTCGTCCACTGTGGTCCTTGGGTATATGTCACCACCAAACTGTTTTGATTGCTGCAGAACCGCTAGTCGTCCACTGTGGTCCTTGGGTATTTGTCACCACCAAACTGTTCTGATTGCTGCAGAACCGCTAGTCGTCCACTGTGGTCCTTGGGTATTTGTCATTACCAAACTGTTCTGATTGCTGCTGAACCGCTAGTCTTCCACTGTGGTCCTTGGGTATATGTCATTACCAAACTGTTCTGATTGCTGCAGAACCGCTACTCGTCCACTGTGGTCCTTGGGTGTATGTTATCACCAAACTGTTCTGATTGCTGCAGAACCGCTTGTCGTCCACTATGGTCCTTGGGTATATGTCATTACCAAACTGTTCTGATTGCTGCAGAACCGCTACTCGTCCACTGTGGTCCTTGGGTGTATGTTATCACCAAACTGTTCTGATTGCTGCAGAACCGCTAGTCGTCCACTGTGGTCCTTGGGTATTTGTCATTACCAAACTGTTCTGATTGCTGCAGAACCGCTACTCGTCCACTGTGGTCCTTGGGTGTATGTTATCACCAAACTGTTCTGATTGCTGCAGAACCGCTATTCGTCCACTGTGGTCCTTGGGTATATGTCACCACCAAACTGTTTTGATTGCTGCAGAACCGCTAGTCGTCCACTGTGGTCCTTGGGTATTTGTCACCACCAAACTGTTCTGATTGCTGCAGAACCGCTAGTCGTCCACTGTGGTCCTTGGGTATTTGTCATTACCAAACTGTTCTGATTGCTGCTGAACCGCTAGTCGTCCACCGTGGTCCTTGGGTATATGTCACCACCAAACTGTTCTGATTGCTGCAGAACCGCTAGTCGTCCACTGTGGTCCTTGGGTATTTGTCACCACCAAACTGTTCTGATTGCTGCAGAACCGCTAGTCGTCCACCGTGGTCCTTGGGTATATGTCACCACCAAACTGTTCTGATTGCTGCAGAACCGCTAGTCGTCCACTGTGGTCCTTGGGTATTTGTCATTACCAAACTGTTCTGATTGCTGCTGAACCGCTAGTCGTCCACTGTGGTCCTTGGGTATATGTCACCACCAAACTGTTTTGATTGCTGCAGAACCGCTAGTCGTCCACTGTGGTCCTTGGGTATTTGTCATTACCAAACTGTTCTGATTGCTGCTGAACCGCTAGTCGTCCACTGTGGTCCTTGGGTATATGTCACCACCAAACTGTTTTGATTGCTGCAGAACCGCTAGTCGTCCACTGTGGTCCTTGGGTATTTGTCACCACCAAACTGTTCTGATTGCTGCAGAACCGCTAGTCGTCCACCGTGGTCCTTGGGTATATGTCACCACCAAACTGTTCTGATTGCTGCAGAACCGCTAGTCGTCCACTGTGGTCCTTGGTATATGTCACCACCAAACTGTTCTGATTGCTGCAGAACCGCTAGTCGTCCACTGTGGTCCTTGGGTATTTGTCATTACCAAACTGTTCTGATTGCTGCTGAACCGCTAGTCGTCCACTGTGGTCCTTGGGTATATGTCACCACCAAACTGTTTTGATTGCTGCAGAACCGCTAGTCGTCCACTGTGGTCCTTGGGTATTTGTCACCACCAAACTGTTCTGATTGCTGCAGAACCGCTAGTCGTCCACCGTGGTCCTTGGGTATATGTCACCACCAAACTGTTCTGATTGCTGCAGAACCGCTAGTCGTCCACTGTGGTCCTTGGTATATGTCACCACCAAACTGTTCTGATTGCTGCAGAACCGCTAGTCGTCCACTGCGGTCCTTGGGTATATGTCATCACCAAACTGTTCTGATTGCTGCAGAACCGCTAGTCGTCCACTGTGGTCCTTGGGTATATGTCACCACTAAACTGTTCTGATTGCTGCAGAACCGCTAGTCGTCCAATGTGGTCCTTGAGTTTGGGTATATGTCATCATTAAACTGTTCTGATTTCTGGAGTACCTCAAGTCGTTCCTTAGGTATTTTGTACTATCCAAACTTTCTTTTGGGACATAACCTTTCCTCATAATCACCATACACCTAAAATCTACCTAAATTTGTGTCTAATCATAAGTCTTAAATTACATTCTAATTATTACAGTGGTTAGGCCTATATAGGTAATCCCTCTTCCCAGACAAGGTTGTACTGTCATAATCGCTCTCTACTGCCCTATACTTTACCTTGTGTGGTCTGGGTTATTATTGCCCGATGCATGTCATTCCAGCATAATGCATCGGTCCGGAATGATAACCTGCTTTTATTTCGAGATCCAAATTTCTCCCGTTGATCCCTTTTACAGCCGCAGCCGGTTGGATTATTCTTAGTAATGGCTCTTGCCCACGTTTTGCTTAATATATCTACCTTCCATAAATTACATTCAAAACTGTTTTTGGGAAAACTTTTGAGAATATTTTAACACGTCTGAATAGGTGTATAGGTATAGGTGGTGTAGGTTTATAGGTGAATAGGTGTATAGGTGTATATAACTGTCTTACCGGTAATATGGTCTTCATGACTTTAAATAAAGGATTTAGGCCTATAATGTTTAATTCAACTATTTAAACCAAATATGATGATATATTTTTACTATTTTTTTGGTCTAAAGAATTGTATCCAAAATATGAATCACTTACTGTAAAATAAACCTTGAAATAAAAAGGTTTATTATAAAGCAACATACTCAATGGATTATAGGGGACTTAAAGTTCCAAAAACCAAAAACCTTTGCGTACTTTATCTATATATTAAAACACAGATTCAATTTGCTATGGTTACGCTGTTTCTACGCGCCTCGACGGGTGCAGGATGATGTTTGGCTGTCACACTTGGATATTTCTCAACATGTTTTCCTCTGTTGTAACCTCATTACTCGTTTCCCTGTCTATTTACACTTGTTATATATCTTTCTTGGGTATATACACCTAGTCACAAGGAAACATTACATTTAAATAAATAGATTTTTTATGTTCTAAATTGGACTCAGCTGTCCAGCTGCGTGTGTGCAGTTTTGATCAATGGACTTAGTTGTCCTACCTAAAGGGACTGCTGATCTTAAACAACAAAGATTCACAGATTATCTCACATAATTCTACACATACTTTCATTAATATTCATCTTTAAATAAGCATTTGCATTTAGAAGACATGTTGCTGTTTCAAGAAACAATTATTATAAAAATTGTAGAACCATGCGATAGATAACCATTATTCGTATACTGATGCTCACCTTGTTTGAGATTTTTGGAAGGGGGTTCCCACATGACCTGGTCTTATTACTATCTAACGCCGACCCACGGTTACACATGAATAAATAGAAAGGCCTTTATTTACAAGAGTGTTTCGTACAGAATTGTTTCAAACTAACTCAAGTGAAAACTTAAAACAAATATATTTAGGCTACTCATAGAATATACAGAAAATGTCTACAAACAAATTTACAATGTGTATTTTACATTTGTTTTCATTGCGGCCCTGAATGAACTATACATATTTTGGGTATAGAGCTCCCATTTTATACAACTGTGGGCCGAAATAATGGGGAAATACTTTCTTTCAACTTCAAAACCTTTTTATAATGGCACATTAATTGATAGTTCGACGACAAATGGCATAAGAGTACAGAATCAATCGTGTATTGAAGATCATAACGGAAAATGTACTTATTCTAACAATTTTTAATGAGAATTGTGGGTTGTAATTGACAAATAGTTTTTCTCGTAATTCACCCAGTTATCAGACGAAAATAAACCAAATCCAAATCACACTTAGGAACAAAGGTTGTAATGTTCACTTGTAAATCAATTTAGTACTTAAAATGGTGTATAGGATCACTTTTTCTAAAAGTAATGTGTTAGTTTAGTGGAACGGAGCACTTAGCTGAAGTGTTGTAATGGGTGACAAATAAATCTATAACTGGTCTCGGACAGAAAAAAAAGAGTTTCGTAAAAGTGCGTCGGTGTAAACTTTTCCAGGTGTTCATGAGGTGCAATTTCCCATCATGAAACTTTTAGTTGATTTGGGATACGTTCACAAAAAATTATTATCAATATATTGGGAATCCAGATCCAAAATATATGTTGTGCTCCAAGGAGTTTTCATTTGACCCTTTGCATAAATTACATAGCTGTAAGTGTTGATTTTGTAGAGTTTAGGAACAAAACTCATTGTGACAATATCTCGAGGACAACCTTATTGTATTTTCAAAATTCTTTTCGCCATAAATCAACTGCGTTCCCGATTATTGTAGGTCGTTGGGTAATCCGGTTCCCCATTTTTAGTGATCAGCTCATTGTTCATTTAAAACAATTTCGATACATGTTATTTTCACCTTCTGTACTCAAGAATACTCGCAGTGAATTTCCACTTTCTCTTCACTATAACCCGAGAAGATGAAATATTTCACATGACTGTGTTTGGTATATCGATTTACATTTTGCCCCACAGATTTTCCTTAGTGTTAATTTCCAGACAATTGTTTAATATTTTCATAGTTTTCCTCGCTACTTTCCCTTGGACTCGAAATGTATTTTCACACTCTTGGTCATAACAATCGCCACATTTCCGATGATTGTTGTCCTGTTGGGTTCCTAGTAGTTGTACTGTTTGTTGTGTTTATAGTGGTTTAACCTTGTGTATTGCTGAGGCGGTGTGTTGTATTGCTGACCGCACCAACCGCAACCATAACATTTCGAGGTCAAACAACTACTGACTCGGCAAACAAATGTGTTTTCTATTTTGTTATTTAAATATTTTCTCTCATTACAGTGTGTGTATACAGTTTGAAGCATTTTAAATCGTATTGTAGTAATAAATGATAATATTTTAACGACTTGTGTAACACAATACATGTTTCACCACTATGGCGTAAATTGTCTCTTTTCGACCCGAGGTCAAATTTTATTAGTGTGTTACACAACTTAATGGTTAATGATTTCCTAATCCATGTAAAACGATAACCAAACAAAGTGTTGTGGTCGATCATGAACCTCCTTCCTCCTTCAGGAGGAGGAATGGAGAACTAGGCTATCCTAGTTTTTTCCAGGATAGCTTACACAGTCTTTTGTTTTAGCGAATTTCCCATATAGGGAATAAGGTATTACCGTAAGTCTCATGGTAAGATCTAGACCCGGGACCGATTTACTTTTTCGATATGTGTCCGTTAGTGCGATGACTCAAGCAAAAATGATCCGATTTTGATGAAATTTAGTACAAACGTGTAAACCTACCTTTATTCGAACGAGTTCGCGAACCAGCATAATCGGACCATGGGAACGGGGGTTTATGGGGTAAAAATTGATGTTTCCCATTTTTTACCCTAAAAACACACAAATACAAATACAAATATATTTATTATGAAAATTACAACAGCTTGGCCTCACCAAGTTTATAAAACTTGTCGGTGATGTCCAATTGATACAATATAAGGCTAACAAACAAATCATTTACATTTTTTTTCTTTTTTTGAACAAAGATTTCTTAATGTACTATATTTCTACGGCGGTTTGTGGCAGGCACTTTAACTTAAAACAAAGTAGTTGGCAGCACACTAAAATAATCTAAAATGTAGTTACATAAAACACAATTTTATAATTGCTCTCCAAACTATTTTGTAGGGCTAAAAAAATTGTGTATGCTGAAGCATTGTTGTATTTCCAAAGGTTACAGAGATAATTAAAAAAAAATTAAATTTAAAATTCCCATGTTATTCTTATGGAGTATAAATTAACTGGGGGCATTTTTTATGACATGCTATTTTATGTGAAAGATGATACAGTTCACAATAGGTAACTGTATTCATTACAATTTTGTTTGGCACAAACACTCAGTGTAGCACACTGTAGAACAAAATATAAAACGATTTAAACTTAAAAAAGATATTATAAAACTACCATAAGTAATCGATTCAACCCCTATCGTTATTTTGTGCCGTTTCCCAGCTGAGGCTGGCAATATGAGTGGCCGAGTATGAGACACGTAGCAACATAGCACCAGTAACAGTAACAGGCTGGGCTGGGTGATATTGGCACCGGACAAACTGTCCCTTATGGGATATAACAGGGTTCACTTCCCAGCCACAAGACGTGCCTTCCTACATGTGGATGGTAAAGAAAATGTAATGAAACCGACAGTTAAAAGTGTTCAGAACAGTAGTTTACAATAATTGATGCAACCAATGATGATTAATGTAGTTAAATGAGCCACTCCTAGAAGAAGCTGTTGTCGAAATTATATTTTGTCTTTAATTTTTCTGATGTGTTATTTCATGTGGAAGATGATGATACAGTTAGAAGAAATTAGTTATTCGTTAAAATTTAGCTTGGCCAAATTTTATTTACCAAAAGGGTGGTAGGCGTATCCAACAGAAATAAGTAATTTAAATCAACACGTAAATCAGAACAAAAATTTCTGTTTGATACGCCCACTTCTTAGCAAAGCTAAATTTTAATGAATAACTTACTATATGGAAAGTTCCTTTTAGAAAGGAATTACGGCTTTAAAAGGCAATCAATGAAATTATGGATAGTTTTGCGCAAAGTTTCTCATCATGACGAACATGTTTTTAAGTATATGGTTTATGGGGGTGGGACTTGTAGTTTTCTCAAAAGTTCATGGGTACTTTGGGATTTATATATGGATTTCTTCTAAATGCATCATCTTTCTCATGAAATAACACATTAGAAAAATTAAAGATAAAATCTTATTTTGACAGCAGCTTCTTTTGCGAGTGGTACATTCAGATGGAATGTCTACTTCTGTATACTTACTACTGTTTACTGCTATTCTTCTCCTCCGCAGTCATCAAGATTATGGGAGGCGTCATCTTTTTCTTTGTTTATGTTGATGGACAACAACAAATCAAAACTTTAGAGTGGCGATCCTAGAACACTTGGTTTATGATCGACCACAACACACTTTGTTTGATTATAGTTTTACTTGGATTAGGATAATTAATATCTATATCTACCCTAGTTGTATCGATTTAGTAAATATATATAGCACTTATATGGTCCTTTGTTCACTTCGTATTTGATGCCATCGTGGCGATAGGTCTGGCAGGAACCGCAATTATGTTATTATCAAAGGTTCCGTCAATTTTCCGCTCTTAGTTATGCTAATCGGCGATACCCGAGGAATCTAGGTGCGTGTTCCCCCTCATCAAAACTGGGAATCCCACATTTTTGGGGAAATCCCAATTTTATCCCACCCAGGTTAAATACTATCTCTCATTGGATAATTTGGTAAAAGAAAGATATACGGTGTTTATGAGGAATCTAGGTGCGTGTTCCTTCTCATCAAAATTGGGTGTCCCACATTTTTGGGGGAAATCTCAATTTTATCCCACCCAGTCTAAATACAATCCCTCATTGGATAATTTGGTATTACGAAAGATATACTGTGTTTATATCCCTAAGGGGTGGATGTAACATAACATCAACTAAAATAGGGACGCTACCGGGTGTAATTAAAGAAAATGAATGAAAGAAGGAATCAAGGATTAGCAATAAATGGTGTACAGTAGAACTTCGATAACAAATGCCCCATTGGGATCATAATTTAGAATTTATTATCAAGGTTGACTTAACAATAACATGTATTGATGTTTTAAATAACTAATGGGGTTAATATAAGATCAAGGGCATTTTAAAATGAATCTTGTTATCAAGGTTGACTTCTTATCGAGGTTTTACTGTAGGCCTACATGAGTTAATGATTTAAAATAAAGTGAAATAAATATGTCTCGTATTTCACTTGTATTCACTGTTACTAAGATCTGTAGTTTTTAAAGAAAAAAATTACAAAAACAAAGGACCAATGAGAAAGAAAGGGGTTTAGTTCAGGTCCAAAAGCTACTGACTTCTCTTGATCGAACCGGCGATATTTTAATTGTTACTAGCACTAATAACCTCTCAACTACCCAACTATCAATGCCTTATTGCTACAGTATATCACATGTTGTTCGTGTTTGTGGAAAAGGTGATTAATGAACTACCTTCCAACTGGTGTCTGTGTTTTAATTCCGTGCAAGGTCATTGGGGAAGACCTAAAGTGGTAGACTGTCGTAACTGCTTCTCCCGTCGATGTCGGTTGTCTATCATAGTTTCGCCGGTAAAGATTTGCATTTTCAACGATCAGGGTTCGAACAGCTAGGCCTATAAGTGTAAGTACTCGCAATGCTCTGCTTGACAGTTAACGTTCTCCAGAGAGTAAAATTGTGTTTTTTACCCCTTTTCCCACAATCAGCCGAAATATCCCGTTTTCGGGATAAAATCCCTTGTTGCAAGGTGCGTGCCGAGTTCGCGTGTCGGAGATAGTCGATGGATTAATTATAGCCTAGACCTGTATTGTAATGTATTCCTTGGCATCCGAACACTCGCGGCTAGAGGGGAGACGATTGTAGATGAATAGGCTCTTGCATAAGTGGAAACGTGGTAGAACAGTATACTGCAATAGAAAACAAACGTCAACCGAACACTACGTATGCGACATTAACGTTGATAATCTCCCGTAATGGGCCAAAGTTACAAACTTTACCAGCACGTGGACTAATGAGCTACACACGTGGGGCGATAACTCATATCTCTAATGTCTCAGTTTAAAGTTGCGAGGGTGAATAAGCATCGTTGGTTTAATGTTTAACAGGCCTTTTAAAGCATTTCGAAGGTTAAACAGGGTGGAAATGTGTATAAATTGTCTGTTGCTGCGATTTTGTTTGATCTTTTGGGTCGGCTGTTTGATTAGTCAGCTGTGTAGATCCTTGTTTGAATAGATTTTTCTAATACTGTAGTAGGCCTATAAATCTTGTATTTCTGATCGATGGTTTTGTATGTTGGTTAATCGCTGTGTTGGTTGAAGGATCGGTTTTGTCGGTCAGTCGTGCTGATACGAATTCCTGTCACGATAAAGGACTATTTCTGACGCTTAGTTGATCGTTTGGTGTTGTATATTGGTTGATGGTTTTGTGTCTTGTTTGATCTTTTTTGTGTAGGTTTATCGTTCGGTTGTTTGGAAAGATCAGTTTGTATAGTTAGTCGTACAGGCTCTGGTGTCAAATACAGGATTAATTTGATACTGTACTCGGTTCATTGCTGTTTTGCTTGGTTTAAGATTCTTTTACTTCTTGGCGCGTCAAACGACCAACTACTCATTATAAAATCCAACATGATTGTTATGATACTTAGGTGACCGTTTGTGTTCTTGATTGATGATAGTGGTCTAGCTTCATCATTTCGGTTACCTGGTTGATCATTCCGGTTTGTTGATGGATTAGTTTGGTTTTCAGCCGTGCAGCTCCTTATTATATTTCTCACAGTATTGTAATGATACTAAGTTAATCGGGTTTTTGATTGATTTTTATGGTATAGGTTGATCATTTCGGTGTACTGTTTGATCATTTCTGTTGGTTTTATGAGTATTGGTTTAGTCGGTTAGTCGTGTAGTTCCTCTTTATATATCTTACAGTATTGTAATGATACTTAGTTCATAGTTTTCTTGATTGATGGTTATGGTCTAGGTTGATCATTTCGGTGTACTGTTCGATCATTTAGGTTAGTTGGTTGAAGTATCGGTTTATATCGGTGTGCACATCATTATTATATATCCCACAGGTGTTTTATGATACCTTTTTGATAGTTTGTGCTCTTGATTGTTTAGTTATGGTCTAGCTTGATCATTTCGGTTTGTCGGTCGATGGATCGGTTTGGTCGGTCAGCCGTGCAGATCCTATGCCCCATTAATCGGCCTGTCTTGCACAGCTTATCTGATCGCCAAGTAAATAGAGTAAAGTGGCTGGATGGTTGGAGTCGTGACGAGGATGGCTGCTACATTTAAATACAATCGACTTCACGTCCACCTCGCCACTAACTCCGGCTAGTTGGCTCTACTTGTAGATCCGTCGTGAGCCCGTGCCCGGTTGGCTCTCTACTTGTAGATCCGTCGTGAGCCCGTGCCCGGTTGGCTCTCTACTTGTAGATCCGTCGTGAGCCCGTGCCCGGTTGGCTCTCTACTTGTAGATCCGTCGTGAGCCCGTGCCCAGTTGGCTCTCTACTTGTAGATCCGTCGTGAGCCCGTGCCCAGTTGGCTCTCTACTTGTAGATCCGTCGTGAGCCCGTGCCCAGTTGGCTCTCTACTTGTAGATCCGTCGTGAGCCCGTGCCCAGTTGGCTCTCTACTTGTAGATCCGTCGTGAGCCCGTGCCCAGTTGGCTCTCTACTTGTAGATCCGTCGTGAGCCCGTGCCCAGTTGGCTCTCTACTTGTAGATCCGTCGTGAGCCCGTGCCCGGTTGGCTCTCTACTTGTAGATCCGTCGTGAGCCCGTGCCCAGTTGGCTCTCTACTTGTAGATCCGTCGTGAGCCCGTGCCCAGTTGGCTCTCTACTTGTAGATCCGTCGTGAGCCCGTGCCCAGTTGGCTCTCTACTTGTAGATCCGTCGTGAGCCCGTGCCCAGTTGGCTCTCTACTTGTAGATCCGTCGTGAGCCCGTGCCCGGGTCAGAGGAGACCCATTTAACTCCGGGAGGTTTTCTAGCGTACGGATGTTTTTCAATCCTTCATGCTGTGTGCGTCAATATTGTTTGTCACTTCCATTGTGTGTTGGATAGGCTATATTATATCAGTTTATAGTTTAGCTTTAGGCTCAGGGTCTCTCTTACATGTTTTCAAAAGATTGATCCCAGTCTTGACTTTCCATTTTCTGAGATTTTGATCGATGATTCGTTGTAACGAACTGTATGTTAACATCAACCAGATTCGGGATTTAAGAGTTAGCTGATCTTTCGGTAGTTGTGTTGACGAACCTCGGTTGAGGTCCCAGGTACAAATCCCGGTTGTAAATTATAAGTTGTTTAGCTTTTTTTTTAGCTTTGAGCCCACGTTAGCGATGTTTTGAGTTTGGATTCTAAAACAGTACCTGCCACCTGCCACTACTTTTTATCAGTACAGTTCACCCTTGTACTGTACGGGATCACATCTTGCTTTGCTGGATAGATTCCATTCAGAGATCTCTGAGGCCCATGTGGACGGGCTGCCAACCTCTTAAAAATACCACCGTAAATGCTGCGATTCTCTAGGCTGGAGCAATGTGTAAAATAGTTCCAGGCTAGATTCTAGCCATTAAAAAGTTAGTAATTGGGACCATGCCGTAAAAGAACGTCAACACCACAGACTTGTACACTTAAAACACAAATGAATGTACGAAAGTAGAAATACAGCAAATTGAAAATATAAAAAATATACCTGGAGTAAAAAAAAAATAAAAATAAATAAATAAATAAAAAAAACATGTTCTGATAATAAGGTTCTCCTGTTTTCCTCAAAACTTATTCTATCGACTTTAAGTCCTAGTGATTTTTGTGGCCAACGTTGTTTAACATTTTCTTAAAACTCTGCACCTAGCAGTGTCGGTATATAACTCGGTTTCACCTCCAGTGGCTAAGCTAGACTAGCCAGTAGTCTTGCAGCCAGTCGACCGTGTGTAGTTTCGCTTCCCTCTGTACTCGTATCACCGCATTGCTGGTAACGCTAATTAATCAATCCGCGGCTCCGTGGCTGTCACCGAATAGTTTGTCCAAGTAGAGGAGTCCATTGTTGAGCCGTACGTGATCAGAATGCCGCGGTCCTCCGCCTGTTGCTGTGTTGCTCCCACCAGATTAACTGGCGAGATAAGTACTTGTTTGTACGTTTACGCCGTCTTGTAGCATATGAGTTGACCATTGCCATGTTTGTTATGCTTTAATGTTGCTTGGGGCATACATTTGCTGAATTGTTTGTTGAATCGTTTACTCTATGGGTGGAATTCGTGTTTCAAAGTAGTTTTAAAACTGATGGACTCTTATTGTCTATATATTTGATTATACGTATACGTAATTCGATTATTGATGTGAAGTAGTCGGGTATTTAACATACCTTCACTAAGGTTTGTTCTGTATCTTAAACATATTTTTACCATATTTGAGACATTATAATAACGAAAATCCAAAAAAAGCAAGATGTTTGGTGGACAGGATACGTAAAAAGTAGTTAAAATGCCTAATTTTTAGAAAAAATCACCGTTCATTTCTAAACAGATTTGTAGAGTATTGCGAGAACTTGGAAACAATCGCAATTTGTTAAGATAATTTTACTCTGAATAGAAAATCACATAATGTATATCTGACCTACTTATAAAATGTGTTTTGTTCAGAAAGCCAAAATTTCTAGTTACTACTTGCTTTGTTTAGAAATTTTACTTAAAAAGGTGAAGTGTTTGGACATAGACATCATATTGGTAACTATTCCGTTTCACATTGTTGGATATTAAACAATAATTGCTTGAAGTTTGCATTAAGCTCTTTGTCTTCTGTGTTGCCGTACTGTGTTCATGAAACCCGATGTTTTGCAGACGTTTCAGTTCATCATGGCCGTAGCTCTAGTAGTGAATGCACCACAAAACTCATTATTTGGGTAACACACTGTCGGGCCATTCACAGTTAGGCGTAAAATAATAACCGAGGAATATTGTGTTTTAAAAAGATGCAATTAACAATTAGTAAGTGACAACGAGTTCGTGGAAGCGTTGGTCAGAGCGCGCCACTGCGACAATGAAAGTTCCAGGAACAGCGGAGTTCTTTGTCCAGCGCGCCGGGCCGAGCAAATTAATTGTCTTTATACTTGGTGCGTTTACGGCTGTATCTAATTATTGTTTCTACCATGGTGATTAGTAGATGTGTATGGTATGTTCTGGTGCAAAGCGGTGTATTTGATGGATTGCCAAATTTGGGATTTGTGTGGAAGTTTGGTTAACTAGGTTAGGTTCAAAGGTTAGGACATGTTATGTTAAGGTTAGGTCAGGTCAGGTTAGGCGAGGTAAGGTTAGGTTATGCGTGATTCGGTAAGGACAGGTTTTGTTTGGTCAGGAAAGGCTAGGATAGGACAGGTTAGGCTAAGCTAGGTAAGGTTAGGTAAGGACAGGTTTGGTAAGGTTAGGAAAGGCTTGGTTAGGACAGGTTTGGTTAGGTTAGGTAAGGCTAGGTTTGGTTAGGTTAGGTTGGCTCACATTTATTTGCATTAGGCACATTTCTAATAGTGGCGGCCTTGTTCTTGAACAGATTCATTTAAGTTACCTTACCTTACCTAGCTGGCCACTCAAACCTAAGCAGGTTTTTGGCCTCTCCAACAGCTCTGCGCCATCTTTCTCGGTCCTTCATCATCTCCTCTGTAACGGACATCATTCTCATATCCCTCCGGACTTGGTCCCACCATCGCAGCCTTGGGCGTCCTAAAAAAGGTCTTCTTCCTACAGGTACAGCATCCGTCACTGTTCTCAAGACTGACTCTTCAGGTCTCCTGTAGACATGTCCTGCCCATCGAAATCTTTGTCTTTTAATTAATGCAGTAATGTCCGGATCTTTGTAGACCTCACGTAATTCTTTATTTGTACTAATCCTCCAAATTTAAGTTTAGTTCAATTTAATCAACCTTTATTGTGATTGTCGCATATATTACCTATACGTTGTGTACTATGGACGAGCGTACTGAGACTGTTCTACGTACGAGCACGAGCGACTGTGATAGTGTAGTGTGCCGCTAAATCACCCGCGGATCGTGAGCGACTAAATGTCGTGTGACAGCTTGTATTTTCCACCAGCTCCCTTCGCTGTATATTGTGATTGTAGCATATATTACCTATACGTTGTGTACTGAGACTGTTCTACGTACGAGCACGAGCGACTGTGATAGTGTAGTGTGCCGCTAAATCACCCGCGGATCGTGAGCGACCAAATGTCGTGTGACAGCTTGTATTTTCCACCAGCTCCCTTCGCTGTATATTGTGATTGTAGCATATATTACCTATACGTTGTGTACTGAGACTGTTCTACGTACGAGCACGAGCGACTGTGATAGTGTAGTGTGCCGCTAAATCACCCGCGGATCGTGAGCGACCAAATGTCGTGTGACAGCTTATATTTTCCACCAGCTCCCTTCGCTGTATATTGTGATTGTAGCATATATTACCTATACGTTGTGTACTGAGACTGTTCTACGTACGAGCACGAGCGACTGTGATAGTGTAGTGTGCCGCTAAATCACCCGCGGATCGTGAGCGACCAAATGTCGTGTGACAGCTTATATTTTCCACCAGCTCCCTTCGCTGTATATTGTGATTGTAGCATATATTACCTATACGTTGTGTACTGAGACTGTTCTACGTACGAGCACGAGCGACTGTGATAGTGTAGTGTGCCGCTAAATCACCCGCGGATCGTGAGCGACTAAATGTCGTGTGACAGCTTGTATTTTTCACCAGCTCCCGTCGCTGTATATTGTGATTCTAGGCTATAGTACCTTTACGTTGTGTACTATGGACGAGAGCACTGAGACTGTTCTACGTACGAGCACGAGCGACTGTGATAGTGTAGTGTGCCGCTAAATCACCCGCGGATCGTGAGCGACTAAATGTCGTGTGACAGCTTGTATTTTTCACCAGCTCCCTTCGCTGTATTATTGTGATTGTAGGCTATAGTGCCTAGACGTTGTGTACTATGGACGAGAGTACTGAGACTGTTCTACGTACGAGCACGAGTGACTGTGATAGTGTAGTGTGCCGCTAAATCACCCGCGGATCGTGAGCGACTAAATGTCGTGCGACAGCTTGTATTTTCCACCAGCTCCCTTCGCTGTATTATTGTGATTGTAGCCTATAGTACCTATACGTCGTGTACTATGGACGAGAGTACTGAGACTGTTTTACGTACGAGCACGAGTGACTGTGATAGTGTAGTGTGCCGCTATATCACCCGCGGATCGTGAGCGACTAAATGTCGTGCGACAGCTTGTATTTTCCACCAGCTCCCTTCGCTGTATTATTGTGATTGTAGCCTATAGTACCTATACGTCGTGTACTATGGACGAGAGTACTGAGACTGTTTTACGTACGAGCACGAGTGACTGTGATAGTGTAGTGTGCCGCTATATCACCCGCGGATCGTGAGCGACTAAATGTCGTGTGACAGCTTGTATTTTCCACCAGCTCCCTTCGCTGTATTATTGTGATTCTAGGCTATATTACCTATACGTTGTGTACTATGGACGAGAGTACTGAGACTGTTCTACGTACGAACACGAGCGACTGTGGTAGTGTAGTGTGCCGCTAAATCACCCGCGGATCGTGAGCGACCAAATGTCGTGTGACAGCTTGTATTTTCCACCAGCTCCCTTCGCTGTATTATTGTGATTCTAGGCTATATTACCTATACGTTGTGTACTATGGACGAGAGTACTGAGACTGTTCTACGTACGAGCACGAGTGACTGTGATAGTGTAGTGTGCCGCTATATCACCCGCGGATCGTGAGCGACCAAATGTCGTGTGACAGCTTGTATTTTTCACCAGCTCCCTTCGCTGTATTATTGTGATTGTAGGCTATAGTGCCTAGACGTTGTGTACTATGGACGAGAGTACTGAGACTGTTCTACGTACGAGCACGAGTGACTGTGATAGTGTAGTGTGCCGCTAAATCACCCGCGGATCGTGAGCGACTAAATGTCGTGCGACAGCTTGTATTTTCCACCAGCTCCCTTCGCTGTATTATTGTGATTGTAGCCTATAGTACCTATACGTCGTGTACTATGGACGAGAGTACTGAGACTGTTTTACGTACGAGCACGAGTGACTGTGATAGTGTAGTGTGCCGCTATATCACCCGCGGATCGTGAGCGACTAAATGTCGTGCGACAGCTTGTATTTTCCACCAGCTCCCTTCGCTGTATTATTGTGATTGTAGCCTATAGTACCTATACGTCGTGTACTATGGACGAGAGTACTGAGACTGTTTTACGTACGAGCACGAGTGACTGTGATAGTGTAGTGTGCCGCTATATCACCCGCGGATCGTGAGCGACTAAATGTCGTGTGACAGCTTGTATTTTCCACCAGCTCCCTTCGCTGTATTATTGTGATTCTAGGCTATATTACCTATACGTTGTGTACTATGGACGAGAGTACTGAGACTGTTCTACGTACGAACACGAGCGACTGTGGTAGTGTAGTGTGCCGCTAAATCACCCGCGGATCGTGAGCGACTAAATGTCGTGCGACAGCTTGTATTTTCCACCAGCTCCCTTCGCTGTATATTGTGCTCTATAGTGATAGAAAATGCTGTGAACAAGAATTATTACAATATTGAAACAGAATATAAAAAAATGGCTTACATTTAACATTATTACTCTACCTGCTTTTAGGTTAACTATTGATATTCTTATCGGACTCTTGTTGATATTTATGTCCTCGAGTTCGAAATAAAATGAAAGCATGGCTGAACTGGTCTCATTTTGTAGATCAACATTTGGAACGCCAAATCAAACATCAAAAGAGAAAAACAGCAGTGTTAAATCAATTGTATCATACAATTGATTGTTTTCCCTAATTATTAATTTATTTACTAGTTTCATTTAATTATGTTTCCTTTATTCGTTCAGCTGTATGACAGAATATAGTGAACCGTGGAGTCACGCGAATAAAGATAATCTCAAAAATTTTAAGCCCTGTGTACAACATCGAAACGGGACGAAACATATACTCGTAGGTAGGCCTACATCCAAAATTTCAACTCATTATTCTTAGGAGTTTTGCGTGACGAAAAATCTGCACAGCCACACAATTTCGATAGTATGGACGTGTTTTTGAACACTAAATGTTTCTCACTCGCTAATGTTGTGCGAGAGGATCGTTTCGTCTGTCTGCAAGTGTGTGAGTGTGAGTGTGTGCATAGCAATAACTCTGCCTGTCTGGAGGTTATGAACAATGGCTCCACTCGACACAGACTCCGCGTCCGCGACTGTCGAGATTTATCGTGCTTCCCAGACAACCCTCCCCTCCCCCCACCACCCCCGCTAGTCCGTGTAGCGTCTCTTTATTAATTAAAGGAGGGTAATTAAACATCTTACCCGGACTCGGCCTGAACCGCACACCCTGATGAGGTACAGCGGGAGAAGTTAATTTATTCCGTAATTGAATATATTTTATCCTACGGTATGCCGTGTCTCCGTGGTTAGACTTAGAAATATACTGTATGTAGTGCCATAGACAAAAAGAATTAAATGTAGACTGTCAGCCATACAGTAGTTACCATAGGTTCTGGCGCACACCGCTGGGAGCGCCATGTAGTTACGTAGCGCGTGCACCGTAACTACATGCACTTTCAGCGGTGTGCGCCAGAACCTATGGTAACCGCAGCACAGTTGACAGTCTATATTCAATTCTTTTTGTCTATGGTAGTGCTTAGATGGTAACTTAGATGGTAAATGCTAATTGGTGTTGTTAGGGATTAAAAAAATATCGAATGAGCTTGTATGGTGTTAAACTATTGAACAATAAGTTGATGTATTATTACTAGTGCATTGAATATTCGCCAAACGAAACAATTGTCCAACGGTTACCATACTTGAAATAAATATAGCCTAAATATAATTTAGAAAAATCTTGTTTGTTCGAAAATTTTCCAAATGTGATTTAAGCACTTCAGATGTGATGATGGGCATTATTAGTGTTTTTACTGCAAGCTTAAGTATTTTACTACATTCTTTTGTCATCCCAAATCCATGGTTAGTGATTACATGTAGTACCTTGTGTTGGGGAACTAACTGATTGGAAATTGGATTAATTGATACAAGGTTTATTCAATATTTGCTCCTTTCTTGATTTTATATATGGGTCAGTGATAAAATCATTAACATTTTTTCTTGTGCCATGATTACTCAATAGATATCCATACGGGAATAGACAATTGAAACCTGGACTTCGCCAATTAATCGACGTTACCATCTTCCTTTAGACGATTCGACAGGGATAGTTCAATATTTGCTTCTTGTTTCATTTCCCATATGGGACAGTGATAATCATTAATATTTTCTCTCGTGGCATAATTACTCAATAGATCTATACAGGGATAATTTCAATCTTAAGTTTTCCGGCAAAGAAGACCGTGTAAACTTAGACGCCAATCGACGCTGCTATCTTCAAAGGATGATTCTACAGGTATAATTCAATATTCACTTCTAGCGCGATTCCTCAACATATAGTAACATGGACCATTCAGTGTTATCTGACATGTCCTCGCCCGGTCAACTCGCTGGCCAGCAGGAGATGGAGAGCAGAAGAAGGCAGGACCGTTGCTAATGGGTGACCAATCGGACGTTGCCCCGAGGTGTCCAATAATGTGATAATGGGACAGTTATACCTTGTGTTGCCGAACAGACCACGAGACAGTCATCGATTATCTATCACGACTGTCAACAAGCATCTGACGAGACTCAAACACCTGGATGTCGTCTTGAAGATTAGTACTGGGAGATGAATAACAGATTTAGTTGAATCTTCGATGGACGTATTGCTGTCAATCCTTCAATTCCTTGTGTAGCCGAACCGAGCAGCAGTTGTCATCGATTGTCTATCACGATTACAGTATCTGTCAGGATATTGTGATCAACAAAGAATCTGCAGAGCCTCAGCCAAGAAACAACCGGGTGTCGGATCTTTGGTGAACGTTTTTCTTTCAATCCTTAAGGTAGCGAAAGAAATTAGTCTTTGTCAGATAGATAGCTGATCTGATAGATATGATCAGATAGCTTTTGGTATACACTTTAATTTACCAAGGCTACGATATTACTAGTGTGCGACAACGACTGATCTATGAAGTAAAAATTCTCCGAAAGTATTTCACCTTCTTATTTCAGAGGCGACGACGCGATGGTTCGCCACCCAAACCCTGGAAAAATTTCCATAGTATTTAAATAATCTTTAGCGTTAGCTGGAGGGATAAAACGGGATTTTCTTAGCCCAGTGAGTGGGATTTTTGTTTTTTGTAAGGAAGTACTGTATTTATTAACTGTCAATGAAACCTATAAATTCTGCATGAAATTCTTTCATCCAACTACAGTGGTAATCGTATGGCTATATTTACCACGTGATTGACCATGGTTATCCTTGTTACAGATCAGATGAGGACGACCCTAGTGGCAGCAAATACCCTCGAATGGAGGAGGACAGCTTGCAAGACAAGGAGAGGTTCGCCAGGTAAGCATCTAAGCTTTCATGGTGACGTGGTGGTTGTTTTAAATCGTAACACTTGGGCCCAAGCAACACTTCGGACCACTAACACTTCGGACTAGTAACACTTCGTCCCAAAAAATATTTGACAAGGTTTCACCAACTATTTGGGAGTTTTGTAAAACAACTAACAACACTTAAAAACTATCAAAAGCCATTGATTTAAAATTGACTCAACACAAACTGCGTTAGGTTGGGTTGGGTTAGGTCAGGTTACCAGTAGTTTGGAAGGCCATGGGCCGCTTACTACCTAAACTGCGTTCCTAAACTCTTGTCAATTTTTCGTCGGGAAGAAATGTTACTCCAATCAACTGTAAAAGCGAGTGGGACGAAGTGTTATTTTTCCCAAGAAATTTGAATCTGGCCGAAATGTTATTACATAGTTGTTTTACATGATATATACCTAAACAAACAATATGTTGTAGTAGGTGAAAAACGCTCTTAATAGCTTGCACGGTGAAAGACTGTGGAATGGATGAATGAATGAGGCACCATCATAGAAACTTGCTTATGGGACGTCCGAGTTCTTCTAGCCCATGTTGTGCAGGAACGGGAAATAGTTATAGTTGTGAGCAAGGAACAGCCCGAGCGGCGAGCACTGTGCGGAAAATCCTATCGCTAAGTGCACAGGGTCTTTCTCCACCGTGAGCAATATAGTTGCCCTAGACACCAGCGAGTAGTGCTAGACACCACTTAAGTAGGTTTGAATGTTTCCTGTACGTTATTACCTCTCTGAGGTCATCGTGAGATAACCGATTTTTTGAATTTCCAAATTTGGTTTTTAGGATGTACTCCTAGTTTGTCCTGAAGAAGGATTTCTGCACCGCATCTGAAACGTCGGCCTCTCGCCATCTAAACAACCGGAATCTTTTTGAAAAAAATGTGTATACTCGGCTTTGGTTTTTTTTTTACCACAAACCCATTACCCGGAGTTTGGCTGTTTACTTACGGGGCACTCTGTAGATAGTTTATGTATTTTCTATCTCCCTTTGTACGGCTGTATATATCAACTTGTCCTTGTCCGTTGTCTACAGTTCGTAGTACAGTTTGCTGGTGACTCACTGCCTATCGCTGACCTCTGATTTCTCACTTTCTCACTCTACATATCGCTCTTTGTTTGTCAACTCAGGCATTCGTCATACGGAATCCGCTGCAATAGCGATTTCCTCGTTGTTATTATGACTAGGTTTGCTATAGTACATTGAACGGAGTTGCATATTTTATTTAATATATATGACGCTTATGGATCGTTGGCTAATTCCAATAAGTGAAATCCTTTCGCTGGATTAAAATTTTACAGACAGACATAGGTTGTGTTGAGGTTACTTGCATTGTCCAGTGTATGTAGATTCGAGATCTATTGCACATTCTGCCATTTTCTACCATTACAGTAGTAACAGTAGTAAGTTTGCAATATTACAAGAAAAAAAATAAAAGCAAGAATAAAAGTTTGCAAGGAGAGTTGTGGATTTAAAAAATAGGACTATTATTTTGGAAGATGTAAGCATATTGTCCAAACCCCTCAACTTAGTCGCGTTTGTCCAAAAAGTAATGATTGAAAATATTTCATAAAGCTCTCAAAGCAAAAATAATTTTTATGCCATTTAACTGGCATTATGACCATGAATTTGCGGAAATAATTGATCGGTGAACTAGTAATGGTTGAATATTTTTTTTAACCAGGATTGAACGTATTTTACTCTGAGGTAGGCTACTGGTACCACGTGTTACATCATTTATTTACCAGATCACAGTGTAGGGGTTGCTTGACCGGTCACGTGACCTGTGTCAGGTAAGGGTTACTGTCGAACGTGCTGTATACACCCATCGATGTATATAACCTTATATACATCGATGTATACACCCACGCCACTGGTCAACGGGGCTAACAGCAAGGAGGTGATTTGAAGTGTGGAGGTTGTACGAGTGGACCTAAAGTGGACATTATGTTTGAGTTAATTGTTTGGAAATTCCATTTTGCCTAGTATAATCCTCAGCAATTATGATATTTAAACACGGTAAATGGAGGAGGTTTTTAATTCCATATAACTTCGAGTACATCCGAATTAGCGAAAGCAAATTTTCACAGAAATTGGGTTTCTGCTTGGATAAAATAGCTAGTTGGTTACGGTTGTAGTGATCGCCTAAAAATCTAAAGGCTGCCGATTCAATTCAGTCAGAAGATAAAGAAGATAAATTCAATTTAAAAACTAGCTTCGCAGGCTGAATTAAGCTCCCTAAGTCTAATAAACCTATATTATGTCTCAAATCCTACCGTAAAAAGTTATAGTTCCAACGATAAGTCTAACTTTAAACAATGGGAAATTATTTTTTCCGTAAACGTAATATATTTGCGTTTTTAGTAAATATGCCATGTTAGATTTTGTTGTTTAAAAATTAATTAGCAACTTTTTTACAGTAGTCGCAAACTCACAAATAACAGATTATTTTTGGCCCCCGTCGAAAGCACGGGAATGGGCCCTCAAACTCAACTCGAGTGGGCCAGACCGAGTAGTCACTTTTTGTTACACCCAACCCTCGGATTTGGGCTTCAAGACTGCAAGACTGTCGATACATCAGCTGACATGATGACGTGATCGCGGAAACGTCTACAGGCTTCACATATGGAGTGATCCTCTTTACGCGGAGTCTATGAAACTATACATATGTTTAGTTTGGACAGATCTTATTACTTAGAACCAGGGTTGAAACTGGCACAACATGAAATGGATGAATAATTAAAGAAAGATAAGTTTAATGGTATCTGGTTAGGGGATTTATAAGGCCTTATGACCAACAGTAGCGAGTTCTTGATGTCTCACATAATCGTGTAAACGTGAACCGATAAACAGAATACAGTTCTCTAATTCTGATTTATATTCCTACTTCGAACAAAGGTTCCCAGCTAACATATGGCTCGCATAACAATTTTTGTATACAGAATTATGAGGAATTCTAGGTCAAATAAATCTTTTTACAGCAAACGGGTTAAAACTGGCATCTATAAAAAAACTAAAATAACTAAAACAACCTTAAAAATACTAAAAATTGATTCAAACATCTACATATACTTGAGCAGGAGCAGGCAAATAATTTATCGTTCTCGAGTACCGAGCGTGTTACTACTTAAAACAATAGCCAGTTTATTATATTGGTACTTGTTGTTACTTACTACTAAAGTTTGACAAAATACATTGTGTGATATTTTCCACACAGTTTATTTCGCCGTGTTTAAGTTCCCCGCATTCCTGAGTCCCTCCGTTGTGACGGACAGTTTGGGCGATTCCGCTGTAATTACCTCGGTACAATCTCCCGTCCGTGATTAAAGTAAGCGGTCTACGAGAAGAAAACGTGAACAGGCGAAAATGAGAAGAGGGAGTAGCGGTGGCGGCGAAATAAACAAAAACCGGAGTGGAAATACAGCGTTTACGTGGCTGTGGCGCGGAGGCAGCGATAATTAGATACACGCGAGCTGGTACCTGTCTACAGTCTGGGTACCTTCACATCCTAGGACGCTAGACTCTTGTCTGGAAATGTTTTACACATTACTTTAGGCTAGTCCTAGAGTAGTGGCATTATCTAAAATAAAATTCATTGGTGATTGGCGGGATTTGAACCTGGTGCCTCAGGACCAGAGTCTCGCTCTCTCTAGTCTAGCTGTGGCTTAGAATGTGATTACAGGTGCGATCTACCTTGCGAACCTGACGAATGCCCGTACGGGTCACTGTTGGTGCAGCAGTGCTATATCTTATCATTGTAGGACGCTAGGTTTTAAGGCCCGTACACACCGGCGCGGGAACGGGAGCGGGAACGATTTTAATTCCAAGAATTTCCCGCGCGGGCAGCGTGTACCATTGCGGGATATGAAACCAATCACACCGGCGCGGTCTGCGGGAAGCGGGCACGAGGCGGGAACGGGAACACTACGGTTTCCCGCGCTTCCCGCAGCATGCAGCGTTTGCAGCGCTTCCCGCGCCAGTATTATTGCGGAAAGAAACTGAACTAATCGGTTTCCACCTGTCTGCTGTGTGGTACAACAACAACAACAACACCATGTCGTGCATAACTGAACATTTGCTTGAAGTTGTATATACGTATCCTGTGTTGTATGACCTCAATCACAAAGACTACAAGAATATTAGGAAGAAGGACAAGATTTGGGAGGACATTGGGAAGACACTAAATACATCTGGTAAGTAAAATAGTAGTCGATGTTTTTTATTGGGTGCTGCATGTATGTGTTCTGTAGTTTATTGAATTTCACCCTTATAAACCCATGTTTATACTCAATTTAAAGATTGAATTTATACAAATTGTAAACAAATCAGTTTTAATTATCCGTTGTGTCCACAGAATAACCGACATAATCCGACAGATTTCATTTTTTAGCTATCCCTCGCTTTAGGATTAGGTTAGGTTATGTTACGGTAGGCTAGGTAATAGAAGTTTACGCAACGATTGTGTTATTATTTGTGGTATTTAAATTGTTTTATAGCACGTGGCAGTACAGTATTTTAAGATAGTGTTAACGACACGAGTAAAAGATTTAAGGTACGAGCCTTGGCGAGTGTCTTTAAAACTTATACGCGTGTAGTTAACACTATTTACGCGAGTTGCGTACTTAACTTTACCCACGACAGTGTTTTAATTACTGAAATCACTATTTATAATTTTTCAAGAGAGGTTATGTTTTTGTTTATAACCTCTCATTGCCACTGACAGTGATATGCAATGAAACATAGTATCAAATACTAAAAGCACCACTCAACAATGAAATTGTCATGAACAGCTGATTAGTTAAAGTTCGAATCATTACAATTTTACTTCTTCTCTCTCAATTGTAGAACCTCATTGGTCCGTTACCCATGTTGTTAAGTAAAGCTATGGTGTTATGTAAGTTAACGATGTTGTTATGTGAAACTTTTCAAGTCAAAGAACTAAACTGAAACGGCTACTTTCAAAAACGGTCGTAGGTAAAACTAATAACAATAGTTGTAGTTGTGAAAATATTTTATTTTGTATTTTTAACTTTAAAAAAGTTATAAACAGACTGCAAAACAAGGTGTTTAACTAAGTCTCCAATCATTCAACTTCAGTCATCCAATCATTCAACTTCACTCCTGCAGTGTTCCTTTACTAAAGAAGTCTACGAACCTCTCGCGTACAATCATTGCATAACGGGAACTGCTCTTGAAATCCGCGCTAAAGCTAGAGAAAGCACCCCCTCGTGGCTCTGGCTCTTCATCGTCTTCTTCAAGGCATGCGAAGAAGTCCTTATCGGAATCCTTTGTTCGTAGAAAGTTGTGTAGCACGCATGTAGCCATCACAACAACCTTAGCAACTTCTACCTTAACCTCCAAAGGCCTGTTGTACAGTCTCCATTTTTGCGACAGAATGCCAAAAGTATTCTCTACTATACCACGCGCTCTACAAAGTCTGTAGTTGTACCTCCTCTTTCTTCGATCTTGGCGGGCTTTCCTTTGGGGGAAGGGTTTCATAAGGTTTCGTTTTAAACCGAATGCTTCGTCACCTATTAAACAGTGTGGGGTCCCTTGGCTTTGCCCAGGAAGAGGTTTTTCTCCTGGAATATTTAGTTGGTCTGTTTTAAACTTTTTCCCCATGGCAGATTCGTCAAATATACCTCCATCGCTGTTTTTCCCATATCCTCCCACATCAACGCAGAGCAACTTGTAATCTGGGCCAACTATGCTTAACAGAACAATCGAAAACTTGTATTTGTAACAAAAGTATGTTGAACCAGATTTTCCTGGGCACTTAATAGTCACATGCTTTCCGTCTATGCTTCCCACACAATTCGGAAATTGCCAACGATTATAGAAACATGCTGCTGATTGTGCCCATATCTCCTCCGAAGGTTCGGGCAAGTACAGAGGTTGCAATCGCTTTATGATAGCATTGCTAACTTCTTCAATGATGGCGCCTACAGTTGAAAATCCAACTCTGAAACTATGTCCAATAGTTTTGTGCGAATCTCCAGTGGCCAAAAACCTGAAAGAAACATACACATATGTAAACCCACAGTAATATATATAAACACAGTAAATATTTTAAATACGTTTTAGTTTAGAAACATATTTTGAGGAACCCATAGCGTTTTATTGTGTAATAAAAGTTATAAAGGGTGTTTCGAAAGTTGACGGCCAAACATAAAAATAAGTTTTTGTTGTTCCAAATAAATAAAAATGTTTCCTCCAACAATTGAAAAGTGTTGAAGACAATGTGTTTACCAATTAAAAAGAAAAACCTTATTTTTAAAGTAGACTAATATGCATATACCAATTTATTTTCTTGAATATAAATTGATAGTAAAACACTTAATTTATCACATACATTGGTAATTTTTACTTGCGTTGTTTCTAAAACTAATAATTTATTTTCAGGTGAACAGTTGAAGAAGAAATGGAGAAATCTTCGAGACTCCTACATGAAACATCTCAAATCCATCAAGCCTACCACTGGTCAGGCCAAGAGGAACTATGTGGCGTGGCCTTGGTCCTCTCAGATGGAGAGATTCAAGCCTTTTCTTGGAATGGCCAAAACTGTCTCAAATATAAGTGCTACTGAAACTCAAGGTACAGATGTAAACAATGAGGTAGTTTTTGAACCTGATGTGGGCAATAACAACCACGACCATATTTCAGGCGATGGTCAATCTCCTGTACGTGAGCCAATTGAAATTAACAGGCCTGATAATGTAGATCTTGCCTCCGAACCCCGTATAAAAAAAAGGAAAACCCAGTCCCCTGGCAACAGCAACAACGTTGACAAAGTGGTACAATATCTAGAGGGGAAAAATAAAATCCAACTTGATGCGACTGACCATTTGATGCTGGGTTATTCCAAAACAATCAAGACTTTCTCGCGCGCAAGACAGGCTCAGATTAAACTACAGATTGCTCAGATAATCAATCTTGGTGAACTGGAGCAATTACGTGAAGAAGATCTTTCAACATCATGTAGCTCTTCAGTAGGAACTCGGCGTGACTTCGATCCAACTTATCTAAATGATGAAGAGCTCGAAGAACAAAGATTCCGTGTTTACAATTGTTTTGGAAATGTTTAACTTCATAAGTACTAACTCTTGTGTTTATAGTTTTCCTTTGTACATGAAAATTTAATTCTTTGGCATATTGGACAGTTACAATGTTAGACCTACTGAATAATTGCAGAATACATTTTTATTTTAAGTATAACATTATCTTGATGTGACAAAATACTGTTTTTATTGTCCCTAACATAAAATTAGTGTTTGCTTTTTGATTTTACTTTGTATTAGAAGTAATTTTGCCTCGAATTTAAAACTTTAATATTTGTAAACAATTACATAACAGTTTACTGGACTGTAAGATTTTCGGTACCATGTAAAGTGCTAGGCAGTTATTCCTTCTATTAAAGTTATCCGGAAGGGGGGGAAACTTTAAACCTATATATAAAAAATATATTTAAAGAACCTGAAAAAGAAATCAATTTTTATAAAGAAAAATGGGCTGGCGGAGGGGGAAAATGCTAAATATAAGTACAGGTTCAAAGACTCCCCAACTTAGCTGCCGACTACTCTACAAAGATAATTAGTAACTGTAGATCTTACCTTAAAGTAATTGCTAGTCGTTCCTCGGCACTAAGTGCTTCACGGTAGTTGGTATTTTCTTTTTCAATAAGGTCAACAATCAAACTGAGTAATTCATCAAATCATTCTTGAGTCATTCTAAAATAGATGTAGAACCTTTTAGCATCATTTCTCAATTGGGGCATGAGAGTGTGGTACTCTCCAAATGCTAGCCTTCCTTTATTTACGTCATGCACCCAAAGTTTTTTCGCCTGTTCGTCTTCTAATACAGCAAGCAAAAGTAGGGCTTCTTCTTCATCAGACGATGACATGGTAAGTAAATAAAATAAAAACTAATTACAATATTTCACAAAACTTGACTCGAATCACTGGACTACACACCTTGGCATGGTCACTCACTGCGGTGTACTGGCTCCCGCTTCCCGTCTGGTAGCCGCACCTGTGTGGAAGCACGAGTTCCCGCCACGATCTTCCCGCGCAAAAATCGCATCTAAAATTCCAGGAACTGAACCGTTACCGCTCCCGCTCCCGTTCCCGCGCCGGTGTGTACGGGCCTTTAGCCTGAAACATAAGTTATTCAACAACAAACAGACAATTGGAAGTTCCTTAGTCTGCAGGCTTGCTGAGGCTGGGGTGTTTAGTTTCATGTTTAACGTGACTTCTGAGATTGTATTAACCTATGTATAACCATTAATGTGGTTAAGTGTGTTATGTACGTCCCAGAATTCAAAGTAATTTTAATCATCGTGCACTTAAGGATTTTATACAAACACTCGGTGGTTCGAAACCCATCTGAAACCTTACTCATTGAGAAGAACTTTCTCTGCATTTCAGACCTCACCTCGTTGCGAGTTTTCCCTCCATAGTAAAAACGGGACATTGCCACAACCCGGTAATATCAGGGGATGACCATTGCAATAACCGGAACCCTTTGTAATGGCCCTTGTTATAGCAGCTCTGTCCGCAGTTCTTACCAGCTTTTTGATCATTACATACGACGATTTCGCTTCCAATTGCATTTTGTTTCATCCGTTCCGATTACCTTACACCTGTTTATCTAGGGTTAACTTTTTGTTTTAGTGTATTTTGGCTAAAATATGTAATTTTTTTACCTAACCCGCCATGTTAAACTTTCCTATCGCAAGCGTGATGTATACAACTTATTTACTTCTCGAGTGATGTAAAGTTGAATAAAACTCACTCGGTGAGGTAATGAAACCCATTTAAATAACATTGAGTGCTTAACTTAAAAAATATACCTCTATAGAGCCAACGACCTTCAACGCTAGAAATCAGCTGTGCGCTTGAATTTTATTGTTATGTTTTGAAGAATTTTCCTAACCTAGCTTTTGTTTTTAAATGCATGGTACTGTTAGAAGATGAGTGAAATGGATAATGAAAAATATTGTTCGTAATCTGCTGTATATTGTCGGGTCAGGTAAAATCTTGTACGTTACACGTTACGCAAGAGCGTGTTTACATCACTCGCTTCCGCTCGTTGCACAACATTCACCTGCGTGATGTAAAAACGCTCTTACTACACTTGTAAGGTAAATAGCTATTAGTTTTTACAATTGAATAAATTAATGGCTGACAGTTAATATTGCTATTTTAAAGATGTGTTTCCACTTTAGTCTTTCTTGATTATTTTACTATGAGTAATTTAATGGCTATTAGCTTAATGTATAAAGTTTAGAATGTTTTTTGACTTGTTCTTTTTAATTAAATCTGAATCATTGTACAATTTAATGTGATTGTGTGTAGGAGTGTTTTCTCCCCAGATAAAGTTTGTTTTTTGTATTGAAACAGGAATTGATTAACTACACTATTCTATAACAATTCTTAATTTGATTGCATCACAGACACAATCTTGTATCACACAGGAAAATACGTCTATTTTGTTCTTGATTAATAATACTACTGTATCACACCAATGCTTTACAGATGGATCAATTGAAGTCTGTATGGTAATTTGATCAATCTAAAACAGTAAATTCAAGATTCTATTCGCATTTCGATTCCATTTTGTGGCACTGTTAAAAGCAATAGTTTTATCTTTTCCTCCTTATTATCTTAGCTCAAATATTAAAAACTCTATCTCATCTTTAATAATTTACATTCTGATTGTTGTATCTACATTATTGGATGCTACATTATTGGATTTGTGTACACATGTCGGTATATAAAATAGTGTATACTTTGTAGATATGTCAGTTCTTCGGCCTATGAACCTTGGATAGATAATTTTTTAAAGCTACTAGGATGAAAATTTTTAGATAATGTAATGTTTACGCCCGCAATGCTAAGTAATCCACGACAAGGGGAAAATGTGCTTACAACTTAATTTTAACAAATGTTCTTCATGATTTATTTCAACTTGCTTCGAACTTCTGGAACTTTGGTGAAGCCCCCACGTCTGATTATGAACACGGAAAGACTTTTTTTTGAATACTTGAAACCCCGTTTTGTTAATTTGGTACAAATGTTTTTGATTGTTCACAGACAGAACTAACATTTACACACTTTTTTATATATCATACTATAGAATAGATATAGAAATTTATATATTTTTTAAACTTATTACAGCTGTATCTACTGCTGTTAACATGCAAAATGTACAGCTCATGTGTTTTAAACGTTTTTACCTACGACCGTTAAAAAAAAACCGTTTCAGTACAGTTCTTAGAATTGAAATGTATCTCATAACAGCATATTTTTACTCATAACAACACTGGTAACGGAATAAGGTTCAAGGATTGAGAGAGGAGAAGCAAAATTTTAATGATTCGAAATTAAACTAATCAGCTGTTTGGGCCAATTTAATTGTTGATAGGTGCAATTAGTATTGGATACAATGTTTTGTTGCATCACTGTCAGTGGCAATTATGGGTTATAAACAAAAACATAACCTCTCTTAGAAGTTATGAGTAGTGATTTTTAGTAATTAAAATACCATCGTAGGTAAATTAGTGTACGCAACTCGCGTAAATAGTGGTAATGACACTCGTAGAGGTTTTTAAGGCTCGTACCTTAAAATTTCTACTCGTGTCGTTAACACTATCTTTACGCAATCGTTGCGTAAACTACTATAATCTCCTCTTTTGAATGATGTGAAGAAGTTACTTTTGCCTAGTATTAAGCGTTAACTTCACTTGCAGGTGTTCTATTCAATCGGAGCTAGAAACCAATGGTAGAAGGTATGTATCAACTCCTTCTGGTTGCTACACATTCTGTGTGCCACACAGGGTGTCCCGAAATATTTTACACTTTGTATCCCGGAGTAAATTATAGATAAATTTACCATATTGTAAATTTTGTTAGTTAAAACACTTGCGAATGGGTATTTTTTTTTTAGTTTTGATGTTACAACAACAAAATTTAAAAAGCCTGTAATTGTCAATATCTAAAATATTAGTTTACGGCACTTTATAAGTCATACCAAATTAAAACAGCGTTCAGATAATAGTTATTTGTGTAACTAGTGGTGAAAGTGGCACTTTGCTGCACACGAGAGCAATGTTTACGCACGAGCCGCAGGCGAGTGTGGAATGATCTCGAGTGCAGCAAAGGCCTTTTTCACTCGTGTTACACATTATATTTTTCCTACAGTCACTATAAAGCATATAAATAATTAGTCTTTCAAACACTATGCAACACGTTTTTAGGTTCAGCTGGCAACACAAATGGTGCCCTAGAGAAAGTAGTACCCGCGGTCCGTATCACTCCACTATTTTTCCTCGGCAAGAAATGTGCTCCGCGTTTTGAGAATATAGTTCCGTATGTTTTTGTAATTTGAAGTGGTTTCCGCGCCTAAAAAAATGCTTAAAAGGTATTTTCTTGTTTATTAAGATCGTAGGAAGGTTTTAAAAACGTTTAAAAGAAAAGTCCAGAAAGTTCAGAAATACCGAAACTATAAACACGAAATGACAGGTTAAATCGTAGTTATAATAGTCAATCAGCTACTCATAGTATAATTATCTTTAAGTGTTGCCAACCTATTTCCAAGCGTACACGGATTACGTGCATAATGGAACCACGCTGTTTTGTGTTGTTTCGTTGGAATCCTGATGTGCGGCAAAGTATAAACCGTACGGCAAAGTATAAACCGTACGGCAAAGTATAAATATGCAGCAATTAGCAGCTTTCTGTACTATAAACAGTACAAGGAAGCCAACTTTGTCGGGTGACTGTAGGAAAATATCAATTTGTGCGTAGTATTATTTTAACTTCGAATTTGGCATATCGTCTTAGGAAATTTTAATAACAGAAATGAACAGATTTCTCAATTTTCTAATTGTAGTGTTTTAAAATAGTTGTGGAACTCAACAGAAGAATAATCAAATTCCTTTATAAAAAAACAAAGCGTAGTAACATTTTATCTTAGATACATGAAATCATTCACAGATTCGCAATTTCAGTTTTTGCGATTTTGCCCACGCCTAGATTCTTTTGTGTCGGGTGGCAAAATTCATATAACTTAATCACATGTCAGTGCATGCAACATCTGAATCGATTAAAAGTTTGATTCGGAATACAGTAGCTCCAGATATACATCAAATTGGTCAACTTTGAGCCGTATGTTCTGAAGTATGTCCCGTTCTGATTCTCCCCCCATATCCCCATACCGCCATATTATATCTTACATTTCTTACGTAACCGTACGAGACACGTTCTGAACTAAAACATGCGTTTTTAATAAAACGAAAATGCATTTTTAGTTTTAACAAGTTTGTTCTCCCAAAACTAACCGTACATTGGCGAAAAACATCAATAAATATTAATAGGGATGCCAAAGTCCGAGTTTATGGTTAAAATTACAAAATTAATGATCGTGCAGAATTCTTATGTAAAGAGTATTGCATGATTAAATCAGTGTAGCCTACATTTTACAGAAGGTTGGGACTACACATTTTGGAAGTTCACTGATAAAATTAAATGAAAATAATGTTATTTTATTTTATACTGTCTTATACACTTTATTTACGTTTCTCGCAATATGCATGCATTTTCATTATTTTAGCATTGCATTTGTTTTCTGGAAAGTTTATTATGATTATGTTAGCCCATGTCTGTATCAGTCTGTCAGATTTCTCTGCAAATGTTTAAAGACAATAGATTTTTCGATGTTTTCTTTTACACAACAACTTTTACTATTACCTGGAAAAATATTTTTCCTCTTTTCAATATTATAAGAAGTTTTGTCTGACTCCTAATTTTATTTTCATTCCCCTGTGCAAGAAAATATATCACTGAATACGCGAAATTTTTATGTTTAAAAACCAGTTATTCGAAGAATTTCAGTTAAATTATTTCTTGAAACTTTTACCTGATTTTTGTTACTATATCAAAATTGTTTTAGTATATTCAAATTAATCATTTTAGGTTTCAATTTAAGGAAGAAGACTTTAAACTTGGAAAATGAGTCGTGGATTTTTTTTAAAATCATTTGCATGGTAAATTACTAAACAGATGCACACCAATATACATTCAATCCTGGATTTAACATAGGAAATCTATAGTTTATTTGTAGCCTTAAAATAACTCTATCGTGAATCAAGTCATATGTAAATTTATTCATTGACCTTTGTTTCTACTTTCCGTTTTGATAAGATGAATGTACGATAAAAATTGTCAGTGTAAGGATTTTTCTCTTTCAGTATGAAGATTCAAATCGAGGTATGTTTCGTAGTCGCCGTTCCCTCGAAATACAAATTGGCCGGTTCAACAGAACGCAGCCATAACAATACCATAACCAGCGGTTGATAATGGTCCAATTTTCCATAACAGCGGCGCTCGCTTCTCGTGTGATTGTAGTGATTAGAGGCTGTAATGCCAGATGCACGATAATTATCGTACCCGTACGATTATTTTTCAGTTTCATAATGGAAAATAATCGTATGCGATCGGTCTGTAATTCCGATCGCTGCGTTATCCGCAGCGATTACAATTATCGCTGGAATTTTAACTAAGGTTGCGTTTTATTTCTTGTGTGAAAATTGGATAAACTTTAAAAAAATATTGCGGCAATAGGAAGAGTGAATTGTAGTTGCGAAAAATAATGAACACTTATGTTGATTTGGTTATTATCAAACTATGTGGAAATAATTTTACCATTAAATTAACAATTTCTTTTGTTATGGCATCAACGATAATTACTGGAAAATCATTTTGTGTTAAAGTAAACTATTATTTGTATCATAACGATGGGCTAGCTCGTTTATTTTTACCACGATTACTTGAACAGAACCGTATTTTTTTTGTCCTAAGGACGCTAGGCACGAGCCCGGGATTGTTTTTCACATTACTTCAGGCTAGACCTAGGGGTTGCGGCATTATCACTTAGATAAAATCCATTGGTGACTTGGCGGGGATCGAACCCGGGACCTCAGGGACTGAAGTCCCGCGGTCTAACCACTACGCCAGCTCGCTCCCCGAACAGAACCGTATGGATCATAAATATAAACAAATGAAGTGGCTGGCCCGAAAATAAACATTATTTAACATTACTTAAATGGAATATTGTCGAAAAAATAATATGTTAAGGCTTGTTTTTGTTTATGGTCCATTATACTGGTTCTGTTAAAGTATTCGTGATGTTTACCAACCTATTATTTTAATTTACGTTACTGGACTTTCTGTTCAAAGCTGAAAGTTTTTAAATCTTCTTAAATAAAAAATTCTCTTGGTACTGTAATGGATAACTTAGCTGAAGAAAAAAGTAAGTAATGACAGAATGTAATTCCTACTCATTTGTTGCATTATTTAACCAGAATTTTCACTACAGTTCCTTTGAAAATTAATATTTTCTAATGTAAATAACATCTACGTATCCAGACAAAATTACTTATAATCTATCTACAAAATCCATCATGCAATATCGATACAAATTGATAATTCTAAAAATATACATAACTTCAAAGAAGGCTATATTGTTAACAAGATGTCATAGGACAATTTTTACAGTAATCAATTTAACGTGTACTGAACAGTTTTTTTTGTGCCTTGAGAACGCTTGAGAATAATTGGGTACACAAGCTCGGCTCGCATTTTCTTTGCCAGAGAGAAGTCGGTGACGGTTTAAGAGTTATCACCGCCAGCTAATAGAAAACACGTGGTTATCTGTTCACAACACGACGCCTCTGTCGCCGCGACGCGGGATAAATCCTTGCTGTAGCAGAGTAATGTGCGAGTATTGTGGGGTGAGGGGAGGGGGGTGTCGGTGATCCGTTAAAACATGGAGGTAAAGGTTGTTTCTGTATAAGTTGTTAGTAGCGGATTGACGAATTTGTTTGAAAGTCGAATTATAGATTTTCAAATGTAGTGTACTGGGGATTTTGTGATAGCTTGAACGGATAAAATTCTCGTTGGGAGGTTACTAGCTGTTTTTAGTAGGGAGGGATTGACACACTTTTATTTCCATTTTTTTTTAGGTTGGTGACCTCTTTCAATCTTTCATTTTTCATAAAGGTCTATATGCGTGGAAAGCAAGAGGTGGGCGGGTACTTAACTGATAGAAAGTAGTGGAAGGTACCGGGATACCGACTCCCCACTTTGTGTTCAACGCCTTGCGATATTTTACGTTGTCTATTACTATCCAACATCGACCTTTTTTAGATAACGTAGGAAATTTCTAGAATATAAAAATAAACATGGACGTGTCATCCAGTGACCTCCAGATTGGAAGGCGATCATTATAACTACGGGTACATCTACATTCGACAATTACGTTTTTCAAACATGATATTAACACGTCCAAATTCAGTTCTCGTAGAGAAATGTCTTTGTCGTTCCATTCCAAAATTCGCAATGGTTTAATCAGGGAACATCTTTCTCGTCTGGTCTAAAAGTTACTGGCTGAGTCTGCTGACTAGAGGAAGAGGAAGAGGTATGGAGGAAGACATGTATCTCCTAGCCAATGTCATGTTCCTTAACTTATGTTGAGGCAGCCTTTTAAAGTTGGTTTGAGTGGACTCAAAGTAGTTAAGCGATTATGTGAAGATACGAGATTTCCATGCCACAATTCGCAATGGTTTTGTGGGAGAACATCTCTCTCGTCTGGAGGTTACTCGCTAGGAGTAGGAGATAGTGAGAGGGAGACACACATGAAGGCAGCGGGTAGCGGGGGTGACCTGTAGGAACGAGAGCGGATCGTGGGAACGTGGACGGTCACGACGCACCGCAGCGCCGCGGCAGCCTCGCGATAGTTTATGGCCACAGAAGACCATGGACCTGGTGAAGGGGGAAAGTGGGAGGATCCTCCGCTAGGATGCAAACTGCGGAATGTCTCGACTCTAGACTCTACAGAGCGTGAACTAAACATAATAGGGCCGTCGTCAATACTTGTAGTTTAGGTTGCCTCGTCAAATACGTGTTCCCAATTGAACATTTGCAAACGTCATCATCATACTAATATTATAGAGCTGAAGTTGTGTGTGTGTATTTGGGGCTCTATCATGCAACTACCCGATTCAGCTGAAATTTAGCATGATGGACGCTGGTAGACGGACAGCGTCCCAGAGCTTTGTTTGGGTTAATCCTCTGATTTATGGCCTGAGGGTAGTGGTCACCAGTGGAGGGGTGGGGAATCGAGAATTCTGAATCCCACCGGAGGCTTTAACTTTTTGTCAAAGATTTCGCTTAGAATGCGATTACTTCTTATCTGTGCATCTTTTCTTATACTGTAATTTATAACTTTATGACCAAAACTATTTTTCGATTATTAACCTTCATTCGATTTTTTAATTATCAGCAAGTTTGGTTGGTTCGGTTGGTTTGGTTAGGTTATGAGAGTTTAATTTTGTAATTTAAAAAAATATAAAATTAAATGTTAGGCATTTGTAATTTTATTTTATGAACAGAACTATTTTGTTATTAGTAAACCTTCATTCGATTTTTCATTATCAGCAAGTTTGGTTAGTTTGGTTAGGTTATGACAGTTAAATTAAATTTAAATTTAACCTACAAACGATACGTTTTGACAGCGACGGTGATAGAGCTAACAATTTGCCGCGAACAGTTCGGCTATGCACTGTATGATGCGGAAGCGTTCGACACCAACCTAGAACTGACAGGCTTATATTCCCCATTAAACAAATAGGACTATTCCCAAAATCCTTTTTAGCTCCACCCCAGTGGCTCTAGATTGTCCCATGTTTACCTTGTAGGTATTCATTTTTAAAAGAATCAAAGAATCTCTACAGATGTTTCAACTAAACAAATAGTAGGGTTCTATAATGTGCAATCGCTTAAAAAAGCCACAAGGATATTTTCTGTTCTCTTCGATGGTAAGTACGGGTATAGTAGTTAGTTGTTCATAAATACGAAATATTTAAACACTTTTAGGTCAATAATCTAGAATTCCAAACTGCGGACATCGTGAGCGTTAAGTCCAAGCCGGTCATCAGCGTTTGTCTATATTTTAATTTCATATTACAATTTTAAAGACATTAATTAACACGTTCGTCGATTGATCCCTGTGTGAACTTTTCATACTGAAGACATATGAATATACTTTTTAATGTTAAAGTGTTTGGCCTTCGGTAAATTCATCATTTGAATATCAAGTCTATGATTTTACCACTTTTCCTGTTCTGTATGCTCAGACATCAGGTCGTTAAGCTATGAGGAGTGAGGACCCCATTACACTAATGATCGGATTTGTTATGTAGGGTTCAACCAAGTTTTCGAAGGTTTTATTAGATTAAAATCCGTTGACATAAAACTCAAGAATTGCATGGACGAATCTTCGATGTACGCACATCAATCTTAAATTAAAATATACCATTGATAATCGATGCATTTCATGAGACTTGGAAGTGATTGAAAAAAAAGTCTAATCTAATTAATACACTTCATTTTCCACTAGATTTTCAATTAAATGTGTTGCTACCATATTTCAGGATTGTTAACTGTTGCTACACACAGTCTACTGGTTACCTTATTTTTGGGATCACAATCAACTAGTAATACTAGAAGTACGCCTTTATTTACGTAAAAAATTATGAATTTAATCAATTTTGTTTGTAGAAGTTATTAAATGTCGTGTTTCTCATTAAGTACATCTTAGAAAGTACTTGATGACAAAAACAACAGTTAATCAATTCTGAAAACTCCAATTTTTTTCTGGATATGTAAAGGAAAGATTAGCGCCAAATTCAGCTAACATGACAAATATATTATACTTCTCTCTAATAAGAAAGGAGTTGGGGATTTTCTAATAAGGAACTGTTTCGTGTTCCTATTTGCCCGATCATCATTATAGGCCCCTGAATATATGGTTTGACCTAGAAATAATTAGAACACAGATGAAACCATTGTAGTTTGATAGTGAAAAGTATTGTGAATAACATATCAAAAGTCTCCAAAAATATCTTTGGTGGAACACCCCCATTTTTCCAAAATGGCGGCCAAATCCAGTAGTTTTTTGCTTTTTATTGAAATTCTCACTTTCCAGTCAACATTGGTAAAAAGTCGTTAGTACATTTTTTGTTCCTCCTGAAATTACCTTTAAAATGATACCAAATACATGTACCTACAATCAAAAAAGAACCTCGTAGAAATAATAAAATATTTCAAATAAAAATAGCTTTTATAAATTAATGTAATAGTCCAAGCGAACTAAAAAAAAAACAGACACAGGGATCGTATAAAAATTTGCAGGTAAACGTTTTATGGTTTTATTTTTATTGTTGTGGTGTGCAGAGTGACATACCAAAAGTTGCAAAAAATCAGTCCATGGGAAACCCCTAAATTAAAAATTAAAATTGGCGGCTTTTCCCAATATTGGAAAAATTTTTCAAAAAAGATACCACATGGTTTTTTGCAAATTTTTCGAGATATTGACTTGGGACCACCACCGATATTTATTGGATGGTCTGTACTTAATTTCGATAGGGGATGCTTTTTGGGCCGCCATCTTGGATCTGCCATATTGGATATAAATATTTTTTAAATTTAATTATGGTGTTGTAACACATCATTATAAACTAGATTTCCACGCTGATTTTAATGCTGAAATCCGTTTTTAAATAGCTTTTTTCGATTTTAAGATAGGCATATAAAAACGAAAACTCTCCCCCATACATTTCTTATGGACGTTTCGTACTTTGACAATTTATAAACACATTGAAAACTACCACAGCATAAGTGTACCATCAGGTTCAAGTATGGCGTGGAAATTGTTCACCGGCAGATCCAACAGATTGGGGGTGATGTTTGACTGATGGTACATAATTTTATCAGACACACATGCCACCAGCACTACTTTCTCTATTAAAGCTCATCCACTGAAAACGCTATTCTAGTTGTGGCAGTAAGTGTACATGCCAAAAGAGGGGTGATGATAAATTTTTTCCATGCTAAATGTAAACTTATGTATTTAATAAAATTTAGTGCATTCAACGTAGATTTTTACTTATAAATAACTGTAACTGTGTAACTTGAAATTATATTTAGATAAATATAGGATATGGCCTTTAAAACTTGCAACAAAACTTTTTATGGTTTTATTTTGTAGTGTTTTGCAGAGTGAAAACGGGAAAACTCCTCATAGCTATTCGTTAGGGTATTGACTTTTATTTTAGCTATGGACTCCTTATTGGGAGTTATTAAGAATGGGGGATATATGTCTTCAACTAAAGACAAATTTCAAAATAACAATAATCTAATGTTCATTGAAGGTGGGCCTACATGATTCGTTTTAAATTTGTCAGGTGTCATTTAATGATCAATAAAATTAAAGCCAAACATTTACTGAGTACTTTGATATATAAATCTTTTAATAATAACTGATTTAAAAAAGGTTGATTTAATATTGTGTTGGGTTTGTACCTCGTCTCTAACTAGCCTGTTTTAACTATAAATAGCTAAAATGTAAGCTCTTACAACACTGAATATTTTAAGGCTAGAACGACCTGCAAGCTTAATAAGACCTGGAGAAAAATAATCTAAACACATTTTTAAAGTACGATACGTCCATAAGTAGTTTTCATGCAGGAGAGTTTTCGTTTTAATATATCTTAAGAAACGAAAAAAACTTATTTAAAAACGGATTTCAGCATTGAAATCAGCGTGGAAATCTACTAGTAGTTCATAATGATGTGTCACAACACTATACAGTATTTAAATGTTTAAAAAAATTTTATAAATCCAATATGGCGCATTCAAGATGACGACCAAAAACGTGTTCCCTATCGAAATGAAGTACTGACTACCCAATAATTATTGGTGATGGTTCTAACTTAATATCTCAAAAAATTTGCAAAAAAGCATGTCGCATCTTTTCAAAATTTGTCCAATATTGGGAAAAACCGCTATTTTTTTATCATTATATCATGAGTTTCCCGGGGACTGATTTTTGGCAACTTTTAGTGCGCCACTCTGCACACCTAAAAATAAAAATAAAACCATAAAGTTTACTTGCAATTGTTTATATGAACCCTATGTCGACTTTTTTTGTTTGCTTGGAATATTACATTATTTTACAAAAAATATTATTATTTGAAATATTTTATTATTTCTACGGGGTTTATTTTGGTTGTAGGTACATGTATTAGGTACCATTTTAAAGGTAATTTCATGAAGAACATTAAATGTATTAACAACTTTTCACCAATATTGACTGTAAAGTCAGAATTTCAATAACAAGCAAAAAACTACTGGATTTGGCTGCCATTTTGGAAAAATGGTGGCGTTCCACCAAAGATATTTTTGGAGACTTTTGATATGTTATTCACAATACCTTTTACTATCGAACAACAATTGTTTCATCTGTGTTCTAATTATTTCTAGGTTTTGCTATTTATTTTCTTATTTTGAGGCGCCTATTATTGTCTGATACAGTAGTGTGAAGTGAAGGTGGAGTAGTTACTTGCTCTGCGTTCTCTCAATCACATTTGCAAGTATAATCTCCTCTAGACTCGTCTATTAATTCGGTCACCAACACTGTCGTCTCGTCATACAATGGGTGGTTGGATTTTGAAGATTAATTTTATCTTTTAAATGTTTAATATGTTTATAATAAGTACCCTTTACTTATTGTTGTAAAATACTAAGGTGATCACAAATGCTTTCAGAAATAGATTTGATTGTAATTTTTTTTAATCGGGACAATTTATCTCGTTAAAATCACTTTACAAAGAAAAAATGTATAGGCTGCGAAGATACGCCTTCAGAAGATTCTTTTAAACCCTCGAAACGCACTATAAAATACAGATTTTTGCTGTTGAATGTCCAATCTACAGGAAAATCCAAATTATGTACCATATGAGGAAATCATTGAGTATGAGGAATGATTCGATAAATTACATATGAGTTTTAAAACTTAGATCCAACAACAACTGGCTTAAAGAGACCAATATCATTATTCTCAAAGACTTATAGAGTAATCCACGTTAACACCGATTTGATCATGAAATTTGATTCCTCTAATTAATCAATGTTTGATTATTTTATTTATCTTAGTAGTTGTAGGTACCATTTTTTTTTTTGTCTGATAAAGTTTCTGATCCATTGCAGCAATGTTTAAACTCAGTCGGCCATTACTTTTGCTAGATAAGTGACGTGGTCAGCTCCTTAGACCACGATTTTTAACACCGGGGCTTAAAGATATTTATAAAACAAACCCACAAACCTCCCGGCTTCAAATAATTTATAGAAATGATAAAGGAAGGATGTAAAATAAATGTTAAATCCATTCACCCTGGCAATGTACAAGAGCGATGAACAAGATGATCAAGACGTCGCCGAAGTCTATAGAGTCGTTGGTCCAAGTTAATTACTGTAGTATCGCTTTTGAGGTGATCTTGTAAACAGATCTTGTCAGATATGAATGCAACATAGTTTAAACCAAGTCAAGTAGGTGTGATAGTCAGAGGTGTTTACTGTCACTAATCGCTTCTTTGTTTACGATCCATTGAGCCACTTGCGGTTACGACCTCGTAAACCTACCTAGCTATCTCTCGCTCTCTCCATCTCTCTCAAAGTGGTAACTTTGCCAATTTGGCAGATACCACCGTCTCTGACGGCCGTGCCACACTGGAGTCTACAGGAAATACAATCTGAAAATACATACAGGGTGTCCCGTAAGTAAACAGCTACTCCGGGAAACGATTTTTTGAGGCAAAATAAAGAGAAAATCAAGAATATATGTTTTTCTCAAAATCCCTTTGTTAACCAGATATTCAATACTTTCAATACTTTTCAATGAAATGGCGACCATTCAAAGTAGGTATTTTAAGCCAAGTGTGAATGGAGATGAGTGTAGGATGAGTGGCGCAATTTTGTAGTCTTGTTAGTGACTAAGGCCGACAGTCACCATTTTGTTTGTTCACATAAACATTTTATCGTTAAATTTGTTCAACCGATCATTATGAAACTTGGTATGTATGTTAAAGTAAAATAGACCCGCGTCAGAAAAAAATGTATCCTAATCAATTCAAAGTTTCACTGAAATAAGCCTATCACGATTGTTATTTAATTGTGAATTGAGGCAAGCCATAATTTTACAACTAAATATCGTAACATTCAGTTATTTTTCTACCATCTTTTTGAACTTAGTGTCGTTAGATAGGAAATTTTAAATGCTAAACAAAAGTCTTCCTGAAATCTTTTTTCATAAAATTAGCCAATTCATAGCAACCTTAATTTTTTAAATTAAAATGATAAAATGATGACATCCAAAGGGATGTCCATGCGTATTTTGTGTTTGTACGTTATTGGTGGTTTTTAACGTTTTCGTATAGGAAACCCAACCCTGGTAATATTGTAGTGTCGACCTTTGGTTGGATAGCATCTTTAATTGACAGCCAGATGAGAATATTTTTGAGGGTCCAGAGTCGACAATCCTTGCTATACCGTTGAAACTCCCTATGCACAACAATGTACAACATTGCCTTTGGGCTTTTCATCCCATTGTTAAGTCTGACGCCTGTGATGTTTTCTTATGTTTGGTCACGCACTTTAATTTGCTTATGTCAATATATGTTTATCTCATATTTTGGCTAAAACTTACAGTTTGCTGTTTATTCTCAAACAACAATAGCGGAGGGCGAAAGGCAGATTCCAGATTAGTTTGAGATTCTAACAAATGGTGAAAACAACAGATTAACTGATAGGCGTGACTATCTTGGCGTGAGTCATTGCAGTTATGGGAAATATATTGTGTTCACACTGCATTTTCAAAGAATTAGCTCGATTATCACCAACAAACATATACATTTGACTAAATTGATTTGTTATGATGTCAAGTCACAGAGGAATGAAATAGTAAAGGTAATTTTGACTATCTTGTTTACGAAACAGATGTATGAAAATATAGCCAAAACACCTTCGGTTGAGGTTCCTTGCAGTTTTGAAAATATGCAGATATCTAGAATGGAATCGTTGAGACGGGCTTTTGTCTTTGTGGCACCTCTTTGGCATAATTTGTAATGGAATGTTTTGAATCCAATTTTTTTGCAAATAGAGTTCAAGCATTTTTCTTGTCTTTGTAGAATTTATTTGACATAGACCAAGGCTGCAATGGGGTACTTTTTTAACCGGGTTTTGTAATGTGATAGTGAAATATTTGTTGCATTTGCTGTTGACCTTTTAGTACTTTATAACACAGTAACCGATCATTTGTGAGATATAAATGACATGATAGACATTTTAAACAGAAGCTGTGATCTCACAAATATTTAAGGCCATATCATAATGGAATTTATTGACTGAACATGATGTCAAAATGACACTTTTAAGAGTTAGATAGATTCCCTCCTAGGTAGACTAGGGGATTCACAATAAGCTTTGGTTGACGTGCTTGGACCATGAGTCCTCCCCTCTTACAATCAAGAGGTAGATATCGTTATAAGACGTTTTGATTAAAATTTTGTGCCATAATAGAACTTTGATGAGAAGTTGATTTTCTAGCGGAAGGTACTTTTTCTGTCGAAGATTGTTTTTTGCCGATAATTGTTCGGAAGTCTTCTGAATCTCTGTTGGTTCTGATGGGCCTTTGTTTTTCATGTGTATTTTGACAAATAGATGTCTTAATGAGACTTTAGATTGACACAGTTTTGTTACAATAGAACCTTTCCGAGCAATTAATGTTCTAGCGGAAGATACCTTTTCCGTGGAAGATTGTTCATTCATCGGATCATTGTTTGAAATACTTGTCAATTTGTGATGGTTCTGACGAGCCTCGGTTTTGCAGGTGTACCCCGGGAGGTTGTGTCTCGCCCACACCTTGTGTTAACGAGCGACCGGTCTCCTAGTAAGTCTTTCTGATCTATCACAACCTGCACTGATCTCTGCTTTTATCTCATTTGCTCACGACGTTAGTTATGTTTCTTTCACCCGCTCGCTGGTTGTCACCGCGATCGCTTTTCGAATCGTTGCTGTTTCTGCGATGTGTTCTTCAGCACTCTTTAACGCTTCAATTTGTTCACTGCGATCGCTTTTCCAATCGTTGCTGTTTCTGCGATGTGTTCTTCAGCACTCTTTGTCGCTTCATATTGTTCACCGCGATCGCTTTTCCAATCTTTGCTGTTTCTTCGATGTGTTCTTCAGCACCCTCTGTCGCTTCATATTGTTCACTGCGATCGCTTTTCCAATCGTTGCTGTTTGTGCGATGTGTTCTTCAGCACTCTTTGTCGCTTCATATTGTTCACTGCGATCGCTTTTCCAATCGTTTCTGTTCCTGTGATGTGTTCTTCAGCACTCGTTGTCGCTTCAATTTGTTTACCGTGATCGCTTTTCTGGTTGTTCTCGTTTTCGTGTTGACTTCAGCACTCACTGCCTGTTTCATTCAAGTTCATTTCTGAAACTTGTTTGATACACTTATTGGTTGACATAGTTTAATGAAGAATAGCCTACTACCATAGTTTTAATATTTCAATTATCATCTCCGCAAATCATAAATAAACAAAACATAATTTTTGTGACGTGCGGTTTTATCAATACAACATAATTACATTAGGATGAGAAATGATGATGCTGCTCAACTACAGGTTAACGACGTTGGTACAAATACCAAGGGTAGTGACAAAATACGTCTAAAGTGAAGATAAAAAGTAAAGGAAACAAATACCCCCGCCTCAGCGAACCTGCAAAATTCCATGGGATGTCCCCTTAAATATTTCCTTAAACAAACCAGATTTAACCATTTAAGATTAAAACATTAAATGTGAATGATTATCTAGGGTTGCTGACACACGGAAGGAAAGGGTATTTTACGTTAAGGAAACTCCCCGCTAAAGATAACAATATTTTACCATTCACATAAATAATAAAAGTGGGCGTAGTAATACAACGCAGTTTAGCGCACAGCACCCACAGTGGACACGTTCATCGATTTTCTAGAAATGAAAGCTATAATTAAAACATCGATGAAATATTCATACTAGATAGTATCAGCTGTTCCTGGTATATGACGTAACTCGTTACGTTTGTTTGCGTAGAGGTGACGTCACGTGACGCATCTGTCACGTCTATGTAACGCTTAGGTGATGGAAATTACCTGAGTAACATGAGGTTTATTACTTCCTGGCTGTTTTACTGATTTTCTATTTCGCGTGTCTGTTTGGATTTCATCTTGTATATTAAAATTATCAAACATCACCTGCGAGTTTTTTTAATTCTAAATCAACCACTAGATCCTCATGTTTCTTATGTGTGATGATGGAAAGATAATTTTAAGAAAAGGGAATGTTGAAGCCATATTTAATTTTGGGTTTCAGTTTTTAGAAATTAACCTATAATTTATAAAAAGCCTAACAGCCGACGTTAACATTCTAAATTCGATTTACCATTACTTTCACTAAAAGCTGTAAACATTCTACATTATTGACACAAATTCAGAATGTCGATAAAGATGGCATGCACAGTTAGTTTATTATACTAATTGTACTGCCATAACTTGTGTCTTAACATGGCTATTTTCATTCACGGAAGGTAGTGGATGTTCGAGATCGTTGAATACGGCGTAAAATATAAGTGTGAAAATATTCAAATCTTTTCGTACGAAATTTCAGAGTTTTTGAGGGTGCCCCTATAACCCACTCCCCCTAGGAGTGTGTTACACATAATAAAATATGGAAATGCGTGATAATAGTTGGTATTTTTAGAAGACTGGTTAAACCAATAATTAGTGTTTTCTTTATTAATATTAAGTTGGTGTGATCCAAACTCTCGTTAATCCGGACGACTCCGGTCCCGTCCCAATGTCGGGATTAACGAGGGTTTTGTAGTATTTACTAGTGTAATTGGTATGTTTGTTGTCGCCTTATAATTACCTGGAGGTTCGTGTCTGTTTGAAACAACTGTAGGGAGAACCATTGCGAAATCGAGCGACGGAGGCGCAACAAGATGACGGCCTACATCACCGAGTTGTCCGACATGGTGCCTACCTGCAGCGCGCTGGCGAGGAAACCGGACAAACTCACCATCCTGCGCATGGCTGTGGCTCACATGAAGGCGCTTAGAGGTGAGTGATCACTGTTCAAGTAGTAGTAGTGTTGCACCTAAGTGTGGTTAGACAAAGGCGTAACTCCTAAAGGCGTAACTCCGAAAGGCGTAACTCCAAAAATGCGTAACTCCGAATTTCATAACTCCGAAAGATGCAACTTAGAAAGGCGTAGCTCGAAAGGCGTACATCATAAAGACATAACTCCGAATTGCATAACTCCGAAAGACGTAACTCAGAAAGGCTTAACTCTGAAAAGTACGACTTTGAAAGGCATGACTCCGAATGACATAACTTTGAAACGGCTCTGCTCCAATTCTAAAACTGTAATTCTCTTACCTTTTGTCGGACCAGCGCCTTTCGGGCCAGTGCCTTCTAGTGAAATAGGTTTCGGAGTAATGCCTCATTGTACGCAGCCCTTCCAGGAAAATAGGTGTTGGAGTTATAACTGATTTACATATTCTTTTGGTGCAGTGCATTTCAGCGTGATGTCTTCCAGTAAATTAATTTTTGCAGTAATGCCTGCCTGATGCGTATTCTTTCGAAACAGTGCCTTCCACTGAACCTGTACTTCAATGGCATAGTGCCTTGGATTTTGCTCTATGAACAGATTTTTTAATTCGGTTCTTAGACAAATTGAGGTACAGAAGGGTTTTTAATGTGTTTACGCACACGTTACATGTTATAATATCTCGGGTAGCTGTCTGTAGAAGCAAAAAAAAAACCAAAAACAAATTACCAATTAATTGTTAATTGGGAGGGGGAGAAGTAGTGGAGGATGTTATGTAGTATCAGGGCTAGAGATATACATGTAGTATCGAGAAATGAAATAAAATGAAAAATGTCTTTATTTAAGAGGCGAAGTTAGAAGTCCTCTCTGACACTTAACCTCTAAAACATAAATAGATAAAAACTTATACACTTATATAAGTAAATTTAAATATCAAAGTGCTATATTAAATAAGTAAACATGAAGAATCGAGAGGTACTATTTAAATAAACAATGATTATTTGTTTAGGAGATGAAGCCAAGTTGAGGCAAAACTATGTTTTTGTGATAAACTAATTCAAATTGCATGATGAAGAAAACTCAAAAAATATTGTGTAAAAGAATACTGCAGCTGTGAGGCTGCGAATTAAAAACGGGATCTTAATTCGACGTTAAGTTTAATCTTGTATAGTAGTAAAATTAAATTCCGAAGAAGACCAGAAGATTTTTGAAGGGACCCAACAGTAGATAACGAAAGTTGTTAGAACAAGGAAAATGTTTGATGTAACTTCGACGATGATTGTATTAATGTTTAAAATTTGCAATTAATTGGCAAAGCAGAACTTTAGAGTAAAAGAGGGTTATGAATTGTACATTACTGATACTAAAAGACCGCAATTGTGAAAATAATACTAAATTACTCAAATCAAAACCCTTAGAACATTGAAGAACATTGAAGTAGTGTCAGATAAACGATAAAAACAAATTCCTCTAGATTTCTTCCCCCTTAATCAAAGTACTGTATTCAAGATGCAAATTTATTTGCCTGATACCTGTGTAAATACCTTGCTTGGGTTTATCATTCCAGCATATTATCACGGGATTATCATTAATTTACATAGCAATTTTCCTCTTTACATCCTAACCGTGTTTTGTTCCAAGAAAACACTTTTATGTCATGTGCAGTGAATTGATATACAGCATGTTGGCCGTTGCTAAACAATACTAATTACTCCTTGCAGTAGCCTACGTATAAATTCTTTAACGATTCTTTTCAAACTGTATTGTTTTTCCTGAGACGCTAAGCTCTTGCCCGGGATCATTTCTCATATTACTTCAGAATGCCTAAGTTTGTGGCATTATCACTTAGATATATAATATTTAGATTTTAAATCCAATGGTGATTGGTACGATTCGAACCCGGAAGCTCAAAGACCGAAGTCCCGTGCTGTACAAGACCAGTTCGCTCTTTTCAAACTGCTAGTAGGCCCATTTCACGGTAAAATCTGAATGTTAATTTGGTTTTTAGTAGTTTTTCATGTTTGACTACGTTTGGAAACGCAATCATGTCGTGGTCCTGGAATTCTGCTTTTTTTATCGTTGCACCAAAAATCCATACCTCTGAAAATAATAAAAAATTTCCTCATCACGTATGACACACGTTTTTTTGGGTAGTTGCAAGTAGGAAAAGCACATTGAAATCCGCATGTTTATTATTGTATTCAAAACTGTGATTTCCTAAGGTAACCGACCGCCCCAGGCCCCTAGTGAAACTTTTAGCACAGACAATATAGGCTGCTAGCTCGATACAGAGAGATTCATCATGGACTTAGGGTGATATTTCCCATTGCACTTTTAATTAATGATGCCCACCAACTATTTTGACGTTGAATTAGTAGTGCTCCCTCACAACAACTGTGACAGCGTCAATTGTGTTAAAACTCCCAATATCGTAGGACTTGCGCAACACAATACACAATGCTGTGCACACAATACATTGTATCGGCGACAATGTATTGTGGCCGAGTGCTGTGCAAGCAGCTGTGTTTTGGGTTGAGACACGGACGGGGTGACTGAGCTTATCAATCAGAACTGCAAACTGCACAAACAAACAAACTACGACAGTCGGTGGGAATGAGGCTTTGGATCGGGGAAATGGCCTTCAAAAGGGGGAAATATGGTGGAATGCGGGGAAGTCGGGTATATGCCAGTCTAAGAGATAAAAGCTACTCTAACCTAAAAGATATTCCAGGTAGAGCTAGAATAGGGGGTTCTGTTGGTGTTGGCATGTTGGAGGTATGAGTTCGATCCCCGACATATTTACAAAAATGTGATACGGAATGCGAGTGAGGTTGGGATACATGTAGCATACATACGGGCACCGGAATCACTAAAATTGTCTGTAACTTTTTTGTATAGTATAAGTTATATAGCAATTTTATATAGCTTTTAAGTTATTAGAACAATGTTATATAGCAAAAGGTTTATAGCAGGTTTTGCTACATAGTGTGATCCCGGCTTTAGTTTCATTTGTGCGAGTTTTGGGAACATAGTTAAACTTGGGTACGTTACATGTACTCCATGTCGGCATTATTTAGCTAAATAAACATTGTGTATTCTATTATTCCATTTGTCTTTGTAAGATATATGAGGGTCTTAACTCGTTTTAAACATACAATTCTGATGTTCACAGTATTACAGTTAATGATGGATGTGATTCTAAAATCCTTTACTTGTAAAATTAATTGTTTTCGATTCTGGATCCAGATGCCGTTTCCCATCGGAATGTCAATTTGCTGCTAACATTAAGGTCCAGAGTTACGAGACCAGGGCTAGGAAGGTTCCTATTTTTAAAAACGTAAAAAATTCCATCGGCGGAGATAAACACCAAAACATTAAATAAAACTTCATCAATGTCTGAGAACTTTATAAAAAACTCTTCTGTTGGAAAATGTCTTTTACATCCCTATGATTGTATCAAAGTGATTGTCCCTACCAGCAGCATCAATGATTCACCGCCGGACATGTCCTGACTTGTCCTGACACGTTCAGACCCTGCTAGACACGTGGTCGTAAAGACAACCTCCCCAGAGTCCGATCTAGAAGCACTTTACTTGTTTTATGGCTTTGGTTTGGCTACAACCTACAACGCTCCTACGTGTGTGGCGAATTGTGTAGACTTTTAATGCCAAGTGTACAGATGGTTTGTGCTGTTAAATTTTACTGCGGTTAATGGTCTTTTAAACCGTTAATGTATAATGAGGTTATGTAAGCCAGGATATAGCTGGGTAAATGGTTAGGCTCTGTGCTCTCCTCGGAAGGTCGATGGTTTGATACTGACAAAAAACAGGGTTTTAATATTTTGGAACTGGACTCAACTGTCATCGATCATTGAGATAGATAATATGGTCCTGGCTATAAAGCTAGCTGTTACACGACCAAATCATCCTTTGTGCATCTTCGTATCAAAATGCGATGGTGTGTTAAGTGAACATTGACATCTTGGATCTAGGTACTACAGTTAATCTTTACCATTATACTATAAATATCTGAAGGTTGTTTTTATTAGTATGTTACGTGTTGGTGACGTTTTGGAGCGATTATGACAGCTTTAACTATTATCTGGTTTTACTATTTCTTTAGGCTATGGGTATTTGCATAGTTGTCCAGTAAACATAGAGGACACCGTCGCTAGTGAGATTTCAGGTCTCGAATTCACTCAAAGATTTCTCTCAGGCGAGTGTGTATAAAACTCTGACTTTATACGATAATTTATTCATGTAAAAAAATCTAATCTGTTTACAAAGTTTTGCTCGTGCGCAAACGCTATTTCAATAAGCCGTATCACATTATCTCGAATTTAATTTCATAGATGATTTAAAATATGTGTCACTTGGCAAGACAACTCTTCAGTACTTAAAATCTCCCAATAAAATCCACGACGTATTTTACCTTGTTTTCCACACACTATGGACAGGATCGCTATTTCAATACCACTACCGAAGGGTCTCGTATAGTCGTACTCCCCGAGGAGATCGAACATGAAAGATGAAACAAAGAGTCTACGGTGATGTAGGAGGGGGAGGGGGAGGGAGAAGTAGCGGTGTCTGTGTGATTGTGCGGTTTGTGTTGGAAGGTGTCAGATTGAATTTGGTCCCCCGGGCCGGATGTCGGACTGTCTGTGCTACTTCAAACATCAAACATCGCGACATCACTGTGTCACATTCTACTGTGGTCGATCGTGTCAGTAGATTCTTGCTAAATCTATAGTTAGGAAGTACAGTGGAACCTTGATAACACGACCCTCCATAAAAAGTCACCCTTGATAACCAGTGTCCTTTTCAAACTCCCTAGAATTTATTTTACCCTTTAATTACATGTTATTGCAAACCTCGATAAGAAGTCAACCTTGATAACAAGTCTTATTTGATAATCCCCATGAGAGTCTTGTTATCAAGGTTTTCTACGTTCCATTAAAAAGAAATTACTTTTTCCGTCAATATACTTTCTTTTTTTCCTAAGACGCTAGGTACGAGCCTGGGATTTTTTTCACATTACTTCAGACTAGAACTAGGGGTTGCGGCTTGCGGCATTGATAACATCCATTGTTGATTTGGCGGGATTGAACCCGGGACCACGGGAACTGAAGTCCCGCGCTCTAACCACTAGACCAGTTCGCTCCCCCCGTCAATATACTACCACTATATAATTTGTATGTAACAGGATTGACGTTTTAGATATGTCTAGGTTCTAAACTGACCTATCCGAACACAACCTAATCCTGAACAGAGTTTGTAGATTATTTAACTAACATTTCAACTTTAAAAAAAGTTTAGGTTATGAGTTAGCGGAAAAGGTCCAAAATACACGCTATTACATTATTATTATTATCGTAGCTTGAACTTTCTTCCTTACACTATTTGAAGGTTTATTTTCGTTCACATTTTTATTCATGCTTTGAAGAAAGAACAAGTTTGTGCGACGTTTCGTGGTCTAGAGTCAGATCCCGTCGTCAGGTGGCAAAGTAATTACAGTAAAACAGAACAAGATTAGCAACAAACCCAGTCAAAGCTTGAAAATCGTAAAAGAAAACCACTGATTAATACTTCCTTAGTTCCGCTATTCTTAAAGCTAAACCCAACGTCTGCTGTTTAGTTTTACTCTTTATTTACATTAGTTTCTCCACGATTGGAAAAATTAAACGACATGATTTCCTAAAGTCCAATGAACCTGGTTTGTGAACTCGTTCGAATTAACGTAGGTTTACACGAGGTAATTTAATCAAAATTGGATTATATTTACTCGAGTTATCGTGCTAACGGAAACATACATGTGAACGGGGTGGTGATTTTGGCCTCTGGAGTTATCTAAACGAAAAAGTAAAGTGGCCCTGGAGCTAGGTCTTACCAGGAGACCTCACTCTCTATATGAAAATTTAACTAAAAATACAACCTGTTAACTTTAACTAATCTAGCAGTTCAACATGATCACTGACCGATTCGTCTGTTTAACATCATTACGTGCGTAGGGCGACTACAGTGACAGTAAGGGATGATGTGTATGTGTGGGGTAGTTGCGGTCGGAGAGCATGTCTCATTGTTGGCCATTATACCTGTCACTGTCGACCGCTTGTCATTGTACTACCACAACCCTTCATACAATCGCTACAATTAGTTAAAAAATCTACATAGTTAGTTATAGAGATGCGCGGGTTAGTTTGAACTGTAAATACATTGAACCAGTTATGTTTGTTCTACCAAGATCGAAATTGGGCATCCGTTTTGTCTATAGATTTGTTGTATGTTAGATCTTCGCATTAGGATTCTAGGCCTAGAACCGTTTACACATTACTTTAGGTTGGGCCTAGAAGTTCGTGGGAAATCGCGCGCCATTGGTGATTGCCGGGGTTCGAACTCGGGAACCTTGGGCACTGAAGCCCCGACTTTTGCCACACCTTACATGGTTTTCCATTAATTAGACGAGAAATATGTTTATTCGATAGTTTTTCTATACCAACTCGTTATTTATTGTGTCTACTTTAATGGCATTTATTGACGCTTTTTGTTAGGGATTGTTCTAAAACTCTGGTCTTGTCACTATCTAACGTCGACCTGTTGGAACGCATCATGAATTTGATTGTCCAATGACAAATGGCATCTGGTAACTCACCCGCTTGGATTCGAACCAGCGACCTTAAGATTTGAAGGCGAACATAACCACTCGGCTACCCACACAATTTGAATACACATGTGTAATTTCGTTTACCATAATTTTCGTACGGTGTATTATAGTAGTACGATAATTACCGTATAGTACCATAATTTTCGGTGTATTATAGTAGTACGATAATTACCGTATAGTACCATAATTTTCGGTGTATTAGCAGTACGATAATTATCGTATAGTACCATAATCAGTCTGCATCACTGCATCGCCTGTCTGTCTCAGTACAGTACAGTAATTAGTCACGTATCCGTCCATTGTTTACGACCCAGAGTACTTTTTATTTCCCAATTATTATTTCAGCGAGTCTTAGAAATCAAGAGGCCAAGACGCAACTTGATTGTTGGGCAAATTAAAACCACCCCTTCCCCTACTCACCCTTCCCACCCGCCTCGACGTTGACGTATACAAATTACATTTTAAGTTGAAGCGTAATTTAGACTCGGTCGTAAACGTAATCTCTGTCCGACTCGTGTTGTAAACGGTGAACGCCTCATTGCGGATATTATTACGTTTTTAATTAACTGAGTGTTAATTTTGTGAACGTGGTTTGTGTGGCTTAATTAGATGTTTTGCGGGATTTGTTGATATGAGATTTGATAAGAAATTTGGATATGATATGTTTCGTGAGGGAGTGTTATAGATATTGTAATGTTTGGGTTAGATTTTACAGGTTTTCATTTAGTTATCATTACTTTCTTCTTTGATCAAAACTCGGTGACATTATAAATTTATATTTTAGTAAAACTTCTGTAACAATAATAAATTTTAACTTTAAATAAATGTGTTTTCTCTTCCTACAGTTTTTTTACATTTAAACAATGTGCAAAAGTATTTTTATCAATTTAACATTAAAAAGCAAGAAAAAAATGATTCCTCAGTTCTTGTCCAAATTAAGCTTAAAAGATATCGTTGAAATCTGCATAAAATTTGCTAAATTTATGGCCTATCGCAGTTCTTTTGTAAAAATTAACGATTTTCATAGAATATGGCATCAAATATTTAAAATAGCCGTCGTTTTTATTAAAACGGTTTAAGAAGTTTTATTCGTATTTTGTAAAAATATAGTGGTCAATAAGATAAACATTTTTGCTGGATTTCAATCCTATTGCTCAAACCATCAAGGAGGTATGAATGTTTTTGTACTAAACACATACAGACAGATACAGTAGACCGTAAACGGAGTGAGATAGGACATATATTATAAAACATTTTTTGTTTCTTTTGACATGCTTAATAACGTGACAAAATTTGTTCATATGGTTGCAAGACACCCTGTATAGTATGTTGTTTGATACGGAACTCAAATTAACAGAGGCTTTTCCATAAATATTTTACTGAAAGGGTGTCTGCGTCTTTTAGCGAACTCCCCAATAGGGAATCGATATTACTATAGGTCTCATGGTAAGACCTAGACTCGGGACGGTTTTACTTTTTCGTGTTAATGTACCCAGAGGTTAAAGACGCCATCCATTCAAATTTGTATGTATCTATGTCCGTCAACACGATTACTCGAGTAAAAATCATGGACTGATGAAATCCGGTATGTGCAAACCTACATTTACTCGATCGAGCTCAAGTTATTGCCACCTTTAGGTTTTTACATTTAGCACCATTAATGTAATGTCAAGATTTAGAAAACATGAATAATTTTCATGATGACTATTAAATACAACTTTATAAAAACATTTATATTCTACAGTTATTGTATAAACCTATTCTAACATCACGTTTTCTGACTCGAACTTAGTTGTAATGGGAATTATCAGTTGAGAATCACATATAACCACTTCTCATCCTTATCTGCCCAGCTTACAGTTATTCAAGGGGGATTTGCAAGTTGAGCCATTAAGACGTGATATGCTGGTTGCCTGTTAGTTACTTACTGTTGCTGTAGGATTAACTGTCTCTGTTAAACACAATTGTTATCAACAAGATATGAGTTTTCACCTCTTTAAACTGTTGGTAATTTTTTTAATATTTTTTGTCTTTTTAAGATCTTGAAATTATCTTTACCTGGAAGGAAAAAAATTATGTCAAATAACACTTGTAAACTTAAACAAGTGTTATTTGACATAATTTTTTTACTTTCAGGTAATTTAATAACATGTATGATGCTGATCAGGAAACTATTTATAAATATTCTGTGTAACCATTAAGGTATACAACAACGCTTTAGTACCAATACTACTACTATTTGTACTATTTGTTTTTTTACTCTTTTAAATAGTTGAGATAAATTGCAAAACTTTACGATTTAGGGGTTAAAAATGGGTGAAACCAATTTTTTACCAATAAAACCCCCTTCCTTGGTGGATAAATTTAGGGTAGCACACATTTTAAAGGTGCAGTTGTTATTATTATTATTCTTGTAAAAATAACAATGCTTCAATGCTCAACTTAGTTTTTATCTCTACACAATGGCTATATAATAACAGTAAAAATTTGAAAAAAAAAATTTGAAAAGAAATTTTAAATGTCACAAGACTTAAGGAGGACTTAAGGGAATAATGTTCCTATGACTCGATCTTGTTGGCTTACAAACTTAATCACACATGTGAAATTTAATAACCAAAATTGCTCAAGATAGGCCCTATCGTGTTTACATAAAAATTTTAAACGAATAATGTACTTGGCCTGTGGGAACATCAGAATGAAAAAAATTAATTGTTACCAGACCTAGGTTTTTCCGTGCCACCAACGGTAATTGCTTCTTTCCTACAGGAAAATTGGCTAAAAACTGTAAACCTTTGGCACACTTGAGTGTCAAGTGAAGAAAATGTATCCGATTATGGTAGTATGCAAAAAGATGTATATTCATAGAGCTAAATCCAAGGTTTCTACCAGTAAGCCAATATGGTTCTACATAATTTGTTTTAAGGAGATCACTCGATTCTCTTATCGTAAGACATCTTTTATTGACCACGTAAACATCTGTTTGAAACTAAAAATTATGCTTATTACATCTAATCACAGAAATGTGAACTCTTTCATCTATGGTCCAATGCATTATCATTGTTGGGCTATGAAACAACACAGGCTGTGTATGTTGCCATCGTATTTAAAAGTAATTTTAAGGTACTGTTTATTTTGATATTTTTTTTTCTTTAATTTAAATGATATTATGTACAATTACGATGCTCTATGCGATGTAACTTAGGACAAAGATTAGTGTAGCACGCTGTATTAGAACATTTGTGTTGTTTGTATTCAATTAGATCAAATATCTCAACGAAGGATCTTGGCAATCATAAGTAGTCTGTTCTTTGGAAACATTTTAGTTTGTAAACAACATACCGCTAACAATAACTGAGTGTCGTGTTTGTTGTAGGTACAGGCAACACCAGCACAGACGGCACATATAAACCTTCGTTCCTCACAGACCAGGAGCTGAAACACCTGATACTAGAAGCAGCTGATGGCTTCTTGTTTGTAGTCACATGTGACACTGGTCGCGTCATCTACGTCTCCGACAGTGTCAGTCCTGTCCTCAACCATTCCCAGGTATGCTGGTCCATTCTTTCTGATTTCAATTTGATTTTTAAAATTTTGTACAGCTCGTGACGTCTAAGCTGGCACTTGGCCGATTACTACTAGTAGCTAGTTCAAAAAAATGTTGTCCCGTCATGCGGGTTGCATCAACTGCCTCCTCGTCAGCCATATAAAGGCGCTCAAGTACATAATACAAAGGGAGTCAACCTCGCGAGGCAGCGGAAATGTTTGCAGTCCGGACTTTTCCCTACCTCCACCCTCCTCCCGCCTACACTGCCCGCGCTAGGCCAAGTGCCCGCTTAGATTTCACGAGCTGTACCGGAACTAATTTTGTGTAATATTTAATGTAGATTGTTAACTGTGGAATTTTGTTATGTCAGACCCCAGAGGGGAGCGGATCACATATTTTACTTTTACTAAATAATAGAGTTTCTCTGTTTTCAAACCAGTTCAACTAGTTAAGCTTGTTTTTCATTGAAACGATTGCCTCTTCTACGTTTTAAAGCTATTGTCATAAATAAAATAACTGCCAATGGACTTCCACTAGAACTGTCAAAATAAAAATAAAGCAAAACTTACCAAACCTCTTTGTTTGTTTACCCTGTGACTATGTTTTGAGGTGTGCATGTAGTTCCATAGGAAGTTTTCCTTAGAATAGTCAGGTATTGAGCACGCTAAAACAAAACGTAGAGTAAATTACCGGAGCCCAAAACCCGGTTACACCTTGCTGAAGGTGTAAACTTGATATGCTTGTCTATAGTGTATAGGCATGCCCATAGACAAGTAAGGAACAGAGGATGTACTCCATGGTATACTTAAGTGGTTTTTATCACTAGACGCTGGTGTTTAGGGCACTCATTTACTACAATGCTCACCATGAAGGAAGACCTTGTGTCCTGTGTGATAAAGACTTTTGCACAGTACTTGTTGTTCAGGCTCTTCCTCGCCCATCACATGTATATTTTTGTCACAACATACCAAAGCTGAACTCGCAAGGTTGTCCCATAAGTGTGTTTCCTCTGTTCCTTCCTTCTCTGTGGCATACCGCACTGGTAACCAGAGATTCGACACTCAAACTATCCTGTATTTATAAAACCATCTCAGCACAGTGTTGTTAACCGTTTGTTTTGTTGTGCAGAGTGATTGGTTTGGGTCGAGCATCTTTGAGCATCTCCACCCCGAGGATGTAGAGAAGGTGAGAGAGCAACTGAGCACCCAGGAGCCCCAGAACTCCGGCAGGATACTGGACCTCAAGACAGGAACTGTCAAGAAAGAGGGCCACCAGTGTGAGTATACTGCTAATTTGTACTGCACCATTTATAACAGTTGCCTAACCTGTAACCATTGACTAACTTAACCTAACCTAATGGTACATCCAGAGTGCACGCCGATTCAGATACAGATTTTCGGCGCTTGCTTAATCTGAGTCATATATTTTGTGGGTGGCCACAGTAGAAGCAAGAAATACGCCGCCGGTACTGACAGAGAAACAAGTCAGTCGTTGTTATGGAATTGTGGGATGAGGAATAAACGTGTAAAATTATAGCGTCTGAAACTGATTCGAAGTTACAGCCAGTGAAACATGGTATTCAAGATATTATATATCTCTTTTCCTATAGCTAGAAATGATATAGCTTCTTTCTATATTGCGTTGAGTGGGAACCACTGAAACGTATTATTAATTGGACATCGTATTGTAAGAAACTGGTGTAACCTACATTAAAAAAGATAGTGAAGACCGTTTAGTGGTAACCCTAAAAGTAGGATTGAAAAAATAAATATTTTACCATAAAAACATAGTTAATTTAACTAAATAGTATGCGTACGAGCAAAATCTGAATCGGAATCCGAAACAAGAATGAAGAATTCATTCTGGTTAGCAGTTAGTTGCCTGCGTACGGGCTCGGAAACCGGCAGCCACTACGGCCACTTCCATTTGAATGCAAGTGCCCCGAAAATCTGAATCTGAATCGGCATGCACTCTGGTAACATTGGTAGACAATCAACATGAACTTGCTATGGCCAATTACGCAAACAGAAAATAGTTGAATTAGCCACTCATAGAGAGTGCTGCTCTAAAAATTCCACATTTTTGTATTGATGTCTAAACTGGTAGGGTATGGGTTTTTAGGGTATGCTTAGCCTCCTATAATTGAATAAGGTATACTATACTTCAGTAAGATTCACAGGTAATTAATGTGTTACCAATACTTGTAATTATTGAAGAATTTCTTTGATTTTAATTATATAATATTCAACTTGTAGGACCTTGGTTGTTACCTTACCTTACCTCCTTGGCCACTCAAACCTAAAGAAGGTTTTTGGCCTCGCCAACAAGTTGCAATATTATTAATATTAACAACCAACCTTGTTTGTTGCAATAAGATTTTTATTATATGGATTCAACAATGAATCAATACCAGCTATGACATCTTTTGTTCTAGTTATCTTTAGTTATATTTGTGTAATCAAGCTAAGTTCTTTCAACTGCCTAATTGTGGATTTTCCTTTACAGCATCTATGAGACTTTGTATGGGGTCAAGGAGAGGGTTCATTTGCCGAATGAAGGTAATTCCTGTTCACAGTTCAAGTTATCCACTTTTTACTTCAATGTACACACCTAGTATTAACTGGAATCAAATTAAGATAAAAACAATTAGCTTATCGGTAGGTGAAACTTAAAATCCTGATAAAATACTGAACTGTTTCAAATTGAATAAAAATATGCAGTATTTTCTAAAAAATACTTAGACTAGCTTGTGTAACAGTAACTCATATTAGTGAGTCAGTGGCTCAGTTGGTAGCTTCACAGACTTTGGGTCTAAGGCAGCGATGCCGTGGGTTCGGATTCAGGTACCTGCCGTTACTTTTTATCAGTACACTTCACCCTTGTACAGTACTAGCTGACCCCTTCCTTTGCTGGATATGTTCCACGTACAGGCATCAGTGGCCCATGTGGAGAGGCAAATGGAAGGGAAAAGAGGCCGCCAAAATCATTAAACAAAATCTGGATTCTCTATCATTTCTCTGTGTTTTCATAGGTTGGCAACCTTGGTCCAGACAGTATGGCGACAGGACACCTCAACAGACTGAAGCAGCGTAACAGTCTGGGGCCCTCGCGCGAGGGACTCAACTACGCGGTCGTCCACTGCACGGGCTACATCAAAAACTGGCCGCCCACAGGTCAGTTCGACAACCACGCGCTCTCCGGTAAGTTGCCACTCGGTAATGTGTCCCCGGGGCCTTACACACTACCCGCAACTTGGAGTCGAGGTGTCTTAAATATAAACAAATCAATAAAAACATCTTAATTTGGTAACCTTTTTCTGCTACATCAGATTTCCAGTACAACTATCATCTAGTCTACTACTATACATTATCATTGAACAATAAAAAAAAATTTGATGCTCTAATATTTGCTTGATGTGGCTGATTTTAGGCTCTCGGGTAGCCTTTGTACATTGAGGGTGCATAATAAGAGTTACTTTTTATCCCGACCTCAAAGGAAATGATTGGAAAGAGAAGCTTATTTATAGTGTCTTGTCACATATTTTCAAAAAAATATACACAGCGGTAACAACTTTTTAAATGTCTGCGCCAGTGGCATTTTATGAAGTTGTCTGTCACGCTTCTAAGGGAAATCGGTCTAAACACCTAATTATTGTGGATCTGCTGGGATTAAACTATCCTCTCTTGCTTAGAAGTCTGAGCACACAATTAACAAAATTTTAATGTTTAAACTCTGCGTAAGGCTTGTTTGCCACAGACATTGAGATTGTGGAGTAATTTTATTTTGTTTTTAAAATATTTTGTACCGTCACAGTGTTTTGTTTCTAATAGACCGTGTCATGGTTGTTACATTTAACCAATGATTTGGTTATGTTGATTATATAATATGTAAATTGAAAAGCGTTTGTGTAAATAATTTTCAGCTTATATTGCTTTGAAAACATGAAAAGTATAATGTTTAAAAGTATTGTAGAGTTTGGATTTTATAACAACCACTGTGCTATTTTACAAATAAAGAGTAGAATTCGACTACTCTTACTGCCACTGCCGGCCCAAATTGTGTTCATATTGGGACCATCGATTGAATATTTCTAATCAATATTCTTTAAAAGGAATCAATAAAGCCTCGAAATTCAGACGATTCTGGTTAGTTTTTTCATCTTGCAATTTATCCTTTTTTTTGGAATATGCACAGAAGGTTATGAATGTTAAATCTTCCAATACAAATATAGTTTTAAAATTATTCTATCTTACTGTATTTATTCTACAAACAAAAGATGGCTTATTACAATTAGTCTTAAAATTTATTTCCTTTGATGTTGTAAATGTTTAAATATTTTACCATTAGGTTTTATGTAGTTATGAGAAAATGCTGGGTAGCATGTGTATGGCCCCATTTACTCTAATAGAGTTTTTTAGATTTTTTGAATAGTTATAATATACAGGTCAATAAGTTAATAAAATATCTTTATTATCACTATTTTCTCTTAAATTAAATTAAATTAACCTGGAAAAGTTATAAAAAACCAATAGATTGGGGTTTTACTTTTTAAAGCAGGACTATCAGTCAAATGAGTTCTTTCCCAAGACTATTCGTTAGTGTACCACCTTGTTCGCTCATTGCCTATAATAGTAGTCAGAGGACACTATTTTCGGGTCATATGATCCATTATTAAATCCAACCTGAAACTAATAATTCTTAGATAACTTTTTGGGTCCAAAGAGACGGGTAAGGTTGACTTACCTTGTTGTGTATTTTTATTTCAGATGATCAAAAAGATAGGGAAGTCAGTTACTCAAAATAATTGATTAAGATAAATTGTTACATTTTTGACGATAGATTGTCAGCAATTGACTTCATGAAACATTGAAACACACTGACTATTTGGAGTCCGTCTGCTGACCTTATTAGCCAAGAGCTTTGTGAATCTAACTCCACCTGCTACAGATGTTCTTTCCACTTGCCTGTAGTTGATTTAACTACTTGCATATCTTAAACTTTAAAAATCATAAACAATTTAAAAATTGATAAGTACTGTACATATTTGCACTCAAAGTAAAAATATTTTTGTCATCATATCAAAATATTTGGCCATTTAACCTAAATTGGGCTTAAAGTATTAAACCTTAAAACAAATTCTGTTTTTCATTTTTATGCCTATAGTATTTTACAGGGTTAGACCTAAGTATTTTTTTTTTCATGGGTTCGTTGCTACATTTGAATCTCGACTTACTCCTCGTGGACCGCCATTGGAGGTGGAGAGACAATGAACCCACGAAAAACAAGATATTTAGGTCTAACAAAGATGTGCGGAGTTTAAACATTCTAACTTATATTGTTTTTAAGAAAAGTGTAGTCAGTTTAGTGGCAATAATAAAGATTAAATCTGTTACCCTCACCAAAGTTTGAGACACTTGCTACTCTTTAATTACTAATTTTTTGCGGAATAATTTATATTCAGTAAAAAATTGTTTTCAAAAAGATTCTTTACCAAAGGACAACTTTAATTTAATTTGCTTCTTCAACTAATTTGGGTGTGGCTTGGAAACTAAAGATGACACGTTTTATAAGCGGTTGAAGACAAGTTAGCTGTGCCAATGTTTCATATAGTTATTTGGTTGTCAGCAGGACTTTTGTATTGTATTTGTGGGTTGTTGTATTGTGTTTGTGGGTTGTTATATCGTTGTTGTGGTTGTCAGCAGGGGTACAGATGGAGAGGCAAGAGGAGGACGGAACACACTGTTGTCTTGTCGCCATTGGTCGTCTACAAGTGACATCGACACCTAACACTAGTGATCTTGCCGGCGCCAACAGTAATGCAGGTAAATTAATCGTATATTCCGTTCATTTATTTTCAGTAATAACTTGATTTTTTCCTTCTCAATATCTTACGTAGTTGATTTTTTTTAAATTCTCAGTACCGACTTGATTAATTTTGGATTCTCAATACCTACTTGTTACTTCATCAAGTGATGCTCTTTTGCTACTTGTGACATTTAATGGTCATCACAACTAATGGTTTGTTTGTGATGCAGAGTTCATATCCCGCCACTCGATGGATGGAAAGTTCACGTTCGTGGATCAGCGTGTGATTACACTTCTAGGGTACACTCCACCCGAGCTTCTGGGGAAATCCTGCTTTGAGTTCTTCCACCCGGAAGATCAGACCCACATGAAGGAGAGCTTTGAACAAGGTAAATCATAACGTTATCCTAGAGTAAAACATGGTTGTTTATTAAAAACAGTTGAATTCCTGAGCTAATTATGTGCCTTGTGATACAGAATGGCGAAGAACTTAATTTCCTATAGTGAAGTAGTTGTTGCTGTAGTCTACATGATAAGACCATTGTGTAGTTTTTTAAGATTCCAAGAACAGGGTTGCCACCAGCCATGAAAACCTTGAAAAGCGTGAATTATGCGTGAATTTAGGTGACCATGAAAAAGTGCGTGAATTATGCGTGAATTTCGTCATTGGACCATGAATTCTCAAAATCATTATTAACAATTCAGCCAAAACCCCTAAATGTGCTGAATCAAATACTCCGTATTAAAACCATTCTCGAAATGAACACCGAGATAAAACGTCAAAGTGGGAGTGTCGAGATAAAAAGTTTTGTTGCCATGCCACGAACAGAAACGATTGCGTAGTTTATTCAAGGTCAAATCCGATCGTAACCGACGTCTGCCGAGTAGTCTAGAGATGGGAATTATCGTTGTTTTCCGGCAACGGTTATAACGATAACGCACTGCCCAATAACGTGTTGCGGCAACCTGTTATTTCAATAACGATTGCCAACTCAACTCGTTGCCGCTATAAACCGTTGTCCGCCGGTCGGTGTTGCGGCGTTCAGTTATCATTGTCGGTTGATCAGTTCAGTTTTCAGTTGTAGTCGGGAGTCGGGCGTTGCCGCGTTGTCCAGACAGAATGCGTTATTCTAGTTCGTTTCAGAAGTTATCGTTGCTCTGGTAGCGTTGCGGCAACGGCACTAATGGCAATGCATGTTTTCGTTTTTGTTGTCCGCGCGGCTTTCCTGCAACATTGTGTAGATAGATACGTTATTATAATAACAGGGAGTTCTCCGCAACGTGTTGCCGCGATAACGTTGCCGTGGCCGCAACACTGTTATTCATCCTGTTATGTTATAACGCCCATCTCTACCGAGTACCGATCTACCGATAAAATCGTGCTTTCGGAGCTAAAACATCGATCACATCGATGTTTGTTCCGAGTTTCTCGTCTGTTCTCTGCACTGTAACAGCCAATTAACCTAAAACCAATACAATTCAGTTACGGAAAACATCAATATTTCATTACTTTTGTTGGCCTAAAAGACCGATGTAACAAATCAAATCATCGGTTCGGTAATCTACCATCGATGTAAACAAATAACTTCGAACATCGATAGAAAAGACATCGATGTTTCGAAAACATCGACAATCGGGATTGATGCTCGCTCTCATTCTCTACTCTCTACTCTAGTGTTCGTGTGGAAGGAAATTCAGAGTAACCATAACCTAAAAGTTTTAAACTGATCTGAGTGATCTGAAACTTAGTTTTAGAAACGAGTCAACGTTTGAAGTAGTGGTGGACACTGGACAGTAAGATCACTTGTTGCACTCGTGATTCCGTTTTGTGCTTCTTATAATTGATTACCCAACACTCAGTGGAACAAGTGTTCAAATTAAATATTTTTTATTACTGATATATTATACTTCCGATACTTTACAACGTTAAAATAAGAAGTACCTTGCCTTGCCATAAAGGTCAAAATGTCTTGCGCCGGCTGGAACTTAATCGTCTGCTGTGTTTGTTTTGGTCAAATATGTCGTCATTTCAAACTACTGTCAGTGTATAGTAAATGTGTTACAACGTGAGATTAAGTTTATTTATTTAGGCCTAAGTTGCAAGAAGTCAATGTTGTGCTGAAAAATGGTGATTTCGTTCTGAGGAAGGTAAATGTAAATGTTTTGTTGAAGCATTAACTAGGTGTTTTCAGTCAATACGAATCTAACTAATGAGATGTAAATTTAATTAAATAATTGTTTTAACTGTGATTTAAACCTGTGTAGGCAAATAATAATATATAAACTGATCCAATCTGAAGAAACATCCTCCTAACTAAGTTTATTTTAACCTTTTCTGTAATGTAATTAATTATTTTTTTATTACTTAATGTAAGTTAGCCTATGTCTAAACTTACATACATTCCATAACTTTTGTTTCGTTCTTAGCTTTAACTAAATATTTATTTACATAATCTTACCTTTTTAGAGTGTTATTATCAGTCAGTCGGTAACCTTTAATCTTCTCAATAAATAAAAGTTGGTTCAGGCCTAACTTAGCCTAGATTCAGCTTTGGATTACAATGTTGTAGGCTAGCCTACTGTGTTACTGTAGGCCTATAAAGTAATAAATTGCATGTGCGTTTTAGTAGGCCTAGATATGGCCCATTACTAAGATAACCGTTTCTTGATCATGTTCTTAACATTTGTTTTTATAGTAGCCTATTATCTTAATTTGATGTTTAGACAGTAAAGTTGTGCCATTGCTGGATTAACTAAGTTAAACCTTTTATGTTTAGATGCAATGTTTTTTAGGTTAGGCCTAGACCTAACTACCAATCCGACTTATTTTTTTATTTATTATTTCTTCTAACGTTTGAATTTATCATTAGGCCTATGATGTTGTTAAATCAGATGTTTCAATTTTTTAAATAATTACATCGTATTATCACACACAAGATTTTTATTAATATCCTTTTTCATCTGTGATTTTACTTTTTTTAGACTGGATAAATTATATTAAATTCTTATTTTTAACTCTAAAATAAACGCATGAAATGTGTTTTATTTGATAGTAGCACACAAAACTATATATTGTCGATAAATTAATGTACAATTCTGAACTAGGCAACACTCTTTTATGGTGAAATTGTGCGATCATATACCCCATGAATTTTTCAAAACTACCAATGAAAACCTTGAATTATGCATGAATTTTTTTATCTCACTTTGGTGGCAACCCTGAAGAAGTTTAGTGAGTATAATTAACTCTTTTGAAAATTCTCCATTTTGATGGAATTTAGATGAAACTTTTTGTATTTTGTTCAGCCTTAAGTATACGATGAGTTTGGACCTTGCCCAATCCAACCATGAGATAAGGGTTTTTTAGTGACTCGGTTTAATGTAAAAGTACCAACAAGAAATTATATTAAATTATTTTTGCATACCTATTGGTTACAGAGATATTTTCCTCAATGATGTAACCTTTATTTCAAATAAGCGGAAAGATCCACTTGTTTTACAATAATAATTTCTGTGTTTGTTCCAGTGTTGAAGCTGAAGGGGCAAGTGATGTCTGTGATGTATCGGTTCCGAGCCAAGAGTCGAGAATGGGTGTGGTTGAGAACCTCGGCTTTCGCCTTTCTCAACCCGTACCACGACGAGATCGAGTATATTGTCTGCACCAACACAACAGCCAAGTGAGTGTTAGAGCTATATGGACTAGAATGTTTCCTTTGCAGCTCTATAATTAATAATTACAGTATGTTTTTTTTTTAACCATACAGTGTCCTTTTAAGTTTTGGTTATCTTAATCAATTGTCAAACCGCTTAAGCCACCTTTAATATGCTACACTTTGTCATTGAGTTTAGCTGTTTGCTGGCAGATGTGGTCTAATGTTGGCACATGTGTGCCAGTCAATTGCTGTTTGCATCTTTAAATTTTTTATTAGTTTCTTTAAGTAGCCTAATTTGCTTGTTTTATCACTCAAATATTTATTTTAGGTTAGTCTTTTGCCTGAGCCACTGTGATTATCTTTATTATTTATGTACCTGCTTTTTAAATTATACACCAGTTTTTATGTATTTATTTATTTAATAAGTTAACTTAGTACCAAAATGATTTTTTACGAGGTGCTTTTTGTCTGAACTGCTCATTCTTTACTTATTTTATTGTCTGGAAACCTTTAGGCCTAAACCAATTGTCTTTCATGCTGTAGGCTTAAAGGTTTTTACATTATACATTTTTGACAAAATCCATTGTAACTTATGTTATTTAATGATGAATAAAGATTTGATTTGATTTGATTTGATTTGTGGAAGACGACATAAGAATTAGCCAAATGCAGATGGATCACTGATTTTTTTTAGAATTGTCATGTTTTTTGGAATTGTTGGAACATTTGATTTATAAAGTTGAGCTGCTTCTGAGTTCATTCAGACTGGAGAAATTTTTTAGTTTTACTTATTTAAGTTTAACACTTGCAACCTATTTGTGAACTTATTCAACCAACTTAGATAAGCCTTCAAACGTTCTACACTTCCAAGTGCTAATGAAAGTTATAAAAAAAGCAAGTTTAGTGAGGTTATTTGCATATATTGAAGCAATTAAAGGTCCAAGTATGGGAAAGTTTTACCTACATCACCCTGATGTTTATCCGGTTTTGAATGTTGTGGAGCCACAATGTTATGAGTTTACCATTTGTAGGTCACTCCACTCCACGGGAGAGACTGCAGGGGAGGCTGAACAGATCCCTTACCAGCCTGGGATAGATTACAGTCTGCAGCGCAGAGACGTCTACTCTCACATACCACAACATATACACGGTGAGTCGCTGATTCTAGATATTCTGGCTAGCTCATAAGTCTCGTTCAGTGGCTATCAACACAATTTGTTGACAAAACAGTGTTTCCAAATACAGTAAATACATGGGAGAAGAGCTTAGAATAAGGACAAGCTTTTGGTTGTAGTTGAATTTACTAGTGTTAGTTAGTAGACTTTTAAACTGACCAAACAGTCCAAGAAATCTCGCAAGACTGTACTGTAGATAAGGAAATTCAAATTACCTTGGAACTTGTTGGCAGGGCTCAAGTAGAACATAAAGTGGACATGAAAGAGTTAATGGTGATGTTTTTGGTGTCAACCACGTCATCACTTGTACACTGATGGCAGAGGTTTTGCCCTTACTGTGAAGTAGCACTGTGGTTAGGCTGAGACTGAAAAAAGGAGGACAGTTTGTTTGAAATTTGAGGGAATGGGTTGGATTCTATGTTACTTACAACCCAGATCGTTGTTTTCCTATACTTCCTTCGAGTGTGTCTGGCAAAAAGGATTTTTAAATAATTTTTGAAGGTAAACTATTGTTTAATATGTTTTACCCTTCACAGTTGTCACAACGGAGTTTTCCTCTGGGAAAAATTATTAAAAAAATATGTGTTAAATACTAAGAAAAAACCGATCGTGGCTTGGAATCAAAGACACCCATGAAGGATTAAAATTAATTAATATTTTATTAATTATTAAATAATAATTATTAATTATTATTTTATGGTCTGCAGGTAACCAGACTGGCAGACCAGGCAGTAACCAAGCGGTGTACAGCAGCTACGAGGCGACAGCTTCCCCTATCAGTTACAACTCTCCTGCGCAGGGCTCTGTGCTGAGTCGTATATCCAAGACTCCCCCCACCACCCAGCACTCCTCTGCGTGGACCACCCTTAGACAGGTCAGTGGGCAGTCTGAGGAATCGATGTTTAGCCTATTGTAGCGATTTTCAGGTACTGTGTAACTGTATTGTCGAGCCCAGTTGCAATGAAGCTGTGTCAACATTAGAGTTTTTCTGAAAGGTTATATTAAGAATAGACGTGAGTATTCAGCTAAATCATTGATCTGAAGTAATCCTAGCTTAAAAGCTCAAGTAATAGTTCACCGAGTCATAAAGTTGGTTTTATTTTTGCGATATCGTGCCTACAGAAAGCGTCTGCAGAAGTTGTAAAATTAAAAATTGTGTTAATGGAAGATGTTCATGGTTTTGATGTAAAAATTCAAGTATAAAAAGGACTATTGTCGGGACCACGTAAGTTTGCAGTTGGTAGCAGCCAATCACAAGACAAGTCTAGTGCGAAGTTGCCACATCGCCCATTGACAACACTTATTAAATATACAAAGCAATATTTTCAAATCAGCTGGTATTATTAGATTTGGCAACACCGCACGGTTCTTATTGGTTCATTCAAAACCATATGGTAAATAGGCTCTTCCCTCAACTGCAAACTTATGTGGCCCCGACAATAGACACTGATGCCATAACACAAACACACACACTTTTTTGTAGTTGGAATGAAAATAGGTGGTTTAATTTCTTTCGATCCAAGCTAACATAGATTGTGTTACGTTTACAGCAGCAACCAGTGACGGAAGGCTACCAGTACAATCAGCTGAGTCCGTCGCAGAGTCCCACTGGTCCTACGTACACTCAGCTGAGTGGAGGAGCTCGCGGAGCAGCCCCAGCGCCGTACCACGCTGCTCCCACTCCTGGTAAGTGGGGGACTTTGGTTTAGTTCTACTTATTTATTTGTTTCAATCCAAGTAGGGGAAGTATCAGCATAGTGTGGAGCATTCGATGAGTAAATGCCTTTAGCCAAATGCAATGTAAATTAGGTTAAATGAAGATAATGAAAAATAAAGAATGACAATTATTTGAACAAAGATTTGATTATTCGACCTAAACTAGCCCCTTAAAGTTTAAATATAAAAATGGTCATTTTAAACATCTTAATAGTTTTGTTCAAGGAAAGGCTCTATGTCAGGATTTTGGATAGCAGGTAGTTTACCTTGAAAAGGTTCAGATTGGCCATAGAACACATTGGCCGCAGAGACACTGAACACACAATATTTCATGTCCTGGGGGACTTTGTCAAGTGTAGCTCTCTACACTTTTCACCCTCTAGTGAAGAGAGCTTACAAATGGCTGTTGCCAACTATACAGTGTTGCCATATATCACTATTTTAGACAAGTAATGTATGGAGTTATTTTTAATGTAACTTTGTTTTGCAGGCATGTGGTCGTGGCAGGGCCCCAACCAGGCGGGTGAGGCAGGCCCCGGGTCCAGTGGTGGGGGAGGAGGTGGACCCACGGGTGCCGGACCCCCGGGTGAGCTCAGTGACATGATGATGCAGATGTTAGACCAAGGAGCTGCGACCTCCTTCGAGGATCTCAATATGTTCAACACTTCGTTTGAGTGAATATCGCCACATTAGCACCTGTACAGTTTTGACTTTCCCTCACTTTGAATGTTGCAGTGTTGTTGATCGCACGCCGTACATCTTGAAGGTTTTAAGGGAGGATTTTCTTTTGAGGTTCGACCTGTTGTGTTTCAGTTGAAAACAGCAGCTCTTGGACATTTATTTATATTTTTTTAAAGGGGAAAATATGTCAGGAACTGTTTTTGACATTGTTAGTGGTTTTAATTAGGGCTGTTAAAAAGTAATTTTGAATCCTTTGATTTTAAGGATTGTGCATAACACACTTGAATTAACGTCAATTTTATTTTGCGAACCACAAAAGAAAGTTATTTCTCTCTATTTATCGAACCTCGTAGTTAACGTAAGTTAAGAACGTTTTCTCATATCAATGCCGCGACGGTGTGTGTTTGCGCAAGTTGTGATCGTTTGGTTGTTTGCAATACCAGTGAAATGACTCCGCAAGTTTTTGATACTTTATTAGTTGCTGTTTTAGTGTAATTCCTAGTATATAGAGGATGTAAACAACCGACAAAGTCTTAATTTTAGTTTTCTATTAAGATCATATTTTGTAAATCTGTTGTCGTTGTCAGTGTATACAGCTATAATTTTGTATATTATCGTTCGGCAATTTCGTAGGTTAGGAATAGAGTTATTTTTAAATATCAGTGCCAGCATTGTTTGTAATTCTGCCTGTATCGCACAATTATTATTGTTTCGCTATTCATCGAGTCCATTTCAAGCTGTTGTTATTTTGTGGATTAAAATTTAGGTCTTGTTAGTGAGATATCAAATTTTTGTAAACAATCACAATGGAGCAAGGTTTTGTTATAACAAACTTTGTTTTTTAATCCTCATATCCAAGTCCGAGTCAGGTATTTTTTTTTCAGTTTACTGCTGAAACATATTTTATTACTCATTGTAATTAATAATATATCTTCCATCAACTCTATACCTCCGGTTTCCTGCAGTAAAACACCATGTGTAATCCTAGTCCATATAAATTTTTAAATAATTTTTAACTTTAACCATAAAATAGTCATAACTATTTTTCAAGATAATCAATCTTCACCTGCATTTAAAGTCTTTAAAGAGTGTTTTGTTGAAATATTTTAAGGTCATAGTTATTTACTTGGTATTTTAGTAAAATTATATTTTCAATGTTGTTTTAAAATGGAAATTGTTATGCCTCAATTCTATTACAGTTGTTAAAGTTTATTAAGCTTTGTAAAGTGATTCAAGTTTTAAGTTTCAGCGCGATCTATTGCTGGTTCATATAGATGGGATATATCAGCTTCCGAAGTCACATTAAACTCAAGGATTAAAATGTGACTAATTTTTTTGCAGGGTCTTATCATCAAACTCATTCTGCCCGAACAACTAATAACTATTGTATTTTGCAAATACTTTTTCTCTTCAGTAACCTTATCCTTTTGCCAAAAGTTGTTCTTTGAATGATTAATATCATCTAATTTTACTTTTCACTAATACAAAATTATTACTTTGCAATATCAAAATTTTCACATCTAGAATAATAATACAGCAAGTAGCTTGTTCATATTTTACTATTTTCAGCATATTATCATAATACATCTTGTTAAGTTGTGTTGTGATTGGATGATTCTGTTTTCAATTTTGTCCAATATCAACTAACTCATTAGCTGCTCGCTGTATTTGTTAAATAGTCTACTTACTGTATTATCATTCTTGATAGATTTTAGTGTTAGTTTCATTTTATAATGGAAGATAATTGACTAAAAATACTCATCTATGTATTTTTTAATTATGATAATTGTTGGAATTATTTGCTAAGCAATGTTGTGCGATTAGGTGTTTTAAAATTGTCTTATTTATGTAAAATGTATTGTAACTGATGGTTTTATTTTTCATACAATTTAATTGTGAATATGTATGATTGCGTTTTATTTCTCCTTAGATTTTATGTAAGTTAGCTTCAACTGTTAGGGTTTCAGTTTTACTTTAGAGCATTTTCAGTAAGTTGTCAATTTTTTTATAAAATTTCAGTCTTGATGTAGACAGTAGCATTCACATGTCGTAGCACATTTAATCATGTGTGTTGTAATACTGATTATTATTTTATCATAAATGTTCTATTTCTCACACAAATAACCCATTAGGTATAGATAGAGTACATACCATAGAGTATAGACTAAGCGTTTTTCGTGTCTAGTTCATGTTCCACACTGATCGCTGGGGTAGACGAAATTTTGTTTCTATTATTTTAGGGTTATTTTCATGATTTGTGCTTTACTATTTGGTTATATAACTAGGAGACCAGTTATTATAATTGTTCATAATTATAGTGTTTTATTTAATTAAATGGGGTTTTAAATGACTGAAATAAGAAGAAAAATTTTTTAAACAAAACAGGACTTTTACATTTGGAGGTACAGAACCAACAATAAAATTGGCTCCAGCTGTTCCATAAGGATGACAAATCTACTGAGTATGTTTTATCTATGGTAATAAATTTCCAACCAAGTGGTTTTTCTGCACTCGGTACGGAATTAACCATTTTTGGCAACAGCTGATTTCAAAGAAAATAATTGTTTCCCAAGCTGCAGTCTTAAATTTTTAAAACAACAGTTCTACTGTTTAGGAATAGAACACAGATATAGGCAATTGTGTCTTGATGAAAAGAATCGTTTATAACTTTAACTGAAAATTATCTCCAGCACTAGTACAATACTGCAGTTATTCTAATCCTCATCTACGACCCATATATTAAACACACTCACATGCTTGGCTTTGCCTTGCACGTGTCATTTGGTGTTCCTGTGTTTATATTTGCCTCACATATAAATCTTGTTAAGCACAAAACCGTGCTAGTTTGTTTATACTTGCTACTTTTATAAATACCCACATAATGTGCCAGTAATTATAAATGAATAATTACCCAGACCTCGATTAAACATCCTTATAAATAGACCCACTGGGTATTTACCCTGCCCACATCACTATCCTTCACTCATTTTGAGTTACAATACTATAGTTCGGCCGCTTAGAAAACGACCTGCGCGCTAATGCTAAACCAATGCTGGAGGAGGTCGTTTTCTAAGCGGCCGACCTATACTCGTTGCGTCCCCATCTCAATCAGCATCTCATGGACAATCAGGTAGAAAAATAAACAGTAATTCATCCGTAAAAAAACTTTATTTGACATGATGAGTGAAATAAATTAATGGATTCATGATGGAAACATCTTTATAAAAGATGCTCAGTCTTTGGCCGACTTGTCTTTCTTGTGTTTGGTAATCTGCTCGTACTTGGTCTTGCTGGACCACCACAGCAGGAAGGGGATGAGGAGGGAGGGCAGAGTCATGACGGCAAACGCACCCCAGTCCAGCTGAAACAACAAACAAGCTTGTTTACAACTAATTATAAAACATCTTGGTTATAATTTGTTTCTCTCGTCACTAGAACTACCACATAAGATAAATAACAAAATGTCAAGGGCGATTCCAATAAGTTTTGGACATGCAGTTCAACATTTATTGTCTTTAACTATGATTATTTAAACAGGATAATACTGGTAAAAAAAGCATCGAAACAGTGCACAGTGCTGCAATAAAACCTAATACTGCACACCAGTTAAGATTATCGTCCCATCTACTATTCCCCTAATGTCAGAGACGCTGATTCGCGATTAGCTGGTCACCTCAGCCCGCCTTGTACAGTCATGTCCATCAGTTGTTTGTTCATAATTGACACATCGTAAAAGTGTTATTGTAATTTTTCAGCTTCAAATATTTCTATAAGCTTAGACATTGCTTACAGTTGTAAAATCAAGCGCAGTCTGAATTGTCCAATAAACACTTAGCACACTCACATGACATTGATATTAGTTTTTAGTTTCTGACTGATGTAGGCCTTAAATCTGTGTAACTTACTTTGTTGTTTAAATTATTTAAAGTAGCCTAAGTTATTGAATGTTGTAGGCCCTAATTGATATGCTAACCACTGGACATTTTATCCTTGCAGATTACTGGAGACTTCTTAGCCTAAGTTACTCTCATATTGACCTCAACTATACAAAATGTTCTTTTTGTAATTTGTTGCAATAAATTCTTGATTCTTGATTCACAATATTGCACAACTTTTAGAATTAATAACATTTCTCGTATAAGCGAAACTGTGTAACATGAACTCCTGATGTAGGTGTTTCTGGCAGTTAAACCAGATTCATTCTTTACTGCCTGTGGAATAATGTTCTCACATCAGTTTCCATTCCAGCTTGAGAATATACCAATGTTCCAGGACAAAATTTGTTTTTTAGGCTAGAATATTGAAAATCAAGTTTGAAACAATAGGATAGGTAAATTTAGTTCTAATTAACTAAAACAACATTTAAAAAATTAAATGGACAATAAATTTACCATAATAAAACTTACCAAATGAGGAGAGAACTTCTTGTCGTAGTCCTTAAAAGCGATGATAACACCCTCACCAGGTTCACTAGTCACAGCAACTTGGACCTAACGGTAAAACAGACTTTTAGGTTGCGTCAGTTTGAAGCAATAATGTTCTTATAAAAACTTCCTTAAGACAATGGCCATTGACCTGAACACCATTCATTGTATGTAAGAGTTTGGTGCTAAGCCTAAGTATTTTAAATCAAAATTTATGTTACGACATAATAACATTTCAAACTTACTATTACACGTAGCTAAGCATTTGGAAAAGCTGTGTAACTTTAAGATAACAACTTTACGATGGAAGCGTTTTTATACTGAGAGCCAGTGTTCTTAGCTAACTTTATTGTTCCAATATAATGGTAAGTACAAAAAATAAATTATACAATGTTGAGAGCAATATTGCAATCCATGGGAGTTTCAAACGACTTGGACTTGAGTCAGAAAAAATAAACTTGCATCTGCTGAACAAGACAACTCAGGTAATTTTGGTACGATTTTGATCAAATTTGGCAAGCATGTGTAGGGTAGCATAAACTTCAATTAGTTTGCAAACAACCAGGATCGGGTCATGAGAACATAGAGTTTTACAATTTCCAAAAATTGGCATTTTCAAATTTTTACCCATAAATCATGGATATGCCCAATTGTAATTAAAACCATCGTGTAGAGCTAATGAAACAAACAATTTTGTATATTGAAGTACCGGTAGCCTATTGTTGTGCAATTTAAAGTTAGGTACAGAGAAAAATAAAATCTAGTTTATTTGTTTATGGATTTTGATCAAATTAGTCAAATTTATTTAAAATTTTATCCTATACCATAGGCCTACTATTGTCATAAAACAGTTATTACCCTCCCTGAAGCAAAAAACCTAAGTACTCATGAAATCAAATGCTATTTAAGTGGGGAATATTAAATCTGACATAAGGGAATATTCTGGCAAAAATCTAATCAGGTTAATGGAAATTCCCTTAGTCTGCAGGTTTGCTGCTGCAGGGATAATTTTGTTGAAACACTGCTCCAGACACTCAAAAAAAGACCCTCACCATATTGTTGTCTTCTGAAGTTCTGTAGTTTACTTCGGCTGCGGTGAAGTTGTAGTAGCCGTATGTAGTGGGCCTGATGACTACTACGTGGGATACGTTGGTACCAGGTGCAATCCTGTCGAGCTTGGCGTTAAGTTGGCCTCCGACAACGGCAAACGCTTCTGGGTGGAAGCTAGAGTCGCTCAGAACTACATTGAGAGCAGCACTAGTCCCAATGTTGTATAAGGTGTACTGTAAGAGTGGAGTATTGAGGTTAGACTACTTATAGATCAAACTGTTGAATTGTAGCTTGCCTAAAAAATTGATTGCTGCAATAGATTTGTTACAGGGGCCAGTTGGTGTTTTTACCAGTTCAACAAGAAGATGATCTATATGAAGTCCAAGATTTCGCTATGGTACAAAGAAAGTATACTATACTTTCATCTTACTAGCTGTTTTAATTAAACAAGTTGGTTCTGTTCTATGATGTTCAATAGCATTAAAGGTACAAGGATTACCAACAGGGTGCAGCACTATTATTTCTTTTACATTTATGATAACAATATTTGCAACCAAAAGGTGAGTGAGCATAGCGAACGAACTTCAACCTGGAGGCGAGTTAGCGTAGCGAACGAGCTAACCTGAAGGCAAGTGAGCGTAGCGAACGAGCTCCAACCTAAAAGTGAGTGAGCGTAGCGAACAAACTTCAACCAGGACGTGATTGAGCCATACGAACGAGCTCACTTATGAAGTTAAACGGGGCAAAGCCCGCGGGTACAGCTGGTCTAAATATATAAAAGGCAAAGCCCTCACTGACTGACTGACTGACTCACTCACTCACTCCCTCATCACTAATTCTCTCCCACTTCCCATTTACCTAGGAGGCTGAAATTCGGTACACCAATTCTTTGGGCATTAAATAGGAAAAATAAGTAGTTTTTATTCTGATCAGGCTTTCGGGCTCCGCCCCAGTGGCTCTGGAGTTTCCCATGTTAACCTTATGATTTTTCATATTTAAAAGGAATTAATGAATCTTAACAGCTGTTTTAATTAAACAAGTTGGTTCTGTTCTATGATCATTAAAGTTACAAGGATTACTAACAGGTTGCAGCACTATTAGTTTTTTTAATTCATGACAATAGCTAATTTGCAACCAAAAGGTGAGTGAGCGTAGCGAACGTACTTCAACCAGAACGTGATTGAGCCATGCGAATACTTATGAAGTTAAACGGGGCAAAGCCCGTGGGTACAGCTAGTCTATACTTATAAAAGGCATAGCCCTCACTGACACACTCACTCACTCACTCACTCATCACTAATTCTCTTACTTCCCATTTACCTAGGAGGCTGAAATTTGGTACACTGATTCTTTAGGCATTAAATAGGAAAACTAAGCAGTTTTGATTCTGATCGGACTCTCGGGCTCCGCCCCAGTGGCTCTGGAGTTTTCCATGTTAACCTTATGAGTAGTCATATTTAAATGGAATTAATGAATTTAAAATAAAATTCAATTATGATAAAATAATATTTTAGAGCTATCAAACTAAAAAATATTTGTCATAAATCTTTTCCTTCATATCTAAGGGTTATTGTAGGTTAACATTCTTAAAAGAATCCACGAAACCACATAGGCCCCTACCTTAACAATTATGTCCATGTCTTCTACTAAGTATTTATTCAAAATCTGTTTCGAGATAAGTAGTCGAGCGCCTGTTGCGGCTTCTACTGGTGCATCTGTACATGACGCTCTCCAGGCCAATCCCAGGATAACAAACAAAGCTGCTAAGAATTTCATCTGAAAACAATCATAAACATTTAAATACAAGGATAAACATATAAATTACAAGTAGGTACCTATCATTTTATGTTTAACCAAATCAAGCACTTTTGAAGTGTGTTGTATTGTATTAAGTTAATTGCTACCAAGAAATCAAATCAGGGTGGATATAACTTAAGAAACAATGTGACAACATGGATCGGTCCTCTTACCGCTATAATGCCGCTTAGAAGTTTACTAGTTAGGGTCTACTGTGTGTAGGCCTATGTCTAAAATACCTTCTCAAACAAAGCACTACTATGGTTAGACATGGCTCAATTATCCTAAGTAAGCCCATTGTAACCAAACTCAACAAACTAGACATACAGCGTGACTACAAGACCATTGTTTTACGAGTGCCATTGGCTGTTGTTAGGCTACAGTAACTTAGATTGGTTAGGTTGAGATCTTGTTTTGGACACAGATTTAACATAAGCTTAAGAACTAGGGATGAGCATCGATAACTTAGTCGATGTTTTCGAAACATCGATGTTTGATGTTTTTACATTGATGGTAGGTTACCGATGTTTACGTAAAACATCAATGATTTAAGCCAAGCCAAGTATTGAGATATCGATGTTTTCCTTTAGGCTACCGTACTGGAGAGTACAAAAAGCAGAAGAAAATTTTTTTTTAAAACATCGAAAAACCTCAATGTTTTAGTCCCAAAAACATTGATGTTTTCGCAATGTTAACGATGGTTGACCTATCAATGCTCATCCCTACTAAGAACTAAGTTTGAGTTTCAAGTTTTTGAAACATTTCTTGATATGTAACTTAGGGAAGGTACAAATATTTTTTTAAATACAAATTTCAATGAACTAAAGAAGGATTTGGGACTGTTATACTTGATGGGAGCGTTCAAAACTTAAGTTATAGGCTAATTAACTTCTGGGCTGCACTTTACTTTACGTCCTACACTCATTCGAATGAAAACATCGATTATTTGATTGTTTCATTCGATATATTATATAATATATTGGTTAAGTTACTCTTCTTGTGTAGGGCTGGACCTAGGGTATGCTTATTTGAAAAGTGATTTAGAAGAGTCAATTCAAAGGCATGACCTTCTCGGTTTCTTTAGGGCATCGGCTTGAATACAAACAGCCTCCACACAGAAAAACTAAATTAATGTTCTACTTATTCTTGATTAGGCTAGCCTTATAGTATCTACTCACCATAATCTAAAACTTGAAGTAACTTATACAAAAGTAAATTATATTAAATAACTGAATTAAACACTTGTCCCTAACACTACAACCCTGTTAAAATATACACTACGGAATCAAAGTGACCACTTTTTACTTTATAAATTCTGCTTATTGCTTTTAAAATTATTGTTCCAACAACTAACTGACAAGAGAGGAAGAGAAGGTCCAACCAAACAAATTCGGTTTTCTGCCAACTTCCAACATGTGTTTTGCTAGCAGTCGTGGAACAGAAAGTCCGCTGCTGTCGCCACGTCTGTATCTTCGTGCCAGAGACTAAAGGAAATGTAAAGCAATTTTTCTGTAGTCATTGATTTAGTTTTGCGTCATAACATAAATACATTTCAAACATGTATACTAACTCTGCTTTTTCGATGCTATAGACTAGAAAATTATATTTTAGGAATAAAAATGTATCAAAATAAGATTTTACTTCAATGACTAGGATTAATATTATGCTTTGCCAGTTACCGTATACAAATATGGTTTTAAGTAAGGCGTTTTAACATGGATTAAAAAATAGAGGACTTGGGCTGTATGGTAAATTGGTTGTGTGTCAAGGTGCCACCCTGAGCAAACTGCATTTGAAAAATAATTGGAAGAAGAATTTTGGAGGTGTCTGGTTGTCAATGACAAGCCGGATTGATCTGGTGAAACCTTGGTGGAAGCCGAAAAGCGTGCACATAAACCCGCAACCTTTTTTTATTTATTCATTCATTCCACGGCACTGCCATTTACAATAGGGCATACAGTGAATATATAATCAATGCTAATTATACTAGATACATAAAAGGGATGAATAAATAAATAATAACCATGGTGGAAGGAAAAACACAGGTGTGCTATTCCCGTCATATTCTGACGTCACTCGGATTGCAAACAAAAGATCACCTGATTGTAACTGCCAAATTGGTACAGTAGAGTCCCGCAAACTCGGCACTCGATAACCCGGTAGTCTGGATAACTCGGCCATCACCTGGCTCAGAAAATAAGTGATTTTTTGAGTCCGAGTTAAAAATGGACTCAAGCCAGCGCTAGACAAATCATTCGCAACTCATACCAAGGATTTGTTGTACTAAATTTGATGACTTAATACTGACTTGTAATAAAATTATTAATAAAAAAGGCGGTTAAAAAGCTTAAAAATTGTATTGTTCTTATTTTTAACCCTAGTTCCTTACCTTATAACCCGGCATTTCACAAACTCGGCACCCTTCCAGTCCACATTACGCCGAGTTTGCGGGACTCTACTGTATATGTATTTGTTTTGATTTGGTTGTGTTTATAATGTGTTTATAAAAAAACAATAACAATCAAATCAAAACAAATACATACTAATTTGACAGTTACAATCAAGGAGATCTTTTGTTTGCAATCCGAGTGACGCCAGAATATGACGGGAATAGCACACCTATGTTTTTTACTTTCACCATGACAAATAACAGTATTCCTGCTCAGCTGGTGCTAGCTCGCTCCGCCGCTGAAACTGCTTACTTCAACATAATATCTTACTCCAATACTCCCCTTGAGAAAATGGTTCATCAGAAGTCTATTTTCCCCAATAATTTTATTTTCAACAAAATAATGTTTATTTATAACCTGGGCATTGGGCAACCACGGGGGGATAGGGGGATATGCTATGCTCTCCAAACAAAGATACAAATTCAAAATTGACTATGCTTTGTAATGTATTAAACAGACTGAAGCTATAAATACTGTACGGATGTTTTAAGCAAAACACTAGATAATAATTCCAACTTTATACAACCAAAGACCACGTAGAAAGTTTTTTTTCGGACTGGTTTTCTGAGTAGGGCCTTCCGAACCCTAGAACAAAAAATGCAATTCTTCTGGGCAACTATTTGACGACATTGTGTTCTGCAATAAAATACAGTAGACAACAATTTACAGTTTTTTAAACAATATACGTTGCTTTGAAGTGAGACAATGGAAGTAAATTGGATGTTGAAAAATGCCAGATTGGGACACTTACGTGTTGTTCTTTTGGTTAACCAAAGACTCTTTATCTGGCTTAGAAACTACGGCAATAAACTTGAGGGTAAACTATTTTAAAGGACCTCAAATTATTATGGCTTTTAAGCATTATTAGTTATTATTAGCGAATTTTTCCTATAGGGATGTAGCTATTACTGTAGGTGGCACGGTAAGACCTAGGCCCGGGGCCGATTTACTTTTTCATTTTGATGTCCCCAGAGGCCAAAAACACCATTCGTTCAAATCTTTATATATATATATATACTGTATATACGTCCGTGAACTCGATAACTTGAGTAATCTTTATCCGATTTTGATAAAATTTGGTTTACAGGTGTAAATCAGGATAAACTTGAATGATAGTTTGCAAACCAGCATGATCGGACCATAGGAACGGGATTTTATGGGGTAAAAAATGGGTTTTCTCTTTTTTGACCCTCAAAACACAAAAATTCCCAATTTCTCTCTTGTTTATATCTTGTTTTAGATATACACATACTGTAATACCATAGATAAAACATTCTACCCCTGAGGAGTGTGTTTTATCAATAACTAGCTGGCCCGACAGACGTCATCCTATCGTTATGGGGTTTTATGTCAATGCTCGTTCATTTTCAAGATGAGCTCGTTTGCATGGCTCAATCACGTCCTGGTTGAAGTTCGTTTGCTACGCTTCCTCACCTTTAGGTTGGAGCTCGTTCATATCTCTACACATTGTGTAGAGATATAGTCAATGATTCCATTTAAAATATGAGTACTCATAAGGTTAACATGGGAAACTCCAGAGCCACTGGGGCTGGGGCAGAGCCCTTTTGACGGATCTGCACCAAACTTCACATAACCCATCCTTGAATAATGCTTAATAATGCATGAAAGTTTCATTACAATCTGTCTAGCGGATTCTGAGTCAATAAAGGACAAACAAACAAACTTACATTGGATTTTTTTTTATGTATTTCATAAGTTTACACTGATATTTTTATAGGATTAAATAAGATACTTTTAAAGCAGAAATATATATATATTTTTTTTACTTTATTTTATTTACAATCTGTTCAAGTTGAACAATAAGCAAATTATATAAATAGTAATACAAAAATAACTTGAAGAACATGAGCTAGTGATTGACCACCGTCAACACTAGCAAACAAAGATAATTTTGATAACACTTAGCTGAATCTGAATGGTAGGTCCAATATCGTATGTCGCTTCAGTCTGTAAATGGTGTTGTGATTGTCCAATAAATTAAGTGCAAGATGATTTGAATGATTTTCCAATTTTATAATGTATTTTTCACTATATTTTGTAATTTCTTCTTTTACTGTTCGAATTTGAAGATCATTGTGAAGTGTTCTGTTAATTGGTAACAAACCAAGGAGCGTTGACAATTTTACGTAATAATTTTGATTGGTAACGTTGAATAATTTCAATGTTTGAGGTACTTGCTGATCCCCAAAGCTGAATACCATAAGTCCAAATTGGTTTTAAAACTGTTTTGTACAGTAACAATTTATTTTGTGTACTGAGTTTTGATTTAGATCCAAGAAGCCAATTAAGTTTAGTTGTTTTTAAATTTAGATGTTGCCTTTTAGTCCAGATATGTGCCTTCCAATTAAGCTTTGCATCTAAGTGCATGCCCAAGTATTTTATTTCCGTAACTTGAGGGAGGTGAATATTGTTCATGGATACTGGAGGACATGTAGCCTGATTTAAGGTAAAAGTAATGTGTGCTGATTTATTTTCATTAATTTTGAACTTCCATGTTTTAAACCAATGAGAAATTTCATCCAAGTTTAGCTGTAAATTTGCTGTAGCTTGAGCTGGATTGTCGTGGACAGATAAAATCGCCGTGTCATCCGCAAATATAGCAACCATAGTGTTTACACTTTCTGGTAGGTGTAATATGTTTCCTTCCACCATGTGTAATATGAGCAGTGTAATATGTAATATAAAGCAGAAATATGAATTGCATATAAGGATATAAACAATCAATAAATATCAAGCTAAAAATGTTATGCCATATGATATAGTGATTATTATCTTGTCTTTCATGTTTTACCAAAAGCCAAATGGGAGAAGTCGAAGGTTTTCGTGTTTGACATTTTGCAGTTGCGTTTCTTCTGTTCTAGCGTCAAGTTGAGTTGAGCAGCTGGTTGCAGTCGCGAAAGTGATTGTCGTCGTAAAATTGTATTGTGTTTGGTAATCATTAAGTGATTTACGGGATTATGTGATCAATTAAAAGTGCGCGGGATAGAGACGCTTGTTTTCTTTCCATATAAAACGCCTATTCCTGTGTGTGTAGCTTTCCTCGAGTGTTTTCATTTGTAATATCTGGATTCTTTCTGTCTCCGACAACATGGATCGATGAAAAACAAGTCTTTTGAGTCATGCTTCATGGACCGGGTTTTAGTGTCGTTATATGTCTAAATCATCAGAAGACTACATTTCCCTAACTCTAGTGAATCAAGGTAAGTAATTGTCACTATTATATAATAAGCCTAATTCATAATTTCATCACAATGTACAAAAATGTTGACATACTTTGAAGTGTCTCTTTTTATAGGCCTAGAAGACAGGGGTTGCTTTACAATTAATTCGTGTGTTACCATATTTGTTCTTAATAGAGCCTTTTAGGCGGGAAGCTTAGGCATTAGTATTGACTAAAGTTAAAATTCTGAGTTTTTCAATCAGATATAGGCTAAACTAACTTAACTGTCCAAAACTTCAAGACAAACATTTGGACAACTAACCCATCAAATCCACATAACTTAGGCCTAGCCTAATCTTTTCTAAATTCACTAAGTTATTATCAGTAGCATTGAAGCTCAGTGTTCATTAATGCAAAGGAACGTGAAATTGAGCAATTTAATCATTAGACTTAACTTAGCCTAGGCTATACAGTGTAGGTACAGTGAGTAAGTTACTCTTGGCAGGCCTAATTCAAACTTTCGAAAAAGTCAATACTTTGATACCGTACTGTAACTCATAATATACACTAATTTCATAGAAAATCTAACTTATTGATATTTAAAGTTTTTCAACACATCTTTATAAGTTAAATAAGCCTAAGTTTACACACTGCATTTAAAAGTCTAAGCAGAGGGCAGGCCGATTTGGAACACATCAGTAACTTAGCTAATTGAAAGGTTGTTTGCAGAAAACTATATAATTCAAAGGCCCGGAGCTGAATTTATAGATTAAACTTAATAGCCTACATGTCATACAGGAGACTATAAAACATCCCGTTAGGTACGGTAGCTTTGCTGTTTAGTTGGGTTATTATTTAATTGAATAATCTGGTTAACAGTAGCCTTTTTGCTCATAAGAAAAGCTGCAAAGCCCATGTGTTTTAAGGCATCCAGTCATTCCCTTTTTATCGGTAAAAAAAAGGCTTGGATGATTAAAACTTACTAACTTGTTCAAAGAGTGGCTAGTAGGCTATCATTAAATATGTAGGCATATATAAACTGCCAAAATCGTAAGTTATCTTGTTCCTAGACATTTGTTCGGTCCACAACGCTCCTCATTTGTCAAACATGGAACATAAATTTTTCCGTCAAACACGACGTCAGATTTGCAGCCGCTTGAACTCATAGTCAGCAAATAATAACTAAACAAACATAATGAAGCTACAGGTTCTTCCATGAGCTTATTAAGAGTTCCTTGCGACATTGACAATGTTAAATAAGTTAGCCCAAATTTCCAAATTAGGTCCTGAAATAATACAATAACTTAGACTCGAGAATCAATGTTTTAATTTCAGTAGACACATAACTTACGTACCGGTATGCATATTATCATGTCAAAATGTGGATTACACACTGCAGAGATAAATTACAGTACGGTCCCGTGGGACAGTGGCGTTGTCCTAGGTATCTAGTTACTAGGAGTTCACAAATTGTGGATATTTAGGCTATAGGCATGCACTGTGGATGCGATAGTCTCTGGTGTGGATTAACGCCCACACTCGTGAGTAGGCCTACTACAACTATCCTTAGTAGTATCCTGATAATTAGACCAATTCGTTAAAATACCAAGGCAAAAATGTGGTTCAGATTCCACTATAAACAGTAGGTAGGCCTACCTTAGTTGCCATTAGATGTATGGACTATTAATTAACAGCAGCTGTGTCTAAGGAATATGTTGGCCTTAGTCACTAACAAGACTACAAGATCGCGCCACTCATCCTACACTCATCTACATTCATACTTGGCTTAAAATACCTAAGCCTACTTTGTATGGTCGCCATTTCAATGGAAAGTATTAAAAAGTTTCTATAAAAAATCATGCAAAAAACAAATGCAAAAGTTTTGCTTGGCACGCCGAGAAGTAAGCATTCTATAAAGAAAAAAACGCATCTAGGCATATATTAAGAAAACAACATTTTTAAAAACTAGGCTAATTCCTTTATAACGTCAAGGCAATCACTAGATTGAAATTTCCTTGGTTGAACATTCAAATAATTCTCCCATCCAATAGGCCTGGAACCCCCGCCGTAGCAAACCTGTAGCCTATTTAAAGGAATTTCCATTCATGGTTGGATTTTCGCTAAAATATCCCCTTCAAATTGTTAGGTTTATTTTCTATTCAAATAACATTAGGTAGAGATTTAAAGAGTCAGTAACGTTTGCTGTTGCTACAGGGAAAGTAATAAAGTGTAAGTATATTTAATAGCTTCGTATGAAATTATCACATTTATTCACAAACTAACAATTTACAGCAGTTTATATTCTCCATGAGAATAGCATGGAAATGTTAAATTTGTTTCAGTTTTTTCTTTTTTTCCCTTTTTTCCCCCTTTTTTTTAAATGTAAGTTACCGGTTGCGTTAAACCTGTAAGTTACCCATTTTTTGTAATCCCTAAAAAATAGTTTAGAAAGAAATTGCAAAATTTGATATTTTAGGGGTTCAATAATGGGAACTTATACCTACTGTTTCCATAGTTTGAACATGCTCGCTCTCTAATAAATAAATTGTTGGAAACTTAGTCTAGCTCTACACGTTTCTAGGGAGGACTACCATTTTCATCAAAATCAGAAGATTTTTACTCCATATATCCTGTTACTGGTACATATATTACGGTAATGATACAGGCCTATATGAACGGTTTCAAGGACTGAAGGGACATCAAAACAAATCATAGGCTAAGCAAATCGGTCCTGGGTCCAGGTCTTTCTGAGACCTATGGTAATAGCTACTGGTACTTCCCTAGGGAAATTATCTAAAAAAACAAAAGTTGATACGTTATGTAATTTATTAAAGAGACAAATCTATACAGAGTCTTCAATTTGTATCCGTGTCCTCCTTATTTGTCATGATCAAAAACTGCACTAAGAAAAGCTAAACGCATCAGCACACTGTAAAAGAGTGGAAGGCGACAACCCTTTTCTTGAAAAGACGCTTAACATGTAGTTAGTTATTTACCTTACATTCTATATTTATGTCGATCAAATTTGTATTAAAATATTTTAATTGATTTTTATACTGATAGAAAATTTAATCCCATACTATAAGCAGGTTCTTTGTAGAACTAGAGCCTACTTCAGATGAAGACGAGTGAAAGACAAAAGCAGAATGAGATGATAGTTTTGTTACCGACTAAAATCAGCTGATTCATTAGCCAGGCCTTTTACCTAAAGTCCAGTGATCAAAGACAGTTGGGTCCGGCTTTTAACGATCAAAAAGCTACAGACTTTTCTCAGGATCAAACTGGTTGAGTGCAGGGCCGAATTCCGTTTACCTAAACACTTTGACCACGGGGTCATTTTACAGCCTGAGGCTTGGCTGAGCGAGTGCCGGCAAGGTATCAGTGACCGGTTCCACAATGTGGCGGACCTGTATTGGATATGGTACCCGTATGGGATGCGGTAGTGGTTAGAATGCGTTACTTTGGTCCCGGGTTCAAATCCTGACACATCATCAATGGATTTTATCTAAGTGATATTGCCGCAACCCCTAGGACAAAAAAAAAGACTGGAGGCAAAAGTAATTTTATAAATTTTAAAATTCAGCTACAACTCAAATTCAGATTAATTTTTGTTTAGTATTTAGTTAAAAATGATTGTGAAAAAAATAAAATCTAAAGTTAAATGCAATGATAATTTGTGATTGTACTATAGTATAGTGTGTTGTAATATGATTTAGTCATAGATCTTCTTATACAGAATTGTTGATAGAGAATGAGCAAAATATACTGAATAGGCCTACTTGATAAATTTCTAGGTCTATAGATAATTATCTTCAGACTGTAATGTGTGTTTTTACTTTAATTCAATTTGAATTTCATACAAAATTGTACATAATTTAAAACGTAAAGGATGACAATAGTGTCTGAAAACCTCTCCGCGCTGTGGCAGTACATCTTAAATTTGGTCCTAATCTTAAATTATGACTGTCCAGAATGTGCCATAAATATGTTGAGTCAAAACCCACCCATTCTTGTGTCACTCTTATTTTTATAAATGTTGGTTGGCTTTAGAAAATGGGTTAAGGGTTTAACAAATGTTGGTATTTACTGTTAATTCCAAATTATTAGCTCTAACATTGATGCAATTTTTTAGAGTTGAATTTTAATTAGGAAAATATAGTTTGGGAGGACTTAAAAGCAAATGTGGTACAAAAATGGTTTAATTCAAAAAATTTCCCCTAAAAACATGAAAATGCCTAATTTGATTTTTTAACAGCTATTGTATTAAGCTTAACAAACAAATAATTTGTTAGATTGAAACGTTGTTGTATGATTATAAGTTACCGTACAGAAATTTCCAAATTTTTCTTACCAGTAAAAAGAAATGCTATAGTTTGCTAGTTTATGTATATTTTGATACAATTAGAAAATGTATTCAATATCAAACTAATAGGTCTATCATAGAAAAAAAAAAACACTTAGCGAATTTTCCATATAGGGAAAAAGCTATTGCCGTAGGTCTCATGGTAAGACCTGGACCCGGGACCGATTTACTTTTTAGTTTTGGGATCCAGTTATCTTCCTAACAGACGCATATATACATTTTTATGTACCGTATGTGTCCGTTAGCATGATAACCCAAGCAAAAATGATCCCATTTTGATGAAATTTGGTATAACTGTGTAAACCTACATTTATTCGAGCGAGTTTGCGAACCAGCATGATCGGACTATGGGAACAGGGGTTTATGGGGGTTTTATGGGTTTTCACCCTGAAAACAGACAATTTTGAAATTTCTTTCCAAACCATTTTGTAGAGCTCAAAAAACAAATAATTTAGTATATTGAAGCATTGTTGTTTGCCTAACAGAAAAAATCCAAATAGCGTTTGAATTTAAAATTACTTTATTATTCTTATGGAGAATAAAATAAACCGTTGTACCGTATCTTGCTTGTCTATGAACATATTTTAATGAAATTTGGAAAATTTGTTGACTTCATACTAAGCTATCAATATTTCAATTAAAACGCACCTTATTGTCTTCCCTGTAGCAGCAAACCTACGTACCGGTACTCATTAAAATTAATTATATTTAGATAGAAAACAAATCTGACAATTTTAAAGGAATAATTTAGTAGAATTCCAGCCTGGTAGATGGCAATTCGCTTAGTCTGCAGGTTTGCTGCGGCGGGGGTATCTAAACATCATGTTAAATCTAATTTTAATTTGGGAATTAATTCTACATATTTGAGAAAATATTTGAGTAAAAATCCTATCAGACAAACGGAATTTTGCTTAGTCTGCAGGATTGCTAGCGGGGTTCTTTATCACTAACTTGAACAATATTTCCTATTCATAAATGCATACATTTGATTTGAGTGTGTATAACATGAGGACATGTGCAGTAGGTTTGTGTAGGTTATTGGCTATAAAACATGAGATGTTCCTCGGGCCATCTTATTGTGTGGTACAACTGAGACATCTTCCTTGAGATTTTACTGTTGCATTATGTCCTTCGGGAGCCTTTTCCTACAATGTTAATATATTTGTCTCCGTGCAATCTATTTTTATTTCCAACAACTTGATTTACATTTTGTTTATTTTGTTTTGCGGCAGCAGCCAATTTGACTCCACCGCAGCTCACCTGCAGACTAAGCGAATTTTTATCCTCATTGGATTTTCATTAATATTTCCTGAATACATGTCAGATGTATTCCCTATTTAAATAAGATTAGGAGTACTTGGGTACTGTTGCAGAAAGGTAATAATGTGTTTTTTTTTAGTAAAATGTTAATAAATAGCTTAGGATAAAATAAACCAATTTTCTAAATTTGACAGAATTATATCTATAATCAAGCAAAGTACAACAGTACTTATTCTTCACAAGTATAAAAGAGGAATTTTATATACAATTTTTTTTTAATTTAACACATAGGCCTAACAAATAGTTGTAGTTAGATATAGCTGTAAGTACCAACACATTGCAAGATACTAAATTATTTTTTTAGCTCTACAAAAGGGTTGAAAGAAAAATTGGGAAATTCTATGTTAAGAGGGTCAAAATTGAAAAAAATAATAATAAAAAATAGACGGTATCAGCATTCTGACACATACTTTCTCCCATAAGTTTGTCAACAACCTTTATCATGTGTAAGCGGTAAGAGTAAATATACGGAAATGGGATTTGTACAATTTTGTTCAGAATTTAAAGGACTACATACTAAATTTTTATAAAAATCGTTCGGCCATTTTTGTGAAAATCTGATTTTTCCGTTATTTTATGGGGTTTTTATGGGAAAATAACATAATTTACAATAACTTTGGAACCATAATTTTTACAGAAATGGGATTTGTACCATTTTGTTCTTTAATGATATATAAAACTTGGTAGTTTTTTATTTATTATCAAATTAAAATGTAAGGTTTGAGTATGTATGGACATGAAAAATTTTGCTCTTCCTTTAGGGTTTTGTTCAGAGTGACCTGCTTATTTCTGTATTTTTTTTTAGATAAAAACAATATTCTTTGCTCTGTGCTTATTATCTTCAATGATTTGGTGATTATTCAACAATCAACCTAAATAGTACTGCATAGAGTGATTCCCTATTTTTATTTTAAAAAACAAAAGTTATTATCTGCACAGTTATAGTTTTACTTTACGGTGACGGATTCAGTAACATATTAATTCAAACATTTTAAAACTTTTTCAACGGTAGGATTTTAGACGTCTTGAAGATTTTATACTAGAAACACTATCATTGAAAGGTGATGTGTAAGAAAGTTTGTGGTAGGATAGAAGGAATTGGCCGACCAAACCAAATAATGGACACCACATTCTACAGCTGACGGGGTTGTGAATTCTTTATTTGACGCACCCTTGATCAATCTAGAACTGTATCTTACATTCAAGCCAGAGGAATAAAAGTTGCATCAAAACTTAGCGACTCCTTTATTTTATTTTATGAGCACATTTGGTCTGTATTTGTGCACTTTCTTTGTTCATTTATCCATTTTTGAGCCTAAAACGTTTGATTTAGTCAGAAATTAATTTCCTTTCTTCCGAATTTACTTATCTTCTATTCAACTAGGGTTCATATTTATTCTGGTTTGTTTAAATTTTTGTATTTTAATGCTGTATGTGTTGTTTTCTAAATCAACGAATGTAAAACTATCGCTTTGAGTTCTGAAATCTATTCAAGTTATTTGATTTACATCAAGCCTCTAATTCAGAGTTACAAATATAAAGTATGTACAAAACAAGCTGCAATAGGCTGTAAGAAAAAAATTAAAAAAAAGCATAGGTATAAGTTAGAATTGAACAATTTATCTTGCAGCCCATTGAATGAAAGACTTTTTTTAAACCAATGAATTTGTAAGTTGTAAATTTATTGATGAGGCAACTACTAGTTGAGAATGCAAACCAAATGAAATTTTTGTCCACAGTAGTTTTCAACTTGTTGTCTCATGCTCTACATAGGCATCAGAGGCCAGTAACGTACGGTAAAACCTCACAAACTCGACAATTTGTAGACCCAGAGGTTATCGAGTTATCCAGAACATTGAAATTATTAATGGGTCTTAATAAGTGAATATACAGAAGACTAATTTTTACAATAAAATTATTTCTAACACGAGTATTTCTACATATTGAATAAACAATCTTTAAAGAAATGTCGAATATTCCACAATTAAAACTTAAAAAGTCATACCAAAATAGTAAGAAAGCCAGCTAGACATGTCAGCTGTTGACTGTCGAGTTACAAGGACTGTCAAGTTACCGGTTGCCGAGGCAATTGAATCTTCTATTCTTCTTTGTTTTGTGTCAGTTGTCTTTTTCATGATATTTTAAAACATTTTAAATTTTATTATTAATTTGTGGTTTTAATTTTTTTTATCGGGAGCGTATGTACTTTTCATTAGACCTAAATCACAGGTATAGGAGGATAAAATTAAACAGCTAATTTAATGTATTAATTAATTGTAAAAATAATACCCCTTTAGCTTTGACAACTTTTTAAAATTTTTAGTGTGTTGTAGTTTACGGTAAAAAAATGGATCAAATTTACACCACAGTATTTGGACAGAAATTCAAGTATTGGTAACCTAGTAATGTAGAAGCGAATTTGTACTGAAATAGTGTCCTTATTTAATTACAATTAAAAGTCAAACGTCGACGGACAAAAGTTAAATGCCTGCATTTTACCTGAAAAGATGAAATAATAGTGGAAAATGATAGGAAACCTTAGTAAAAGTTTGGCCATAAGGCGATAAATTCAATAAATCAAGTTGAGCCCCAACTAACAAATGAAGTCAGGTTGGTTGAGAAGCCCCGACATAATTTACCGAAGCAGACAGATTTAGTGGCCAATAAAGCGAAGGTAGTTGTTTAAGAAACAGCCGGATTACGTACAGTAGATAACTGGATATATCACTGCCTTGTAGCAAACATATTAGAGTGGAGCGACATAACATGTGGTCGTGGTTAAGTAAATAAATAAATATTCATAAGTTTTTCAGCAATCAGCAAAAAAAGTAGTGGGGAGACTTCCCCTCAAACCGCCTCAATTTTGTGACCGGACTATATAAACACTTATTTGTTATTTTATTTGAACTGGTCAGTGACGTGTGCCGGCCGGCCAACTTTCTTAAATGTCTACCGTGTTATGTATGTGTGTTAAATGTCTTACAAATTTCACGACATTCAATGAATGTAGTATTTTAACGTTCCGTTTTGATAATGACTAGGTACTTAGAAGTCAAAACTAGTCAATGAAAGTTTGACTGAGGAATTGTGGACGTCAAGATACGTAACCTGTTATAATTGATTACCAATTTCGGAAGGCTTCAACATGAATTTAAAAAAATGAATAAATCATACATCAGATGATAATTAACACTTAAAAGAGTATAGAAAGAAAAAAACATGTAAATATGAGTTATTATATTAGTGTATTTCATTAGTGTATGAAATCCTTGCAATGAGATAGAGAGTTGTTAAATTGCATGCCAACAAAGTATTTAATATACATTTGTTGTATTAAATATCGATGTCTTTAGAAACGCCTTAATGGTTAACTACGACCACAGGTGCGGAGAAGTTGTCTGAGATTTTGCCAAATGAGACGCGAAAGAGAAATGGCTGGGAGGGGTTGGGTAAACATCTTTCACTAATGAAAAAATTCCACCAATAAAATATCGTTCCATAACCTTTATTGAAACTCATTATCGTCGTACACAACATAAATTTGTATCTCTTGTGGCTGGCTAGATTTACTTCCTGTTGAGATTGTTGGAAAATTATTAACTTAAGAAGGATTATAGGTAACGTAAATTTCAATGTTATATCGTTGGATTTATAAGATTATTGTTTTCGTACCATTAACTCTCAATTTAAACTTTTAAATATAATAAAATTTACTTTAATTTCCTACTTAAAAAAAAATTCTTGTTTGAGTGTATTGGCTGATTTTAGAACTATTTTGAAAGTTCCTCTTTAGATTTTTTTCTCTGATAGGTTTTTTACGTAAAGTGGGAGGGAATTGAGAATTTTTTAGCAAATATATGATGGTCTCTTCCCGAATTTAGTGGTATGGTGGATGGGAAGACTGTATTCTCTATTTCTTCTAGTAAGGTGGCTGTGGAAATCTTGATTCCTAAAAAGATTTAGCTGACATGTTCTTATTACTATTTCATAGTATAGTCCTAACTGTTAAAATCTTGGGAGATTTAAAAGATTTTTAACAACTTTCCGTGGAGCCAAGGCCAGAAAGTACTCTGACAGCCTTTTTCTGAGTTACCAGGATTTTATTTAGGTTTTTGTCAGAGGTACCACCCCAACTAATAAGTCTGTACCTAAAAATAATGTAATGAGGAAAATTTAACTGCCATATGTATAGAAAAATAGAGTGTAGTTTTTTTTGTGAAAAAGGTTTTATTTACTGCTGTGTCATGGCAATTTTTTTCCCTCCCCTCTCCAATGAACCTTAAGATAACTTAAATTTGTGGCTATCCTTTCCAAATTTACTGGGTTGTTAAGTTCTAGAATGTATTTTCTACTAAATAATTTTTTAAATTGTGTAGCGGTACCAGTTTTTTAATTATACCATAAATTAAATAAGAGCTTTTCCACTATCTCTCAACAAATCC